>NC_086154.1:207629956-207932986 GCF_035149785.1 Candoia aspera | reverse complement strand
GGGGAGATGCTCCTGAACCTAAGCAGATGCTGAAAGAATACTGACTAATTAAATAGTAGAATGTCTCCTAAAAACGTTCATAGGTATCTTGGATACAGAGTATAGATTTAATCCATACTCCATGAATGCTAGCCGACACTGTATATGAAGTAAAAGCAAATTATATTAAGAAATACATGAAGAAAGAAAATCCTCAGTTCTACTAAACAACATCTTGAAAAGAAGAGATCACGAGAAAGAGAAACAGTGATGCCTGGGGGGTTGGGAAGTCAAGGAGAGGCAAACTGCCAAAAGCAATGTTGTTCTGTCAAGACAGAAGCCTTATTCTCTTTGTATGTGTGTCATCATGACACCACACAAACCCAAAAGAGGTGGAGCTTGCCAGGCAATGCTGCTTTTATCAAAATGGTGAAAGCAGGAAGCTTGTGCAGATGCCCATGGAGAGGATTGGGAAGTTCCCGTTTCCTCTTAAATACAGAAAGTCATTTAACTAACAATAGGCCAGGTGAGAAATTGATACAAGGACAATGTTTGAAAAGCCTTCCCTCACTTACCTTTTACCATTTATTTCCCCAAGTGATTGAAAGGGCTCATAGGTGTAAACAGATGATGGGAACTCTGATATCTCCAGCCTCCACAGAATCATTCACCCCTTGAGTTAGGTCAAATTTACTATAGTTGCTGTTGAGAAATTTCCCCTTCCTTGCAAAACATCAAGCCAATACAACTGAACAATCTCCCAGTAGTAATGTCTTACTAAGTATTTTTAGTTGATAGGTTATTACTTTATACCCTTCAGTCACCACACTCATTAGTAATTTGTTACCCGTTGATAATGATGCCATGTTCTGAAGCTCATAAAAATAACTAGAGATTTGGGTTTATCCATATTTGATCATGATCTTTTATGAACATGCTGGGGCTGTGAAAATTTCAGTCCTAGCCATCTGCCACTTTTCCAATTCAGATAGAAAGAATCTGGAAAGAAAGCTTTCAAATCATAGAGTAAAAATGCACCAACAACAGTATCAAAATAACATATCTAAGGGTAATGGCCTGAAAACAAGCAAATATGTCTTTTTACATGATGTTAACAGAGAGGTTAACATATAGTAGCAGCACAAGGATCAGAAATAGATATTAGAAATGATATTTGGATACTAATACACAGATATGAACACATGTACTGGTAAATTCACATTTCTTGAAATGTATCTATTCAGTTCTTCATTGTAAAAAATGGATTTAAATGTATTGAGAAATACATGTATTGAGGCAAAACACATTTAAATTAGATGCTTTTCCATGCATTTTTTTTAAAGAAAACTCTAAGCATAGTCATGGTCCAGCATGCATTTGATATTACTGGGACAGAGACAAAGGAGGAAGAAGAGACAAGGGATTGTTGTTTGCAATGGATTCTAGCATCTTTTCCCATTCAAATCCTACATCAATCTAGTCATTCTACGCATCTGATGAAGTGAGCTGCAGCTCACAAAAGCTTATGCCCTTTAATAAAATGTTGTTAGCTCAAAAAGGTGCTACCCAACTCCTTCTGATTTTTGGCCACCATAGACTAACACAGCTTTCCTTCTATAATAGCACCCTTCCTCTAATCCCAGATCTGTTTTTTAAGCCAAGAGTATGGCTTGCCCTTTTGCGTTATGGGCTAAAGATATTTTCATGCTTTGTGTACCAATGTTTTTCTATAATTCATTGGATAATTCCAAGTTAAACTTAACAATAAAACTGAAGGCATTCAGAACCTGTAGAATTACGTTTCTTGCCATCAACAGGAGATGAAATGTCCTAACTGCAGTAGAGGATATTTTTTAAAAATCCAAGTGATTCCTAATCTTGTTAGGGAACATATAAACAGCTTCTTCCATACTTGCTCCAAACCTCCAAGCATGAAGGAATTAATGAGCTTCAAAGTTGGCACATATGTAATTTGGCTCAATGTATGTTTTATTTGCTTTCCTGTTCTTTCGAGTTTCATATGATTGTCCTATTTAGACATAACAGTTTGAGTTCCCTCTGCCTTGGAATATTATCAGCATTTCCATTCTGAAATGCTAACAAGGTTCTTAATGTTCTAAGTTTCAGTTTTAACATTCAGATGGTGCTGCCTAATCTATGCTGCATTGTACTCACAGTTATCTGGAATTTAGCAGTCGGTGCCAAGAATTGTAATTGTATGGTCAGCACCACAACAGTTCTGTGTAATCAAAGCCCAGAAGTAAATCGCAAAGCAACAGCAAGTATCCTGACCCAACACCATGTTTCTGTTCGTCTCTGTCTTCTGCTCCATCTCAGTTGGCCAGTTTTTAGCATTTCAGTTATTTTCTCCAGGGCATTGCTGTCTTTTAGTCTTTTAACACCCTTCTAAAACCTGTCTCTTCAAAGAAAACAAGTGGGGGTTTTTGTAGAAAATGTAGCCTAGGTAACTAAATATGCGGCATGAAGACAAGATTTTGGCATTCAATTTCCATTACTACTCGCTGGTTCACCTCTGACATAATTAGCCTTTCCAAAACGTACAAAACTAAATTAACAATCCATTCATCCTTTCAAGATTAATGTATTACATAAATTATCAGTAAGATCTTCAGATCTTCCTGTCTTCCAATCCTGCTCAGTCCAGTTTAGAATTAACCCCAAATAGAACAGGCATTTTAACTATTTGCATATCTATTAAATATCAAGGGTATTACCATCACTGTTATATCTATGTATCTGTCTATAGGTCTAAAGCTCAAAAAAACTATGCCCAGATAATCAGTACTAAATCTTTTTTGGCCAATGGCTGGGCATAGAGATCTATCGGACAATTGGTTCTTTTTTAACATCATACATTGACTAATAACTGAGTGCTTCATTCCACCCTACATGTTTCACTGGATCTGTGCAAAGAACAAGTTTCCTTTCACCCTCTTTTGCCATAGAAAAGAATTTACCAGTGTTCCCTCTCCTGGGCTCCTTGTAAATATGAAAATTGGTCCATTATTTTTAAAAACTGTTCAGAGGTAATTTGAACAAGTGGGAGGTTAGTACAAACAAATGCATTGCAAGCTCTCAAAAGCTTTCCCAATAGTCATGACAGCAATCTCTCTTGCCTTCCAAATTTTTATAATTTGTAATGCTGGTATACTAATAATTCGGCATTTGGACCCTTTTTTTCCTAACTATGCCACCATGTTGTTCCTAACCAAGCCAGCATGAGGGAGCCCAGGAGCAGGGAGATGAAACAAGGCAAGAATCCCCACCAGTGGGAGCAGAGATGGCCTCTTAAAGCTGAAGCAATATGCTATCATTCCTGAAATACCATTTGCTGGACTGAAGAGGCATTTCCTCATTCAAGGATGAAATGGCACTGGCAGCATAGGTTACAATCACCAGTTCCCAGTGAAGACATTGTACAATGGCAAGAAAGGTCATGTTGCCCTACTATCAAGATTGCAGGCCTTCTTAGATTCATACATAAGCTAAGAGAGGTGAAAATGAAATGCAATGTTTTTAACACATTAAACAGAACTGCTGAAGGAAGGAACTTTAAGGAACTTGACATGACCTGTGCATGAATATAGGAGGATATAACAAACAATAATAAATCTTCAGTGTACTTCCTTCCAAAAGGAAACAAAACCCAGTAGCAGTGCCTATGGAACTCTGTCACTGCTCAGAGAAGTGGAGAGTATCTAACTATACTATGCTAAAATATCTTTCTCATTAAAAATGCTGTAATTGAAATCTTTCCATTCTTGGATCATCTTTAAAATCTTCCACTACTTTATATGTATGTGTTCTGTGCTGTATTTTCATTAGGAAAGTGTACCCAATTAAAGATTCAATCCTAGGCTACATATATTCTCTACTATTGTCCCTAGTTTAACCTGGGGCTTGAATTTTAAGCTCTGTTAACTCTAATTGACCAGCATTAGAAATCAATAAACAGACTCTACCAAAAAAAAAGCCTTTTAAAGTTCTTGATCCTGAGAAAGAGAACAGCAAAGGACATTGATCACTCAAACCATTGTTCACCATATTCTTTCGACATCCTTTCACCAAAGCACTATGATTGGAAGTCCTGCTAGACCCATGAGCTGTAATTAAAAGTTAAATCTTTCAGACATAAAACTGCACTTCTACTCTACCTTCTAGCATTTTTCTTATTGGAGAACATTGGTTGAACTGTGCCCATTTTTGTAGACTGTTTCACACACTCCCTATTCTCATTCCACAAGGGAACTGAAAGATAAGATTCTGTTTGGAGGCAACTAGCTCAACAAGAGATATAAAATCTTTTCACCATCAGCCCAACTTGGTTCTATATCCTGAGTTCACAGAATCATAAACTAAGAAATAGCCTCTTAGATCATCATGTTCAACCCTCTGCTTAGTACAGAAATCCAGTTTAAAGCATCTTCACCAGTAGGCTGTCTATGCTTGCCTGAAAACATCCAGTGAA
Source organism: Candoia aspera (assembly GCF_035149785.1). Taxonomy (NCBI): domain Eukaryota; kingdom Metazoa; phylum Chordata; class Lepidosauria; order Squamata; family Candoiidae; genus Candoia; species Candoia aspera. The sequence goes on along the minus strand of NC_086154.1, from coordinate 207,928,518 downwards.
GGGAATTCTCCCTCAGTAATATTTACACTCAATGGCTCCTATTACTGACACATTTTACGTAACATTCAACTAGATTGTTAGTTTCCTTGTAACATGAGACCACTGTTCTATGTCCTACACTCTCAGATAAAGAGAGTGAATACTCCCTTCTTCTATGTAACACCAATCAGGTACTATCAGAGTGCTACCATGTCCCCATGTATTTATCTATTCTTAAAGCTAAAAATTACCCAGTTATCTCCATCTCTCCTTATAAAATTTAGTTTCCAAAGTGTTGATAATTCTTATTATCCTAGTTTGCACCTATACCACCTTATCTGAATTCTGCTTAAAGTGTGGTGCCTGGAACTGGGCACAATACTCAAGGCAGGATCTGGTTAGTACAGAGTAGAAAATATAACATCTTTTGGAAAATAAACTTATATTTACCAAAGCTGCATTTTGGCAGCCATGTCACAATGCTAACTTACATTCAGCTTGTGATCATCTTCAAGATTCTCCCACCTATACCTGTGCATTTGATTTCTCTTCCCTACCTGAACACTGAATATTTCTATTAAATTTCATTTTGTTATTTTTATCCCACTTCTCTATGGGTTTTTTTTTACACTATTTGAAATTTTGCTTCTGCTTCTGTGATATTAGCTATCTATCTCATCCAATTTTGCCATTTGCAAATATGGTTAGTATCTGATTAACAATCTCTCTGATTCACATTGTTCTTTGCTGCACGTATCAAAGTCTATGTGAAATGCTACCTGGACAGTAGAAAATATTTTCCAATTTTTTCTGTACTTCAAATACAGCTTTTTTTAATATAATGTCGGTTTGACAGTTTATTTTTCTTTCCCATTTAAATTCTATTTAAATGTTTGTCTGATGAGTTATCGAACATGTTCAATTTAATATACTTCTCAGATTATTAACTTTTAGGCTGCTACTTTTGAAAAGTCTGGCAAACAAAGCAAAACTGCTAAATGATAATGTTTGATTATGAATCACCCCTGGTTGTGAAAGAACAAAGGAATGTAGTCATCAGCAGATGGGGAGCTGTTCTATATACATTTCTTATTGAGCGGAGACTCCCACAGTAAGGAGGAGTTTGTATTCACACTGACAGAAAATACCATGTGTGAAAGTTTAATATTCCAGTACTGGTAATAATAGCCTGTAGCTTACCATCTAATGGTTCCAGCTTATATTTTGCTGCAGTGCAGATAAAACTGGCATTTCTGCCTGTATAGAACCCCAATCCCACCTGTTGAGCAAGTACCACAGAGAAAGGTCACCAGTGCTGCTGGCAAGTACCCCCACTATGAATTCTCTTCCAGGTCAATCACTCCCCCCGCCCCAAGGTGAGATTGGCCCCAACCCTGTTGGCCTTCTGGAAGGCCGTCAAAACTTGGTTTTGCCATCAGGCCTGGGGATCCCATGGAAGTGTGGAGTCCATTAAATGGCTAGGTAAAGGTAAAGGTTTCCCTTGACGTAAAGTCCAGTTGTGTCCGACTCTAGGGGGCGGTGCTCATCTCCGTTTCAAAGCCTTGGAGCCGGCGTTGTCCATAGGACACTTCCGGGTCATGTGGCCAGCATGACTCACGGAACGCCGTTACCTTCCCGCCGAAGCGGTACCAATTAATCTACTCACATTTGCATGTTTTCGAACTGCTTGGTGTGCAGAAGCTGGGACGAGCAACGGGAGCTCACCCCGCCGCGCGGTTTCGAACCGCCGACCTTCCGATCGACAGCTCAGCGGTTTAACCTGCAGCGCCACCGCGTCCCTATTAAATGGCTGGTACTGTATAAATTTAGAGTTCATTCTTCCCAATCTTTTTGTTATTATAGTTTTTTATTGCTTTTAATCAGTTTTAATGGGTGAATTATGTTGATTCTTTAGTTTTTGTGTTAATTGTGTACACTGCCCATAGTCACATGCAAGTGAGATGGGTGGCTATATAAATTCAATCAATCAATCAGTCTGTATGAAAAAACAGAGCCAGCCCTACCATTAGGTAAAATGAAGCAGCTGCTTCAAGCAAAAGGCCCAGCTGGGGATTACCTCTCATAGGTTCACTGTGTCAAAGATACACAGCTCACTTGGGGTGGGGTTGCAGCTTGAGGGGTGGGGGCAGCTTTATATGCATTACTTCAATATATTATACAAATGATTGTGGTGCCTGCTGACCCAGGCAACTGCTAAGTCATTTATAATGCCTTTCTCTGATACTCATCTCAAAGTGACATGTACAGGTTGACAGCCACGTGGGAATCTGGCTGAAGGGTGCTGCTACCTTAAAGGGGTGTACAAGAGGGAGCATTTAGGGAAATAACATGGGAATTGACCATTCCTTCTGGTTCAAACAGTGGATCCTTTTGAATCCACTCGTATACAAGAAAGCACCTCTGTCTCAAGCTTACAGTCTAACAAGATACAACACAAAAGTAAAAGGAGGGGGGAAGGCATAAGAAAAATAACATTGAAAGTGTTGCCTGCAAATTCTGTAATATTGCAACACCTTCTGCAAGTGTATTTAAAGGGAAAATCAGAATCTAAAAATGTCACAGATTTGAAGACTTATTGATACAGACTTGTTAGAAAAGCTACTGAAAAATTGCTAACTTTTAAATAAAGATGTTTAGTTTAAAAATGCTAAATGAAGAGCATTAACAGTGTGTAAAAATGCTGATTGTATACCAGTGTTTCTCAACCTCCGAAACATTAAGATGTGTAGACTCAACTCCCAGAATTCCACAGCTAGCATGCTAAGGTTGAGAAACACTGGTATATGCAATGTCTATATAAGTAAAAAATGCTGATTGTATTAAAAGACACATATACTGTTCTATATTCTAACACAGCATGATACGTATATTTCAAATTATGAAATTTGAACATGTTATGGGCCCCCTTAGTGGCTAGCCCATTCACAAAATGGCTACCATGGCAGAGAGAAACACAGAGCAGCTAAACAAAGTAATTTTTGCAACTGTCTATCATTTGTATGTTCTAAAAAAGACAATGAGGCCCAGAGGCATTTTTGGAATTGCAATTATACTATAATTATACTGGAGCCAGGCACTTTTCTTTGTAACATGCCAGTTTTTAATTTTTCTAATTGAAAGAATGGTATTTTATAAATAAAATAATTTAAAATAATGAAATTTAATCTCATAAAAATATAAAAAATTGGATGGAGCTGGGAATTTGGAACAGCTGGTCTATGAGGTTTTTGTATCATAATCTAGTGATCTTTTTAGAAGCCACTGAGTCTAATTAATTGAATACTTATATTATATTGGAGATGTTTAAAGTACATGGTAATTTACATAAAACAGATAGAAAAATACAAATTGATTTTGGGGGGTGACATAACTTCCATATATACATTTATAACTATATAACTATCAGCTGAAAAGTTCATTCACAGCTGTCTCAAAATGTTTGAAATTTAGACATAAGAGCTGTCTCCTTTGTGTTATATCAAAAATGCTGAAATAATTGGAGTGTATTCATTAATTTCATTCCTCCATCTCTTGCCTTTTAGATTTTTTTTTCCTGTCTGGCTTCTTAATCACAGATGAGCAATCAGCAGTATCTTCTTTTTAGCACCTTGCCCTGGGATGTTTTGAAAGTGTTCATTTGGGTGCCTTAGTAAATACTCCCTTCAGCTTTCTTCTGAGAGCCACTGAAGATTGCATGTAAAGGATCTGTAAAGAAACAAAGAACAAGTGTGTCATCCCACTCTCCATTCCCAGAGATAGCACATCTAAAAATATACCATAGAAAATTATATCTCCTTACCTGCCAAAATGAGATCTTCCTTTTGGAAGAGAATCTAGGCTCTGAGGATCATGTGGAAGACAATTTCTGCTAAGGTCTGTTCCTCTTTATATAAAGTACTCAGGTAAGCCCATGGTTCAAGATAACAGATGTGTTAGATCTTCTATTTAGCAAAAGATCTGAGTGTCAGAGATCTAGCAGGTACACTTTCTAGTTCATTCAAGCTCAGTAGGACTCTTCCTTGTTTTATACTTCTGCTGTTCTCTTGATTCCATTTTAATGAGCTACTCCAAAATGGCAACCAATAACTAAGGGCTCTTACAGCTGTTAATTCCACCACCTCCATATTAGATCCATGCCTGTCCTGACTGGTCAAGGCTGCCCAAGAGGGGACATGTGATTCCATTTGGGCAGTGGTTAATTCCTCCTTGAGGGAGGGGCTGGTCCCAGCAGCTCTTAAGGAAGAGATGGTGTACCCCCTTCTCAAGGAGCCATTGCTCGACGCAACTAGTCTGGACAGTTTTGTCCAGTTCAACCACCCACCACCATTGAGTGAATCAGATGAGAAAGTACAATGGGAAGACAGTGGAGGGAGGTTCATACACAAGCCTACCAGTGTGAACGATATGTCCTGAAAGACCCACCTAGAAAAAAGGAAAGCTATTGGTACTTGCTTCCCTCTCACAGGTATAAGGGGTTAATAAACAGGGGAATCCACAAATGAAATTCAAACAGAGCACAAGGCCATCACCGCAGTGGAGGAAAGGCATGAAATCCAGGCCAAGTGTTTTGAGGCTCAGTGCAAGATAAATCAATATGATCCTTTCATAGAAAGCTCCTTGACCTTTTAGACCAATTATGCCTGGCCTCAGTGTAGCAGAAATTTTAGATATTGGGGATTACATTTGCCTTTTCTATTAAATAAGCTTGCTCTTTCAGTCTGTTCTGTGAGTACAAGGAAACCTTTCTGTGGGAAGAATTGTCCTCATCAAATCTATGCACTACCATACAGCACAATTTTCATTCTGTTTCAGCTCTTACCCCATCACTCATAACCCACTTTGAAGCTGACTTGTGATCATTTTTACTTCTGCTGGTGTCACAATGCTAAGAACAGGCAGGAATGCCATGAGCAATAGGTCTCCCTCCAGCTGACCAAAAGGACAGTTCAAAAACAGGACTCAGACAGTGCCCTGCTCCTGATGTGCCATAGCTCCTGCAGTAACAAGACACCAACTCACACAGAACAAGCCAATATCAAAGGAACAGGTAGGTTCAGAGCCAATCTGTGAATGGCACAAACTGTAGGACGAGAAGAGTCCTTTCTTATCAGGCCAAAAAAAAGAGATATACCAATTCTGAATTCTCCCCCAATTACCTGTGTCTTCTGGATTTTTATCACTAACTGGTTCTTGAAAAGTTATTTTTTTAGATATTTTCTCTATATCCAACATATTAAGTAGAATGTATTAGTCACTGGATATCATGGTTTACCAAAGATGTTCATGCTGCATACAAATACATACTTACTCAAAACATTATAGTTTTCCCTTTTTAAAAAAAGATTGGAACAACATTACTTCTTCTCAATCTTTTGGCACTTCCCCTTTAATTCAGGAGCTCTCAAAGATTAGCTATTTATTTGTCAAATTTGTAAGACCACCCAATTCCATAGTGATTCTAGGTATAATCTTAAAAACAAATTAACAACAATAAAAAGAAAATAGTGAGACATCTGGATAGATGTCAACATATAGCATTTCCCACCACCCATCCTAACCAAGGCTTGGTGAACAAGAACTTGGGACAAAGAAGGCAAAATGCCAGAGTAGCCATGGGGTTCAGGTCAAGAACAACCAGTCCCTTTACCCAACTTTACTCCTGCAACCCCAGCTCTTTCCTGCCACACCTACTATCACTGCTGCCATAGCTCTTTGTCAGAGAACCAATGCCTTTCAGGTACGAGAGAATTTGTTGACTTCAGGGGTTCTGAGATCATATTCTCCAGATTCTTTGGCACCCTGGGGTGTAACCCATCTGATCCTGCAGGCCTGAATTAATGCAAAGTAGGTAGGTATTCCCTTAGTAATTCCTTGCTTATCTTGACCTGCATTTTCCCATGGTGGAACTAATGAAAGGTTGGATTACTTTTTCATTTTGCAAAAAGACAGGTGCAGAATAGAAATTAAGCAGTTCAGCCTGTTGCCTGTCACCATCACAGCATATTCTCCAATCTGTAGTGTGACCACTTCCTTGACTTTCCTCTTGTTTACCCACACCCAAAGAACCCTCTCTTTTTGCTATTTATGGTGTTCATTGCAAGCCCCAGCTCATTCTGAGCCTTAACTTTCCTGACCCCATCCTTAGAGATTTGGCCATCCCCTGATATTCTGCTTATGTTATATGTCCCTCTTTCTATTTTTTAAATGTATCTTATTTGTTAGCTAGTTAATCAGAAAACTCTTTATGCAATCATGCCAATTTCATTAGGTTTCTCCCATTTTCTTTCTCTTAGGGATTGTTTATATTTGGGCTTTAATTACCTTATTTTTCAGAATTTTCCAGCCTTCCTGAGCTGTTTTCCCTTTAGGATTTCCATCCATGGAATCTTCCAATGTTTTTCCTTAGCTTATTAAAGTTAGTTCTCTTGAAATCTAGAACACTAATCTGACTGTCTTCTTAACCGAAGGCATATTCCCTGCCTGCAATATGGTGAATTCTAAAATCAGATGGTCACTCCTTCCCCCCAAGGTTCTTACAACTTCCACTTCCTCTACCATTTCTTCCCTGTTAGTAAATAGTAAGTCTGGTATAACTGATTACCTAATTCTCCTCTCCATCTTTTGGATAATGACATTATCTGCAAGGCACATCAGGAACCAATTGGCTCTTCCACTTGCTGCAAAGTTTGATTCCCAGTTGTTGTGATAGTTAAAATCCCTCACTACCATTGTGGTAGCTTCCTCAACACCTAAGCCATCTGATTTGTGAAGATCCCATCTATAACTTCTGCTCAATCGGGTGGCCTTAGCATCAGCATAGGTTTATTCTAATCCAGTAAATCATGGCTGAACATGACCAAAGTGGACCCTGTCTTCAATATCAGCTGAGAGCACTCATTAGGGACAAATGAGCAGAAAGCCTGATAGCTTGTTTCCTCACAAGACTGATCTTTAGGAACAAGCCATATTCAGGGGACACTGTTTCCTCATAAATATTAATATCATAAACATTTCTTTTTAACTGTGTGTTATAGTTTGATGTTGTGCTTTAATTTAAAATGCATCCAATGATTCCCATACTATAATTTCTGAACCACAGTCCATCTCCTTTGCTATAAAAGCTTAGCAGACAGGCAGTGGTTCCCACAGGACTAAACTGTAAGCTCAAACAAAATAAAAACTGCTATAGAAGATGCAATACATCTTGTCCAGATGGAAATGGAGTGTGAAATAAGACTACAGTGCTAAACTACTTAGCAAGAAGTCAACAACAATGAATGCAGTTGGATTTAGTTCTGAACAGATCTGCATGGGGCTAAGCCGCAAATGAACTACTATACTAGTATAAAAATAGACACCAACTTTTTATTGCTTTACTCAAGTTGCTGAGGATTAATCCATAAAGTCTCAGCTCTTCCATATTTGATCCATTACATCCTTTATTACTTGGTATACAGTGAGTGTTTTAGAAGTATACTCTGTGCATTAAATGTAAATAAAGGAGGCCATCTCATTTAATGACAGTAAGAATCCATCTCATATTGTTGCTTATTCATTGATTTATTTTGTTTAGTCACAATACAATTTAATACTTTTAGACAATTCCTACCTGGCATAAAAATGTAAATAAGTACTGAACGCTGTACAGCAGCGTTCCTCAACCATGGCAACTTTAAGATGTCTGGACTTCAGCTCCCAGATCTTTTAAAGGTTTAGACAGATGTTTTTACTTTGGGGTTAATGAATTTATCTTGGGTAAAAAGATATTAATAAGGTTATTGTTTAAATATGTAATGGTGGAGATATAATGTTTAACTATATAAATGTTTTGGTTAGGAGTAAAATTGTAATGAGGAAGGATAATTGTTTATCTCTCTATTAAGGGGGGAATTTTTTATATATACAGTATATTATAAAAATGTTTTTTATATATATCCATTTTAAGGGAAAAATAGTGTTTTAGAGGAAATGTTATATTGAGAACGGAAATGTTTTACAGAAGTAATGTGCATTCCAGTTTGAACTAGAGTAAGAGATTGATATTGACTAATTTATATCTTCGTTGTAGAAAGTCGGAAGTTTGTATGTATGTATTATGTAGTGTGTAGTAGTCTTTTTCTGTATTTTCACACTTTTTAGTTCCTTTTTTCTCTTGTAGTATACTTTATTTCATTTCTCGTAGTTTTTATGTATTTATTGAAAAACTTAATAAAGCTTTATTAAAAAAAAAAGAACACATCCCAAAAGAAGGCAGTAGTAAACTATTCCCATATTCTTCTGTACCATTGACAATAAAACATATGGGTGTGTCCACTTAATCACCAGTGATCAAGACTGGCTCGGATGAGAGTTTACTTTTAACTTACTTGTTATCTTCATTAGTGCACATGATGGCTTCTATGATCATTCAAGATATGCAGTAAATGTAATCTGAACACTGAATAACAATCTTCATGTTTAGTTTACAATACAGATACTACTAGTAGATTTCATTAATGTGTTAATTGTTTTATTTCACTGTTGGAAAAATATCAGACTAAAGGCATTATTGTTATAAAACATATATTCAACTTCAAGATAGATGATAGATGATGGATGGATGGATGGATGGATGGATGGATGGATGGATGGATATTGGAGGCTATAATGCTGGCTAACTTGGCAACAAGCCCCAACTATAGTTTTAGCAGATCTGCTGGCCATATGTCACTATATGGTACATACTGTTCGCAATGTTGATTTAAAGTCAAAGTTAAGGAAACATATAACTGTATCATCAGTGCTGCATACCCAAGAAAATTTTGAACAAATGTTTCTCAAATGGGAGCCACTCTCTCACAGGCCAGACATTTCTATGAATGAAGGATATGTGAAAATCAGTTTATAATGGGGGCTTGGTGCTCAAAATGAAACATGTTTAACAATCCTCTTCAATGTGTACTAAGTACTACCTCTGGGTGTGTGTTAAATCAGTGCTGGGATTGTATCCATTATTTGTGCTGTTAAGCAAGTACAAACAGTTCTAGCTGTTTCTGAAATATTTATTTTCTAACATAATTAATCCCCCTCCCTCTTTTTAAATGTGTTAAGAGAGCTCCAGCAACAGTTTCAATATACAGTACAATCCATTAAATTTCTGTATCACAATAAGTGTTTTTTAGTACATTCTGCCTTTAAACTTTAAAAAAAAAGCCTCTGCTCATAGTATCTGATTTCATTTTGCATTTTCCAGTGACTTCACAGACTAATCTCAGCTCCCTGAAGTTCTAGATTTTACCACATACTTATTCCAGCAATTAGTTGTACTGAATAGTTTTAAAAATCAAAATCTGATTTCATCTATTTCAGGTTGGTGGGAAAAAACTACTAATAATTATAAATGAAATAGCTCAAGAAAATCTCATCAAACTGAAAATGTTCTTCCTCTTTCTCACTTCCCTTCTAAAAAGGGAAACAAAACTGAATGTTGACAGTAAGCATATATAAAAAAAATTAAGGCTGCAAGTCAGGCTTGCATTTATCCTTCCATTATCATCTAATAATTCTTTTAGCTTGTCCCCATGCTCACAATGTCCATAATACTTTATACTTACACTATATTGATCAATACTATAAGCAAAAGATACAACTTTATGCCTAGGAAATAGTCTAGGAGAACATTTACATTTACATTTATTTATTTTTCCATTTATGCTGCCCATCTCAATTATATGACTCTGGGCCACACAAGTGTTATGAAGCCATACTGAGGGTCCTATCATCATCATCATCATCACTATTATTACTATCATCTTCATCTTCATCATTTCTGTAGTTTTTTCCCTTACTAAGTTTAATTTTTAAGAAAGATTATTATGGGCTAGACATCAATGGATAGTGATTTAGATATAACTAATGGAAAATGGCAAAATGTATTATGATAACTGGAGACTCTCAAGACATCCTTATTACTGTTATGTCTTTCTCTTGTAAAATGACAGCAGGAAACTATCTCCATAATTTTGCTGGGCTGAAATGTGGAATTAAGCATGATCCTCCAAGGTTAGGCAATGCTATTCTCATTTAAATCACCAATACTTTAAAGAGCTGCTTTTTGCTATAGAGCTGTGCATATTTGAGAAATGATTTAGAAGAGGCAGATGGTTTTTCACCATATCCACAGCATGGTTGTCCCAGGGGAAGTAAGGGAGAACAAGGGGGAAAAAACAGTATGACAGTGCTGCAGTATATTTATTTATGTTAGCTATCAGGTCACAAGTACATCTGCATGATAGTATCTCCAGCATGTCATCTTCTGGCATCTTTGCAATTTGCTTATATCAGTGATCCATAGCACTGAAAATCAGGTATCTTGAATTTCAGACTTTTTTTATATTTGAAGCTCTGCCTCAGTCCGTAGTGTGAAAAAAAAACCATTCCTCTCAATAATGTCTCTTTTTTTTACTGTTAGATTTTTCAATTCTCATCAAGCAGATATTCTGTATTGTATTTACTTGTTCTAAAATGTATTGGAATAGCTTTCTCTACTGTGTAACCCAAATAACAGTTTCAATGGCAATATTTTTTTTAAAAAAAAAAGATAATAAAGCCCACCATTTACTTTTAAGCAAATTGCCTCCGAGACAATAGCCATAATGGAGTCATTAAGATTCCTTTAATCAGAAGAGCTAATCACCAATTTTAATTATAAACACACTAGTGGGAACCTGCATGAATAAAGAGGACAGCGTGGTAGAGGGAAGAATGAGAAAAAAAGGGGAAAATATGGAAATAAGGCTTGGTTGATTAAAAAGAGTTAATTTTGTCCATTTCTTGATGAACCACTAGTTAGGCCATTGTTATTCTCTGTTATTTTATACCTGTTGGCCTATTAGATCTTGGCTGCAAAAATCTAGATACTTATCAGATGGCAGCAAAGAGAAATAGAAAACTGTAACTTGCTGCCATACTGGTGAGCAAATTAAAAGTAAGCAAGGCAAGTGTTAATGACTGGCTTCTCATTTTGTTCCAAACTAGCTTGTTATGTGGAGATTATTGGTAATTTAGGTTCTGCTCAGAACTGAAATGCCCTCTGCCATTTTGAAGTCTTGGTTTGCGGTGGGTTTTTGCAGTAACATGGCTGTCTGGTAGACAGGCAAACCCCTGCCAAAGCTTTTCAGGGTTCCTGTATTTCTACATTCTGTGTTCATGTTTTCAGCCAATTTTATTACTTTTTATTGATAATGGCAAGGGCCTAGTGATGAATAACCTAATTGCTCCTTGAATTGCCTGTTTTAATTTCCCCAGAGTTGATCTCCGTTTCTGCAAGGAAAATAGAATACTTAATTACCATTTTTTCTCTTTTAGATGTTTTCAATTTATAATATACTGTAAGTCACCCACACACACAGCCTACTGGAAAATATGTGTTTTAAATGGGACAGACTTAATTCATACATTTTTATAAGACACTTATGCAATGCTATATTAATAGTAGGGTAGAACATCCAGTTTAATACTATTTTTAGGTAATTGCAAGACAGCAATCAGAGCCTATTGAATGATTGAAGAACAAGAAGAAGACAGGCCAGTAGTGAAATATCCAGACATCCAGATGGCCATAACCATGTTGGGTTTCATAAGACATTAAAGACCAGGATGTTCCCTTAGGCATTTTGACCAGGAGGCTAAGCCAACTCTCTTGGTTAGTTTATCTAGTTCTTGTCTTCAGTGATTGGAAATAGAATGATTTTTAAACCCTGGACATGTGTTATACTATTGTTGTACAGTAGATGTTCACTCTGTAAATTATGTTATTGGGGTTTTTTTGAGCTTTAACCTTCTGTGTGTTTCCTAGAATCACTGTTGTAAGATGGACAGCTATATAAATTGTTGAAGTGAATGAATAACAACACAAGACATAAAAACCAAAACAAAACACGAGGATATCCACAACAGCTAAGGTGCATCTCAGTAAGTATCTGCACTTCAAGGGAACATCAACATTTCAAAAATACAAAATACTTTTAAGAGGAAAAAAATCCATTAAGGGCAAATTTGATTAAAGGAGAAAATCCCAAACACTCTAAGATTTTTCAAACTGTGTTCCTTGGAACCCTAGATTTCCGTGAGAGGCTGTGGGCTGGGGAGATCACTTAAATGCACCCAATTTTCTATCACTAGAGCTTTGCCACTTGATCAGGAGTTCTTGGAATTTTTCATTTTTGACTAATAAGTTCCGTGGGCTGAAAAAGTTTGAAGAACACTGGTATAGGTTGTTAACAAAATAGCATCTCTCTGTTGGGGAGAGAACAGAAAAAATGGGAAAGAGGAATGGAACAAAATGTCCTGGAAGAACATCTAGCATGGGGCTAGATGGTTGGAATGACAAACAGAAGATCCACATATTGCAGTATTTTGCTGGAGGTGCCACTTGGTTCATAAGAATCCCAGGGCCACTTCTAGCAACCAGCCAGTTGTTTCAAAAGACATGAGAGCTGCTCAAGAGCAGCCCTCTGATCTGCCAAGCACCTTTTAAAACAGACTGGACATCCTTTCTGCTGCCTTGGTTCCAATGGGTCCTCAATAAGCCAAATTCAATCCTAATCATACAACTCAGCTCAAACATAGCACCTTTCTTTGGAGTATGATATCTTCTCCTGTTGCTTCAAAAATAAAAAATGTCTTCAGGACAGTCTTTTCCATTCCAACAAAGGGAAAAACATAATAATTTAAGGTAGTACAAGAGTCAGCAATATGTCTAAAGTAGCCTTTTCAAATCTACCACTTTCCAGATATGAAAGGCTACAGCCTCCATCATCCACAACCAACAAGCCTGAACATGCTCGCTAGAAATGATAAGAGATGTAGTTAAACATATATCTAAACTGCCCAGAGTCCCTCTGGTGGGAGGAGGTGGGCGGTGACAAATTTGATGGATGGATGGATGGATGGTTGGATGGATGGATGGATGGATGAGTGGCATAAGATTGCAGAATGCTACCCATAAGAAGCCATTTAAGCATATATCTGTCCAGGAAGAAAGAGTTTTGGAAGACTTAACCAGCTGCAAGGATTCTATGTATACTGTCAGTGATCTCAGTAAATTAGATTCCTTGGTCTAATGAAACAAACTGCATTTAGATGTGGTGATTTACTGTTCTTCCCTTTTTCATATAATCCAGGGATAATTGACTCTTCAGTGGAAGTTCCCTTTTTGTACTGACACAAAGTCTCTGCTCCTGAATTTTGCCACTATTGAATGGAGTACAAGTAGTCCTCATTTAGCAACCACAATTGGGACTGGCAATTTGGTTGTTAAGTGAAGTGGTTGCTAAGTGAAACCGCCACTGTGCTCATGATCTTACTTCAGCTTTCTTTTACTTTACAAAGCTGTGAAGGTTGTAAATGTGAGGATTAGTTGTAAAGTTATTTTTTCATTACTGTTGTAACTGTGAATGGTCACTAAACAAGGCAGGCACTAAACAAGGATTACATGTAGATGTTTCTATTATAGAGATGTGGTGCTTAATATGCCACCAAAATGGCAGCTGAAACAATCACATTAAAAAGATAGTTGTTCAATGCAACATTATTTTCAATTTTGAAATATCATGGGAAAGCTTGTTTTACTGGACCCCTTTAAGAAAAATAAACATTAACTATGTCTCTTTACTCTTCATTCTGGACAAATACTCAGAAAATGCACATGCATGGAATCTTTGATTTTTTAAAACAATAATAAATATAAGATGAGCATCCATACCATTCACTTATTAAGTTTCTTCTTAAAATACTTTATTGGTTCAACTGTGGTTATAACATTACGTCAAAAGTACAATTGAACTCAATGAATCTATTCCAAATGGACTCACTGATGTTGAACAATTATGTTCTGAATCAACCAGGCTTTTACCAGTAGAAGCAGTTGCAGTATGTATGTACGTATGTATGTATATGCATTGTGTTGCCCAGACAACCAGGCAGAAGTAGTTGCTGCTAGCTTTTGTTCTAATCATTCCTTTGTGTTGTGCTGTTAGTCCCTTTATTTTGCTTGGTAAAAGGCCAGTTCACCTGCAGAAATAAAGCATGACCAGATTTTCTCCAAAACGCTTCTACTCAGATAAATAGCCCAATTTTCTAAATTTTAGTAGATTCAGTATTTCCATAAATCCATACTTGTTGGTATGACAAAGTCATAAAACCTGCACTGATGTAGCTACCAACTGTATGCTTTTGGATGGACAAGACTGTGGCCATTAGAGAAGGATGTACATAGGGATGGATGGATGGGAGATAGAGGATAGATAGAGATGAAGATGGATGATAGATAATGTTTTGTGAGAAGCATCACCTGAATGAACCCTTATTGTCATCATGCACTGTATATTTTAATGTATGAGATCATTTGCCCAAATCCTTTAATTTCCCAAGGAACCTATAATGTATTTGCAGATTTATCATTAAATCGATTATAGAATTTCAGGACACCTGGGGTTAGAAACCACAGATTTAATGCACATGGAAATTACAGTACACTGCATTTTTAATATGGATACAATTAATTTGGTTAGAGAGAGCCAGTTTGGTGTAGCAGTTAAGGCACAAAGCTAGAAACTAGGACACCTTGAGTTCTAATATAAGGCACAAAGCCAGCTAGATGAATTTGGACCAGTCACTTTCTCTCTCAGCCCTGGGAAGAAGGAAATGGCAAACCATTTCCAAAAACGTTACCAAAGAACTGCAGGGACTAGCTCAGGCAGTTGCCAGGAGTCAAGACTAACTCAAACACACACACACACACACACACACAATGGTTAGAGATACTATGTCATATAATGTATATTCATACATACATATGGATTGATTCTGATGATTGATTACCAGGTTCTAGATACAACAAAATTCCAAATGTGTCATGTCTGCAACATCTAAGCAGCTTTTTGAAATCTTCTTTAAATTATGGTGATTGACTCCAGATTTCATCTGCAGCTACTCACCATGCTAAGGAGCCTCTTGTCATGGTACAAAATTACCAAGTTCTTTGAACTTTCCTAATGCTTATTTCTAATGTCTGTTGATTCACAGTGCCACCTACAGGTTAGTTTTGGCTTCTACAGTTTCAATAAAAATAATGTTGAAGCACTGTCCTTTGATAGGACATGTGTAATGGTGATAAAGAATAATTGCATGTAAGAGGACTTACTCTGACAAAAATCAGTGATGTGAGTAGGATCCAGCGCTTAGGTACATATATAGATCTCCTGTTTGATTAATTTTGTGCTATCAAATCAGTGTCAACTCTTACTGATCACATAGACAGATTTTCTCCATGACAAACTGTCCCTAACCTGGTCCTTTAGGTCTTCCAGTGGTGCAGCCATTGCCACTGTAACTTGAGTCCATCCACCTTGCTGCTCATCTTCCACTTCTCTTTCCTTCCACTTTTCCCAGAATTAGAGCCTTCTCCAGAGAGCTGGGTCTTTGCATAATGTGTCCAAAGTAGGATAATTTGAGTCTGGTCATTATGCCTCAAGTGAGAACTCTGGGTTGATTTGATGATCCATTTGCTTGATGATCCATTCTTGGCAGTCCATGGTATTCTCAGGAGTCTTCTTCAGCACCAAAGTTCAGAAGTGTCAGTGCTGTTTCTATCTTCTTCAAATCCAAGATTTCTTTATATCAAAAACATATTCTGAACTCTCTGCTGAGACTCCACAACAATGCATAATAACTCCATACTTTTTTCTTCTTTCCTACAGTTGTGCTGAGTGAGCTGCTGGCTACCATTATTCCAAACCAGGTATAGGAAATGGTGAGATCAACTTAGATAGGGATAAACACATTTAACTGGAAATGCACATGATCTAGCAGTAGCAAGCAGTCTGCATACTTATAACTGTACACATCCTAGTAACTAAAATTGGGAATGACCACATGTGCCTATAGTGGTGGAAAGGAAAAGAAATCTGTGGCAAAGAATCTTTGTCTTTTTTAAAAAAAAATCTTTTGGATGGGACTAAAATCAACAAGAGTCTTTAAAATACTCTAGTATCAATTTACAGAATACTGAACCAAGAACAATATTATGTACCTCTTAAATGGGATGGGCTAAATGTTTTTTTTTAATAAATGTTTTGGAAACATTATTTTTGATGGTCATCATATTTATTTCCACTGGGTTGGACTCATTAGACAAAAGTATTATTTATATTTAAACTTGCTTCTCTGATACAGAAATAAGGAGAGAGAATCCTTTATCATAATTACTACACAGGCAACCCACAATATAATGACCAAGCCTAAAATTAGAACAAGCTTGCAGTATAGATTGGATAGGCTTCTCAGCCATGGGAAAAGAGAGAAAAAAAAATCCATGCTTCTTACCCTACCGTGCTAGAATGCATGCAGAGATACCCACGTATTTTGATGCTGCTTTTAGCTGCTTCTTATCTGAGAAGTAGATTATGTAAATGAGATGACAGGCTTTGGTATTGAAAAGAAATTAAACTCAAATATGTGTATCAAGTAAAGTACCTTCCCAATCATACTCATGAATCTAGGTGTCATCCTGCTATCTGCACAAATTACTTCCATTGTTGCAACAGCAGCTCCTGCCCCCACACTTTCACGATCTTATCACCGAGCCATTTGACATCTTGTATGGAGTTGCATTATTCTCCCATCTTTCATTTTGTGGTGTTTACTGAAATTCAGGTTTAGAATCTGTTATTAGGATTAAAGAATTGTTTAAGACATCCTTTCCTATCATTTATTCGAAATCACCTCCTTACATATTTTTTCTTTCTAGCAGTCCAATATATATAATTAAATAATTTCCCAAATAAGTTGGGAATGGTTCAGCATACGCAAACACACATATGCAGAGAGAGAGAGAGAATCTTTCATTTCCAACCTTTCATTAAAAAAATACTGTTGAATGAAATAAAAA
The DNA here is from genome assembly GCF_035149785.1 of Candoia aspera. Taxonomy (NCBI): domain Eukaryota; kingdom Metazoa; phylum Chordata; class Lepidosauria; order Squamata; family Candoiidae; genus Candoia; species Candoia aspera. The sequence goes on along the minus strand of NC_086154.1, from coordinate 207,911,588 downwards.
TGCATGTGATCCCAGCTGTCAGCCCTTACTAAAATTCAATAAATGTTGTTTCATCTTCTATTCAATATCTTTGGTGAACTCTAGGAGAAAAAATTGGATCTTGCAGTGAATATTTTGGAGCTCCATCCCACTCAGATTGTTTATATCCACTAGACTCTGGTTGCATTTACTGTACATAGATAAAGTCATACACCCAGGCACAGTAATGTTACTTGAAAATATATTTTGATATTATTCAATTTAAAGTTTTATATTCAATTCTATACTTCCTTTTATTTCATTGGGTAAGATATATTTGTAGCAGTCTTTGATTCAAATTTCCTAATCAGTGCAGATAGTGCCAATATGCATTCTACCAGTCTAAATTTAAATTATTCCATTAATTAGTCCCATGGACAATTCATTTGATTTTACATGTCCCAATCACAATAAATTTTGTACTTCTTTCTCTGTCCTTGAAAAAAAAAATACTCTAGTTTAATTAATCCAATTGTTTAACCTTAGAAGGTTTTTCATCCTTGTAAAATTTTCACCATGTATTTAAAGTCTACACCATTGTGTATCCCCATAATTTCTCAAACAACAGTGGGGTTCTCTCAGTAGGGTCATTCTGATCATCTGCCATTTTATATGATAATTTCTTCTCAACCAAAAAAATCTCTGAGTTTGATACAGATGTTTAGGGCTCAGTTAGGCATCATATACCAGAAAGTTATTTCTTCCAAATTCTAATTTTCTTCACAGGTTTTTAGCTTATTTTATTGGGCACACCATTTTGCAGGCTTAATGATCTAGTTTCTGGCTGCTGAATAAGAGCATATCAATCTTGCTTATAAAATGTTAGTCACCACTCATTTATACACAACTATGCCTGTACCAAAGTCCAGAGTACCAGACAGACAGCAATACTTCTAAACACAAGTAAAACCACCAAAAAACTTTCAGAGAGAGTCACCATAAAGTACCACATGCCAAAATAGAAATGAAGCTTGGGCTGTTTCAAAACCAGTGTTCCATTCTATATGAAGTTTTTTTTTTTCTGACAGATCAAAAGCTTCTTCTAGACTGTGAAACCCATGCAGTGACTCAGAAATCTTAACAAGGCTAATAAACTTAGATCATTCAGCTTGTGGCCTGTCACCCTTTCTGGGATGAATGATGATGGACCAGCCATTTTTACACAGTAGAAGAGGATGTCTCCTTTAAGTCCATTCCTTTTGGAAAGAGCCAACTTATTCTGGCAACATGGTGTCGTTACTGAGCTTGTCACTAAAGTGGGTGGAATTTGGAAACATCTTTGAAAGTTAGAGAACATCCAGCTGCTTTCCAAAGATTATGAGATCTTCCAGCCAAATCATTGGTCTGGAAAATTGTGGACCCAAAGGCCAAGTCTGACATTTTCCATTCCCATGTTTCTTACTGATTGCACTGCTATTAATGTCATCTTTAATTAGACCCCACAGCATCTTGTTCGGCATCTGGCGACTGCTTTCTTAAGCAATGTGGATTAAGAAAGGATTCGCTGTTGAAATTTGGAACTGAAAGCTGTCCTCTAATATTGGAAAGTGGCTCAGCTACTTGTTTTCAAAGAAGTAGGATTTGGTGAAAATTGAAAGCAGATCATTAGTGGAACTTGGGAATTCCCTTCATTCTTTTACCCATCAGCGTTCAGGCTGTGGAGGACCATGACCTTTTTATGCTTTGTTTTCCTATCTAAGAGAGGTGAAAAGAAGCTTATGTGTGTTAACATGCTGTATATATTTACTGTTTACATTTATGCCGTTTGTGCAAGGTATAGATTTAAAATGGGAATGAGTAATTAAATTCTATATTTATATGGAATCTGACACTTGATTGGCTCCTGGCAGAATTGCATTGGACTGGGATTAATGAGGATTTCACCATGCTTTGGAAGGTTGCACAAGCTCACATCACTGCATGAGGCATCTGAACATACACAGTATGGTTTACAGTGTGAGCCTGCAAAGCTACAGGAACTTGAAGGCTTCCAGTCATACTGGCATATGATGGAACTGGGATGGCAAACCCTGTTGTAGATTCCAGAAGACATTCCACAATACATCACTAGCAACAGACTTGCTCAACCACTTTCAGTGATGCTCCATAAGTTTGAAGATAAAGCAAGTCCTCACTTATATTGTACACAGATACTTTACTTATATTGGACTGCTCTTGAAGATGGTGAAGATAGTGAGCAAAAACAGTGAACACGTTTATAAAACAAGTTTGAACAGGGCAATAAAGGCCTAGCAGATGCACTTGCACAATAAGTGAAGCTATTCATCTTTGATCCCTAAAGTAAGGCAGATGGGCACCTAGGAAATAGTCTTCTCTGTTGCAGCAGCCACAATACAGAACAATATTCCCAAGAGAGAAGTGCCTGATCTTTACACCACTTATAATCCTGACTTTATTTTACTTTCTGCTAATGGTTTAAATTGAAATTGATTTTAACGGGGATGGGTTTAATTTTCTGCATTTTAATCTCATTTTCTTTTATATATATTTTCTATAAACTGCTATGATTATTTTTTGTAAAAAGGTAGGGTTCACACGAAATGCAACTAGTACTACTGCTACATTTTCTGTTGCTATTATTTTACTATTATGATGATCTCAAGTTATTAATCATTATGAAAAGGAAACAGGAGTCCACAAATGGTTTTTTTTTAATTAGTAAAACTATATATTCCACAGATTTGAATGCCAGGCTATATCCTATAAGAAAAGTTCTTAACACGTCTTATGTTTCAAAACTTGCGTAAAGACTGAATCCGTTCTTTTTATGTAATATTATATAATTTCAAACACCAGATTCAAATAATTGTGGCAATATAAGATGATATTAGATTTTATGCTGAGGGATGTAAGCATTCTTCTTTTGTATTCTTATTCTATAACAGTGGTTACTTGATTCAGTGACTGCTGCCTCAAGGCCAATATCTTTAGGTGTGTACTGGAGCTGCAGAACAAGCTGAACAGTCTCCCCTTCCCCACCTCCTCCTTTTCCAACCTCGATCTCTGTTTTTTAAAAATAATTTTATTGATGGATGGCAGAAAACATATGACCAGGGATAGCCAAACAAAGTATCTTACAAGGTTCACAAATTACCAGGATGCTCAGAATACAGAGTGAAGGAGCAAGGGGGAAGAGCAGCCTGGCATGGGAACTGGCCACTTCCCCTGATTCTCCAGGCTGGATGGTGTTTATTGACTTGACTTTGATTTTTTTATTAATAGCACCTTCAGCATGTCTGAGGTTTGTGGGGTATCAAAGGCCAACTCATGTCCTAAGGTTACAACTGAAAATGCCGCAGACTTTTAGCATTATGAGTAGGAGTGAGGGGGATGAGATGAAAGAGCTCTTAAGGTGTTTTATGAACAAAGCCCAGGGAGGAGACCTAAAGGTCTCCAGTACGCTCCCTCTTGCTCTTTTGCCATGATTGTTTTCCTCATGGGTCACCTTCTCTGCCAGTTCTGGGCTCTGTTTTCTCCTATTCAGCTGCTGCTGTTGCTGGTCTCTAGACCAGTGTTTCTCAACCTTGGCAACTTTAAGGCCTGTGAACTTCAACTCCTAGAATTCCCCAGACAGCTTTGCTGATTGGGAAGCTCTGGGAGTTGAAGTCCACATGCCTTAAAGTTGCTAAGGTTGAGAAGCACTGCTCTAGACAGAAGTAAGAATTCTCAAAAAGCAGGATCCTTGCCAGAACTCGTTGCAAGCTGTCTACCCAAGCAGAACTTGTCCAGGAAGAGTGAGAGTGAGTTCTTACAGCTACTGTGCGAAGTTGTAACCCTGTCATCACATTCTGGGCTTTCCTGTCCACTTTGGTTGGACAAACTAATAGCCAGCTATCTAGGCAAAATGGGAACAAATTTTGACAGCAATCCTGCTTTGAGTGTTCAGTCCATTAGACTTCTACAGGCATAGCCAGAGCCCTTCAGACTGGGCCCAGGTCTTTCCTCTCCATTTTCTTCAGACAAGTTGACAACCGGCTTGTCCAAGAAGAATAGAGATGAGCTCTGACAGCTATCCTGTTTTGCATGTATGAGCTGCCCCGTCCCCCGCCCCACTCCCCATATATGATGGAACTCAGTTTCTCAGAATTCAGAGCCAACATGCCCCAACAAATTTGGAGTGGACCAAGTTGGGAAGGCCTGATATTTTCCATCATGTAAAAACCCAGTGGATATTATCTCAGTGGCACATAGGAAGTGAAGCCATTAGTGGACAGGTAGGACCACAGAATGGAGCATAGCTTAAAACAGCAGAGAAGCTGTGCACAGAAAAAGAATATTATCTTAAATAGCTTTAATGAGCACATCAGAGAAGCACAGGTTATTGATCTTACACACTCAGCCCTCCCAAGCATAAAGAATTGCTCACTTAGACAGAGTAAGTTCAAAGTAAAGTAAAAAGAGTCAGATCAAAGGTTTTACAAAAATCCTTATTAAAGCATCTACCATCATTTCCTTCTCCAAGAAATGGAATCCGTGTCGCTAGATGGGAGGGGGTGAGAAGTTGGAGTGTGAAGTGGTTTACTATGGCTATGGAGGACATCAAGGACATGGGGTTGAGATATGCCAGGAATACCATCTGGATGGGAGGGGGGGGGGCGACATGGTTTCATGGGAAAGAGGACTAAGTAAGGGAATGTAGTTTTTAAATTAGGTTTGAGCGGGAAATCTTTATTCGCAGCTTGCTTTCTGTACCGTTCATTACGCTTCATTAAAACAGTTAAAGGAATCCCAGCCTCCTGGCTGTGATTGTGTGAATGCTCGAATGATCAGGCACTGACAGTTACTGACTTTGTTCTTTGGTCCAGTTACATTTCCGTTCAGAAAGGATTAAATCTTTGTTCTTCTGTTGTCCCTAAACTTAATTCACCCTTAGCTCTCATTGCTGCTAAGGGCTGCGTGAAGAAAGGGGAATTCCAGGCCCACCATGTGGTGCCCAGAGATGGAAGAGCACACAACTGTGTGCTTCGCTTCCTGTAAAGAAGGAGGAAGAGAGAGAGAGGAAGTGGGAGAGGCAACAAAACAGCTTCGTCAATAGCATGGAGAGTTGCATCCTGGGACAAACTCAATTTACATGCTAATGAGGCATGCTGGATTTGCCAGGACTTCCAACAGGAAGCAGCTTTGTACTAGGAGAGATCATTTATCCATCAACTTCAGGATTATCTAACCTGACTAGATGCAGTTTTCCAGGCTCTCAGCCTAGGAGAAGTCTTTTCCAACTACTATTTCTTTACCCTTTTAATTGAAGAGCCTGGTTCTGCCACAGCACTGTGCACATTGCACTGTGATCTCATTGTATAAAATGGGACTTATTCCCTACAAAGTGTTATTAGAATGAAAGCTTTCCATTCACTATATGTAATCTAAATGTAAACTGATCTGAGGAATGGCATTACTGTTCTATAAACGTTGCACTTGGGGATCCATGTCCAGCTGTGCTTGTTTAGGCACATCAGTGTAAATATAGTCTGCAATCTTTATTTATTTATTTATTTATTTATAACTGTTACGTAGCCACCCAACTTATACTGAACTCCAGGCAGCTCCCAAGCAACAGCTAAAAGAGCATCATTGTACAATTAATATATATGTATACCTATTAAAACCACAGATAGTAAAGAAACCTGGCACCGTAATAAACTTTAACAAGCAGTCCACCACAAAAACTCTCATTGATCTCACCCTATCCCAGTGCTTGGGGGAAAAGCCAGGTCTTAAGTGCTTTTCGAAAGGCTAGGAGGGTGGGGGCCTGCCAAATGTCAGACCTACTTCACTTACCATTCCACTGATGCTAGCCAGTCAGCTAATGTTCAGCTTCATGCCTAAGGTGGGACTAGAATTTGTGTTTCACTCTCTCTTTTGCTCACGCAGGTGAGCCAGGACACTCCACTCATGGATCTTTTTTCAATTTTACAGTGGAGCTGCTATAGCACAGGAATTCCTTCATTCTGACGGCATAGGGGATCTGGCTCTGAGGGAAGAGCTTCACCCACCACACTTTCCTTTCAAACCAGTTTGAGAGCCAGTCTGGTCTAGTGGGTAAGGCCCCAGGCTAGGAAGCAGGAGCAGGGCCGCAACTGGGGGGGGGGGCAACCGGTGGGGCACCAAAATGAGTGCTGGGGGGAGCCAAAATGAGTTCTGGGGGGGCGCCAAAGTGGGTGCAGAATCCATGTTTGCCCCGGGTGACACAGACCCTAGTTGCGGCCCTGACCAGGAGACTGAGAGTTCTAGTCCCACCTTAGGCATGAAAGCCGGCTGGGTGACCTTGGGCCAGTCCCTCTCTCGCAGCCCAACTCACCTCACAGGGTTGCTGTTGTGGGGAAAATAGGAGGAGGAAGGAGTATTAGGTATGTTTGCTGCCTTGAGTTATTTATAAAAATAATAAAGGATTTAAAAAAATCTAAAAAAAAATTGGCACCTCTTTCTTTTTCTGCCCATTCAGTAACTTCTAGTCACAGTGGCTTATTAAAAGGTAACAGCAGTTTGGAGGAGGAGAGTTATGGTGTGGGAAACACTCATTTCTGTTCCCCCATGCAGGCTGGCTGCATGATAAAGCCCCCAATCATGCACTTTACTTGGGGTGACCTGATCAGCTCATTATGGCCACATCCAGTTTGGCTCCTTGGCTAAGATATAGCGTGGGAAGAATATAAGTCTCAGCTCTTTCTCAGGCTCCTGAGTTGTTGCCTTCTAGTCCCCTTACAAGGAGCTTTGTGTGTCAGGTAGTATTTATTAGTTTATGCAGTTAGCATCTGGCATTCAAGCCTTTTAGTTGAGATACCTGTTGGATTCGCCATAATTTATTGCCTGCTGTAATTTCATGGCTTTTTATTGTCTTGTGCAGCAATTGAAACAGAGCTGCCTGCTTTTTAGTGAAGGAAAACTGGCAGGCATTTTTGTCATGCCAATTTATACTGCTTGGGTTAATGGCAATGGGACAATAATTCTGCTGGGTTTTAGAAAATTGGCATATATTTGTCTTTATTCAGAAAAGTCACTCATTTTACCACTTAGCTTGAATTACTGACTCACTTGAGGGGGAAAAAAAGACTGAGGAAGATAGGAAGCAGTGTGCCCATTGGTCCAGGCACCATACAATTGTCTCTGGATACTTCCATATGGTTTATTCCAGTTCTCCAGACCTGTCCAACTCATTATTTTCTATGTGTCCAGGAGCTGAGTCAGTTTATTGTGGGTTCAGCTGTGGCACATCTGGAATTACAGCAAACCTGTCCTTTCCTTTGGAAGCACTGTGGTTCTGTAGAGTTTGGGGATGATCCAGTCACCCACTGGCAGGAAGTCTGGTTTCACCCCACCCCCTAGCTCCTCTCTTTTCCTTCCCCTGAAGTTCAGCTGCCATGATATTTTCCTCAGTGTTTCAAGATAGATGGAAGTGAGAGAATCTGTGGGTTGGCTTCAAACTGTTTTTGAGGGACTGCAAAATGGGAATCTGCAGTAAGAATGAGCATAAAAGAGGCATGTCATCTGTTACAGATCTTTTCCAGGACTACCTGTGGACACTTGGGATTCAAGGAGTGTTTTTTGTTATGGTTTTGGTTATTACCTGGATTACTGTAACATAAGTTACAAATCATTTCCTCTGCTAACCCATACATAAAATCCAAACCACTCCCAGCAGCTGATAACACATGCTTTTTCTCTACCTACCCCAATACATTATCACTTCCCTATAGTGAGATCTTATGTGTTTGTGTGTATATCTTGCTACTCCCAAGTTTAATATTTATTTTAGTGGGTCTAAAAACAGCTACAGTATCACCTCATAATAGCAAATGTTTGGTGATAGATGCTTTTTGTTAATAAACATTATGAACATTAGAAAGAAATATGCTGGCCTGCTAGAACCCTGTCAGAATATAGTGTATAATGATTGAGGTTATTTTTAAATCTGTATTACGTTCTTTTAATGAATGAAGATAATATCCTTGACCTGAAACCTAACTATGGGTGCTTCTGGAGACAACAGCACCTCATACTATTGATCAAAAACACAGCTATTCTGTTCTCTTTAATAGATATTCTGCTGAAAGAAAAATGACTGAAGAACAGAGGGCTTTAAAACTAGAAGATAACATTGTCAGGATGCCACCATAAAAATCCATGATTGAGACAAGGTTTCTACATAACAAAAGCCATGTCTGGAAGAACTGTCATATTATTACTGATCGTTCAGATAAGTAATAAATTTGCCTGACATATACCACTGTCAATTGGACAGATGAAAGTGTAAGTAGTAGATAAATCAGGGCATTCTTGACAAGTTTTCTGTTGCATTTGCTAACACATAGATGTGTCATGAATTTAGGCACATGAAATGCTATCATAAGCAGTGATGGGATGCCTGTTGTTTTTGAACTAGGATTTAACCATAACATTCTAAGAAATTTACATGTTCAATGTAAAGCTTTCTTGCTTTAGGCAACAAATCATGTTTCTCCTGTTCAAACAGAATCAAACTGTTTGAGTCTGATACTCCTTTGGAGGAGGGGGGAAAGATCTCCTGCCATACAAATATAATTTTAAATAAGTCTGGGATTTGTTTTTTTAAAAAAGCTGGATCTCACTGGACAAAAATGAGTATGTTATATGCGCTGACACACTGCTACAATATAAACAAAGCTACCAACAGCAACAGAGCTCAAATGTCCATGTTTGCACATACCTGTCACAATCCCTTGCTGCAGGAAATTAATCTTTCAGCATGACAGGAAAAAGACAGAAGCAGTAGCCAGAGTAGTGGGAATAGTGGTTTGGCATAGTCAGAAAGCATGCAGGTTCAGGAGAAACACTGTAGATCTCTGTATCAGAAGGAGTCTGGCAGCACCTTTTCCAACTAACAAATTTTATTCAAAAGCATAAGCTTTCATGAGTTGCTGCTTACTTACTTCATCAGCAGCAGATGTACAGTAGTTCACAAAAACTTATGCCACTGACTAACATTTGTTAGTTGGAAAAGGTGCTATCAGACTCCTGATTTTTTGCCACCGTAGACTAACATACCTCTCCTTCTACCGTCTGGGGGTCTATGGAGTTGGAAGGGGCCAATCAGGACATCAAAGCCAATTCCTTGCACAGTGCAGGTTAAAGCATTCCTAGCATTTGGCTATCGAGCCTGTACTTATCCATTGCTATTGAGCAGGAAATTATCTACTGCAGAGGAGCCCACCACCAACTTTGGCACTCAGCTCCACCTTCAAACTGCTCTTATTGTTTGAGTTCTTTTTCTTTTTCATAATCTTCTAAGTGTTTTTCTTAATTTCCTGAGAGTTTGTTCTGTTATTCTGTGTCCTGCCCACTGGGATAATAGAGAACAGAGCTTGGAACTCCTTTCTGTGACACCTCTTCAAATATTTGAAAAGTACCATCATGTTGCAAGTGGAATGGTGGAATTAAAGTTTGGTACAGACTGATAGACGTTTGCTAAGAAGGTATGCAATAGAGTAAATCTGGTTAGAGAAGTAACTGGGGGAAGTTAAGTTCAAGGGGAAGAAAGAATCTTCAAAAAGAACAAATAACAGAAAGAAAGAATAAATAACAGAAAGAAAGAACAAATAACAGAAGGAGATAAAATGTCTGACAGTAGACAATTGGGAGTCAGTAAGGAAATTAGAATTAGGGGCTGCACTAAGGAATAGAGCAGGGTTTCTCAACCAGGATTCCATGGGACTCTATGGAATCCCTAGAGGTCACTATGAGATGTCACTAGGGGTTCCCTAGGAGATCACAATTTATTTAAAAAATTAATTCAAATTCAGGCAACTTCACATTAAAGAAGTAAGTTTCATTATTTATTTTTAGTTAAAGAACACTGTTAATGCATATATACAGGCCTACACATGAAACAAATAGAATGATTTTGTAACTTGTGGCCTGTATTTGAACCTGAATGTGCAGGGGTTCCTGGAGGCCTGAAAAATATTTCAAGGGTTCCTCCAGGGCCAGAAGGTTAAGAAAGGCTGGAATAGAGAGACAGAAATCAAAATTTGGGAGGTAGGAAAGACGTAAAAGTAACTGGGTGTGGAACTGGGTGTGTCTGGCATCCAAAAACAATAAGGAGTAGAGCAGTATAGCCTGGAACTGTGGCTAGGAAGAAGAAAAGGAAAAAGTTAGCTTAGAGAGGTGGAGCTTAAAGAAACAATGGAGAAAGACTATCATGAGTAAGCAAAAGATAGAAGAGCAGTAACATGAGGCTTTTCTCCCTGCAGTCGTCTGCCGAGCTGAGAGTTCAGTCCCTGCATGTAGTGGTTGCCTATTCTGACAAACTCAGTCTCACAAGCAGGTGCTTAAGGATAACTGGTTTATTGAAAGAATAGTATGCAGATACAAAGAAAGCTGAGAACGAGCAAAAGCGCGCCAAATACAAACTAAAAACCCTCGCTTCAAGCCCGGTTCCACCCTCGCTCGCGCTTAGCAACCACCCCCTCCCAGGTGCTAGCAACTGTTGCCCACATCAGCCTGAGAAAGTAACCTTGAACACATTCCATAACCCAAACATACATTCCACAGTTACAGCAAGGAGATTACAGCCTGGCACGGCTGGAAATCTCCACCCAGCAAACACGGATCAGGAAAGTGACATGCGAAACGTTACGATGTATTCAGAACATTGAAACGATGAACATGACACTGCATCTTACAGGGAAGGGGGAGCTGTTTAAGTGTTGAAAAGAGTTGGGGATTATCAATTGGCAAGATTTGGCCAATGGAAGTGTGGGGGGGGAGAGAGAGAGAGAATGAAACAGGAGAAGCAGACTGAAGCAGACTGGCAGAGAGAGGGGGGAAGTGGAGGAGTCAAGCATCAAGCAAAGGGTGAGGAAAAACTGTTCTACCGTGTAACTGTTGCCTTGGGCATTTTGCAAAGTAGTGGGAGAGTTGGTTGGTTGGTTTGTATTATTTTGCACTAGTCCAAAAGTATGTATAGAGATATAATTCAAGATTCAGAAAACCAAATCCTCCATATTTATTTATATTTATTTATTTACTTATCATATTTTTATCACCGCCCATCTCCCCCACTCGGGGGACCGAATATTTAATTTACAGTTACATCTTTTTCAAAGATATATTTGAAACTGAAGAATCCATAGAAATTTCCAAAGCAGTGTACTGTGTTTTTGAAATATTTACCAGATACATTTATAGGAATTTCAGATAAAATATAAAATATCCTGGGAATGACGTTACCCAGAGGGTAAAGTTTAATGACTCCAATCTATCAATGTCCAGAGAAACCGCTTTATATTTCTTATTCATACTCAGTGAAATTATTTGAGAAATATTGCTTGGAATAAGAATACCTAAATAATTCATAAATTCAGTATATATTAAAAAGAGATAGTCCCTTAATGTATGAATAAACAAGTCTTTACCTAAAGGTATCAGATCCAGTCAACAGAATATCTTGAAATTTGTCTAAAGACACTAATCAGATGCATCAAAGATGCAACTGAAGTAAGAGGTTCAAAGATAAATAATAAAATATCATCAGCATATCAATAATATTTATTCGGACAATGACCAACAAAATTTAAAAGCACAAAAACAAAGTAAAACAAAAAAATACAGTAATATACTACCAACTAATAAAATAGATCACATAATAATATAGCATTCATTCCTCTATGACTATATTAACACATTTGTTACCCAGGTAGCATGAGTCTAAAACATTAATAAGTATAATATATATATATATCCCCTAACAATTTATTAATTAAGATATTTCAATTTAAAAGTAATATTTAAAACATGGGTAATTACTTCTTCAGCTGGCTTTGTCTTATTTTCATTGCAGCAACACAAAATTTGGCTACTGTATACATAATGTCTTCAGCAAAGGATTGTTACCTTGCTGTGGTGCTGGAGATGAGCACCTCAATGATGCCATGAGCTAAACTGTGAAGGGCCACCCAAGACGGGAAGGTCATGACAGAGAGGTCAGACTAAATGTGATCCCTGGGGAAGGTAATGGCAACCCACCCCGGTATTCTTGCCGTGAAAACTAAATGGATCAGTACAACCAGAGATATGTCAGTATACCATTGGAAGATGAGGCCCCCAGGTCGGAAGATGGTCAAAATGCTACTGGGGAGGAACAGAGGATGAGTTCAACTAGCCCCAGACGTGATGACGCAGCTAGCTCAAAGCCGACAGGACGGCTAGCAGCCGACGGTGCTGGTAGTGAACGGCGAATCCGATGTTCTAAGGATGAACACACCATTGGAACCTGGAACGTAAGATCTATGAGCCAGGGCAAATTGGATGTGGTTATTGGTGAGATGTCAAGATTAAAGATAGACATTTTGGGCATCAGTGAACTGAAATGGACTGGAATGGGACCACCAGATCTACTACTGTGGACAAGAGGACCACAGAAGAAATGGAGTAGCCTTCATAATTAATAGTAAAGTGGCTAAAGCTGTGCTTGAATACAATCCAAAAAACGATAGAATGATCTCAATTCAAATTCAGGGCAAGCCATCTAACATCACAGTGATCCAAATATACGCCCCAACCACAGATGCTGAAGAAGCTGAAGTAGAGCAGTTCTATGAGGATCTGCAGCACCTACTGGACAGCACGCCTAAAAGAGATGTTATTTTCATCACAGGAGACTGGAATGCTAAGGTGGGCAGTCAAATGACACCTGGAATTACAGGTAAGCATGGCCTGGGAGAACAAAACGAAGCAGGACATAGGCTGATAGAATTTTGCCAAGACAACTCACTCTGCATAACAAACACTCTCTTCCAACAACCTAAGAGACGGCTTTATACATGGACTTCACCAGATGGACAACACCGAAATCAGATTGACTACATCCTTTGCAGCCAAAGGTGGCGAACATCTATACAGTCAGTAAAAACAAGATCTGGAGCTGACTGTAGTTCAGATCATGAACTTCTTCTTGCACAATTTAGGATCAGACTAAAGAGATTAGGGAAGACCCACAGATCAGCTAGATATGAGCTCACTAATATCCCTAAGGAATATGCAGTGGAGGTGAAGAATCGATTTAAGGGACTGGACTTAGTAGATAGGGTCCCAGAAGAACTAGGGAGAGAAGTTCGCAACATTGTTCAGGAAGCAGCAACAAAATACATCCCAAAGAAAGAGAAAACCAAGAAGGCAAAGTGGCTGTCTGCTGAGAAACTAGAAGCAGCCCAAGAAAGATGGAAAGCAAAAGGCAACAGCGATAGGGGGAGATATGCCCAATTAAATGCAAAATTCCAGAGGTTAGCCAGAAGAGATAAGGAATTATTTTTAAACAAGCAATGCACGGAAGTGGAAGAAGACAATAGAATAGGAAGGACAAGAGACCTCTTCCAGAAAATTAGAAACATTGGAGGTAAATTCCAGGCCAAAATGGATATGATCAAAAACAAAGATGGCAAGGACCTAACAGAAGAAGAAGAGATCAAGAAAAGGTGGCAAGAATATACAGAAGACCTGTATAGGAAGGATAACAATATCGGGGATAGCTCTGATGGTGTGGTCAGTGAGCTAGAGCCAGACAACCTGAAGAGTGAGGTTGAATGGGCCTTAAGAAGCATTGCTAATAACAAGGCAGCAGGAGATGATGGCATCCCAGCTGAACTGTTCAAAATCTTGCAAGATGATGCTGTCAAGGTAATGCATGCTATATGCCAGCAAATTTGGAAAACACAGGAATGGCCATCAGATTGGAAAAAATCAACTTATATCCCCATACCAAAAAAGGGAAACACTAAAGAATGTTCAAACTATCGAACAGTGGCACTCATTTCACATGCCAGTAAGGTAATGCTCAAGATCCTGCAAGGTAGACTTCAGCAATTCACGGTGCGAGAATTGCCAGATGCACAAGCTGGGTTTAGAAAAGGCAGAGGAACTAGGGACCAAATTGCCAATATCCAATGGATAATGGAAAAAGCCAGGGAGTTTCAGAAAAACATCTGTTTCTTTTTTATTGACTATGCTAATGCCTTTTACTGTGTGGACCATAAGAAATTGTGGCAAGTTCTTTGCGGTATGGGGATACCAAGTCATCTTGTCTGCCTCCTGAAGAATCTGTATAACGACCAAGTAGCAACAGTAAAAACAGACCAGGGAACAAGGGACTGGTTTAAGATTGGGAAAGGAGTACGGCAGGGCTGTATCCTCTCACCCTACCTATTCAACTTGCACGCAGAACACATCATGCGACATGCTGGGCTGGAGGAATCCAAGGCTGGGGTTAAAATCACTGGAAGAAATATTAACAATCTCAGATATGCAGATGATACCACTTTGATGGCTGAAAGCAAAGAGGAACTGAGGAGCCTTATGATGAAGGTGAAAGAAGAAAGTGCAAAAGCTGGCTTGCAGCTAAACCTCAAAAAAACCAAGATTATGGCAACCAGCTTGATTGATAACTGGCAAATAGAGGGAGAAAATGTAGAAGCAGTGAAAGACTTTGTATTTCTAGGTGCGAAGATTACTGCAGATGCTGACTGCAGTCAGGAAATCAGAAGACCCTTAATCCTTGGGAGAAGAGCAATGACCAATCTCGATAAAATAGTTAAGAGCAGAGATATCACGCTGACAACAAAGGTCTGCATAGTTAAAGCAATTATATTCCCAGTAGTAACATATGGCTGCGAGAGCTGGACCATAAGGAAGGCTGAGCGAAGGAAGATCGATGCTTTTGAACTGTGGTGTTGGAGGAAAATTCTGAGAGTGCCTTGGACTGCAAGAGTATCAAACCAGTCCATCCTCCAGGAGATAAAGCCAGACTGCTCACTTGAGGGAATGATATTAAAGGCAAAACTGAAATACTTTGGCCACATAATGAGAAGACAGGACACCCTGGAGAAGATGCTGATGCTAGGGAGAGTGGAAGGCAAAAGGAAGAGGGGCCGACCAAGGGCAAGGTGGATGGATGGATGATAATCTAGAGGTGATGGACTCATCCCTGGGGGATCTGGGGGTGTTGACGACCGACAGGAAACTCTGGAGTGGGCTGGTCCATGAAGTCATAAAGAGTCGGAAGCGACTGAATGAATAAACAACAACATACATAATGTATGGTTTTAGATCCTGAAGAAGATGGTTCACATAAAAATTATCTGGATTCCCAGGGAATTTATCTATTAGGAGCAAAATGTAGATTGACCTAATGCCCCTATAAAATTTACAGTGTAATAATACGTGTGAAATAGTTTCAACTTCCTCTTCACCATATGGACAGATACGCTCAGCTATAGGGATTTACTATACCTGCCTTGAAGAAGTGCAGTTGGAAGAATCTAGCTTTAAAGAATGCAATTCTCAGGGAAAGTTAGGTTTAGCAAATAACTTGCTGGTTCTCATACACCACTGTTTATCCAAATTCTATCATGTTGGTGCAACCTGTTAACTTCAGTCTGGATCTTCATATCCCTTATTCTTTGAATGATTAGTTGCTTAGCTTGATCATAACCTAATGATATTATGAATAGTGGAGAGAGCGCATATGAAGCCATCTTATATTCTACCGCCTGCTTCCAGGATGAAGAGAAGTTATCTGTTAGCACTAGAGGTCAAACCAACTGGGAAGAATTGCATTTTGAGCCAATAATTTATCATCTTCCAGGCCCTAACCTGAATTGATAGCATTCCTGTCTTGAGTCTTAACTGGGCATTTGATGTGCCATTGTGTGCAGCCAGAATTGATCACAGGAATTTTGTTTGCATTGTTTCCTGAGGCTCCTTCTTCACATAAATTCCTATTTGTGCCCCATAGAGAATTTTAGCCAATGTTTTGGCCTCAAAAAGTTTTAAAGCTGCAGGTATTAATTGTCCTCCACCAGTGTAAAAGAACCGTTTAATGGCATTCATTGATCTAAGGGCTGATTGCGTTACATAATTCTGGTGTGCATTCCAAGTACCTTTCGAGTGGAAGACCATCCCAAGGTATTTAAATGCATTAACCTGCTCTAATTTATGCCTTTCTACTCTCCAGGGATGCTGCTTAGCTATCTTAGCAAAAACCAAAATTTTTGATTTATCAAAGTTGAGAACCAAATGGTTTTGTCTGCAGTGCCTTAGTGTTGCTACAATTGCTCTTTTCAATCCAACGGGGGTTTGTGAAATTATAGCAGCATCATCAGCATATAGAAGTATTGGAATTTTGCACTGTGCTAGATTGGGGGCATGAATATCCATGTTATGTAAGAGGTCCACCAAGGAATTAATATAGAGATTAAAAAGGCAGGGGCAAGAATACATCCTTGTCACACTCCTTTCTTCACATTTACTATTCCAGAGAGGGTCCCATGGGGGTTACGCCTCACTTTTAAGGTGGAATTGGAATATAATTTCTGTATGAGATGGGGGAGGTGCCTATCAATAGTTATATTTTTTAATTTTTCCCAAATAACATTTCTGGATATTGAATCAAAGGCTTGTGTGAAGTCAAGAAAGGCTACAAAGAGGGATGATTTCTTTTTGTATGTACATTTTTGTACAAGGTTATTTATAATTCATTAGAATAATTTATATTCTAATGAATTATGCTAAAACCCATGAATATTATGGTATTGTTCAATAGCACAAGCTAAGAACTCTAGAAAAATATCAGAGATCAAAGGATAAAGAGGACATCTTTTCTAGTACCTTTATAGAATATAAAAGAAGGTAAAAAAATACCATTAAACTTCCTTTTCAATTTAGGGGCTTCATAGAGAATCTGGACCCACTTTATAAATTCTTTAGCAAGTTCATATGGCTAAGATAATATACAATTATTGTTCATAAATGTTATCAAAGGCTTTTTGTTTTGCTTTTTGCATCCAGTGATAGAATTGCAGCTTTATCTTCTTTATTTTCATTTAAAGCAATCAAATCTACTACCAGTCGAATATTATCTGATCCATGACTACTTTTGGCAAGGCTCATTTGATTATTCTTAATCACACAAGATTATCCAAGCCTGGATAAGTTTGGTTCATAAACATTGATATTAACCATATTTATATCAGAAACTTTACCAAATAGAACTAAGAAATTACCATTTATGTTAGTTAGAACTTGTTGAACCTGTAAAGAAGAGTATTTATTAATCAGAATGGCTACGCCTTCACCCTCATTGAAACATTAGTCTTTAAAGATTGGAGATATGTGTTATTGCCTAGATTATCTCAACCCTTTCACTTTTTTTCTTTTTTTTTTGAGTCAGTTTTTGACTCCTGGTGACTGCCTGGACTATTCCCTGCAGTTTTCTTAGCAAGGTTTTTTGGAAGTGGTTTGCTATGGCCTCCTTCCTATGGTTCAGAGGGTATGACTGGCCCAAGGTCACCCAGCTGGCTAAGGCAGAACTAGAACTCACAGTCTCGCGGTTTATAGCCTGGTGCCTAAACCACTACGCCAAATTGGCTGTCACCTTGCACATTAAGGCTAACTAAATTCAGTTAAATGCATTCTATTGGCCCAACAAATGTATATCACTCAAATACCAATCTTTTATAAGACCTATAGTGTATCTTTGTAGATATAAAACATTCTTGCAGTAAAAGGATTATTCTTGTTTCTAGAGCTGCACATTAATATTTGAGAACTGCCTGAGTACAAATCACAACATTTCACTTATTATTATTTATTGGATTTGAAAATTCTGGGAGGCTTACAATATGTCCAATTCATAAGTTAACAACACAACTAAACACAACGAAAACAGCATGACTGCTCAGACAGGCAAGAATGACTTGACAGAGGCTCCACTGACACACTAACCCATGGGTGTCCAAACTTTTGGCTTCCCTGGGCCACCCTGAGTGAAGAGGAATTGTCTTGGGCCACACATAAAATATATAATATAGATAATGTATATAAGGAATAAAGCTTCATTTATTTTTTTATATTTTTTATTATAAAAATATTTGACCTTCTTTTTGTGAAACTAATGCATCAGTGTCTGGTTCGATGAGAGTGGTTGCAATTCTCGGTGTGTTCTCAAGGTGCTTGTCAGAAACGTTAATTCTGATTTTACTCTTCGTGTGTTTCATCCTTGAAAATAGCTGCTCACAAATGTACGTGCTGCCAAAAAAGTGATATCATGAATAAGGTGTGATTGTGAAGCAAGGGATATTTTTATCTGGGAAGATAGGTCTTATAAAAGTCCAGTAGAGAGACATGATCAAATTTTTATTTGAGTTGAATGTCTGATTGCAACTCTATGCATTCCATTTGAAAATTCAGAGGTAATGTAGTTATGTTGACTGAAAATGGAGTCGAAAATATACCAAAATATTGATGAGTTTTCCAGAAATCTTGACACCTGTTCTCAAATTTCTGTATCAAACTGAAAAGCAAGTTCACAGGACTGTTTTTACCCAATGTATTAAAGTGTATAAAATTATCTTCCATAACTTGAGCTTGCCATACTTTAAGTTTCATTTCAAATGCTGTTATGGTTTGAAACATTGCAGTGATAAGTTAGTTTTCACCTTGAAGACGCACGTTTAACTCTTTTAAATGAGTGGTCAAATCCACCAAAAATGCTAAATCTGTGAGCCATTTTTCATCTTCAAGTTCTGGCACAAATTTTCTTTTTGATTCCATAAACGAATTGATTTCATTTCAAAATCATAAAATATTTTCAGCATTTTACCCCAACTTAGCCACCGTACTTCAGAAAAGTAAATGATGTCCCCATAATCAGCATCCATACTTTTAAGGAACCCCTGGAATTGGTGATAATTCAAACCCTTGGCCCTTATGAAATTCACTGCTTTGATGACAATTTGCATGACTTTTTCCATTTTTAAAGCTTTCGTGCATACATTTTCTTGATGTAGAATGCAGTAATACTTCATCAAACATGAGTTGCCTGTGGCACTTGCATCAACTTCTATCAATTTTTTAAGTCCCTCACTTTTACCAACCATCACCGGGGTGCTATCAGTAGATATACCAAATATGTTGACAATGGTTAAAGAAAATCGCTTTAATGTCATTTTTATTGCTTCGTAAAAATCAAGAAATTTAGTTGTGTCTTTTAATGGCACCAAAGAAGCCATTTCTTCGGTGACATTATATTTGTTATCAATACCGCTAATAAAAATGGCAAGATGAACTATGTCTGTAGCATCACTACTTTCATCTATCGCCAAAGCATAAAATTTGAAATTAGCAGCTTTGCTGTTCAAACCTCTTTCAATAGATTTTCCTATTTCTTCAGTTCACCTGGCTATAGTCTGGTGAGACAAACTGATTTTAGAAAAATCGCTTTTTTTTATCAGGACAAATCGTATCTGCCACGCTTTCCATATATTGCTTAATAAACTCACCATTGGTAAATGGTTTTGATTTTTTTGCAGTCAAATTAGCTACCAATAACTAGCTTTTATAATAGAGTCCTTTTGAGTTGTGACTTTTTTTTAAAAAAATTGTTGAGACAACAGACTTTTTTTCAGTTCCACTAATTTGTCTTTATGACAAATGCCTTGATACACTTCAAATTTGGCAGCATGTTTCTCCATATAATGCCTTTTCAAATTGTAGTATTTGAAAACTGACATATTTTCCCTACAAATTAAGCATAGTGCCTTGGTATTTGTCTCAACAAAAATGTACTCATCTGTCCATTTTTCATTGAATGCTGTTCCTTCATCCATGATTTTTCTTTTTTTATTTTATTTTCTGGGTTCTGTCTTCTGTTGAAATTATGTTGAAGCCATGCTGGAATAAATTTATTTAAGAATAAATATTTATTTTAAGAAATAACACAACAAGCCCATTGTAAATTTTTAGGCAGGCAAATAAACAAAGCAAAGTTTAATAATCAAATAAGAAAATTTACATGTCTGCTTAATATAATAACAATAAATGCCTGTCATCACAGAACATGCATAGGTAGGTTGAAATAGTATATATAATGCCAACTCGCCACCAGCTGACATGTGTAGAGGGCAGCAGCAGCATTAGCACTGCCCTGCCCCTTCCCCTACACAACGTTCCTGTCCTAACAGCCAGGAAACACGCTGAGACAAGGAACTGGTCTCTAATATTTATTGCTAGTACTTAACAGGAATCCTAACAAACTGAAGAAGCGTGGGAAAACCCAGACATATAAACCCCAAAGGTTAAGGCGGTCCCGATCTGTGTCTCTTTGAATGGCTGACCAATTCCTCAGTGCTACGCATGCGCTTGACAGTCTGGATGGGAGCCCCCTGCTCGCCATCCTTACTCATGACAGTTCCATTGTTTCTACCTACGCAGTCCACACTAGAGCACTGCACAATCGAGTCACAAAAAAAATCACAAAATAATGTTAAAAGTTTACGATTTTGGGGGGCCTCATTACTAGCTGTTCAGGGCCGCATGCAGCCCATGGGCCGTGGGTTGGACACACCTGCCCTAATCCACGGCCTGGGAACAGAGCCAGGTCTTAAGAGACTCTCAGAAACTTAGGAAAATGGGAATCCTGCAAATGTCCATCTGACCTAGCTCTACTCCCTCTCAGCTAAAATAGGATCATATAATATCCTTAAGCAAAAGAAAAATAAAAAGTAAACAAGGAAAGGAAAAGGGTTAGGGAGGAAGAAAGAGGAGAATGGGGAGGAAAAAAGAGAAGAAAAAATATTCAGGCACTGCATAACTTGACAATTCACCCAGACACTCAATAAGGTATGAGAATAAGCCAAAATGCCTATAGGAATTGAGAGGAAAAAAATCCAGGGTATCAGTTTTAAATCCTGTTAGAAAGTCCTCTATCAAAGAAGTGGTTCGTGTATAGGATTTTTTTAAAAAAATGATAGTGAAGTTGATAATAATAAAGGCAGTATTGATCTTCACTGCTTCGGTGGTTAAAGATGGAATTAAGTATCTGAAAGAGCAGAATTGTTGGCTTTAAGCCCCAATGTAAAAGCCCGAGCCAAGGCCTGTATTTGAAACAGCTTCACTTAGTACAAATTCTCTATCCTCGGTCCTTTTGGGATATTTGTATATAGTTAGGTGGACTGTTTGGGGTTCATAATATAATAGATTTGCTATATCTCCTGTCACTCTCATATTGATTTGAAAACTAGCATAATTATTCTGGGAAAATGTTAGTCTTTTTCTTGTGCAAAAATTATACTCTGGTATAATCCAGATCATAACACTTACTAAAAAAGGGTTTTATGGAAGGTCTGGATAGATGCTGGGATCTTTACATTAGATCATCCAGTGAGTGATAACTATGAGTTTATATCATTTTTTATGATAAAATATAAATGCAATTTGTTAGTTGCCATCCACTGTCAGTATTTACAATAGCAACATTTATTGACCTTTCAGTTTGGACCAGCGGCATTTGCAGCCTTGGAGACACCTAAGATATTAGAGAGGATTGTTTAATACTATGAGACCAAAACACCCACAATCAATCTTTATAAATATCTGTTATCAATAAGTTGAAGTAAGATGCAAAATTTAAAGACTGAGTGGAAAAAGGAACTAGAGACCCACATTTTGCCTAAACAATGAGAAAATGTTTTAACCTCAATATCAAAAGCCTCAATGGATCTTATGGATCACTGGATCTTATATTACAGCTTCTCCAACACAAAATAATATTTTGGATGTATTAGACCCCATTGTATTTTACAAAAAAGGAATAAATAAGTCATTGTATTGTTGGAGATGGAACCAGTATGATACTTCATTAAAACCCATGTTTTTTGTAATGTCCTGGGATTTGCAACTGTTCTGGGAAGAAGTAATTACATAAATTTATTTGAGTCTGAAACAAAGTTTAGTATTTTTGGATGCACATCTTTTGAACTACATACGCACTACATGGAAATTGACAGATGAATCACAGAAATTGATTTTCTGTGCCTTTATTATTGCCAAGAGATTAGTTCTTCAACATTGTAAAGACAGATTTATGGCCCCAATTATCCAGTGGCTTGATGACCTGGTGTTACTTGCAATGTGCATCCTACTAACATCACCTATAGACATATTGTAGATAGTGCATGGATAATGATAATGAAATACGGCTATATTTTATTATAACTGTTAAGTGTGTGTATGTGTACACCCCTATATATGAAGGAGATGCCCTTATATATACAATTTATCTTCTTGTAATTGCATCTTTTCTCTTCTTTTTTCTTATTTTCTTCTCACATTTTTTCTCTCTATTCTATTAAAGAAACAAAACAAAAAGATGTACACTGTATTATACCTTTGAAATGAAGACTAAGGAGGCTGCTCAGTCTGTTATGTGTGTGTGTGAGAGAGAGAGAGAGAGAGAGGGAGAGAAATGATTGCTGATGTCTCAGCAAGCCCTCTCTGCAGAATAATAGGAATTCATACAACACATAATAGCTTAGCTTTATTTATTGATGATATATTTATTTCTGCAGTTTATCCATCACCTAAATCCAGCAAGATTTTAGATTGTTTATAGAGACCATGCACAATTGCATTAATTTATTAAAATAGATACAAAACAAATATATATCTGGCCAGTAGCCTTACACTACACTCATGCTCTTCCCTGTGCTAGCCACTGAAGTTTCAGTATTAAAGATTCAAACAAGTTTTGATAACTTTGCAAGTTTCTTAACAAACATTTATATTGCTGTCTTGCAGGATATTTGCAGAGTATTTGCAAATTCAGTTACAGTCTGTTACTGGAAAGTATCGGACACCTTTCAGAGCAGGCTTTCAGCAGGCTTTCATTAGCTGTGAGGTGAAGAGCGCATTAAATCTAATATTCTGTTTGCTGTATATTTTTCTTCAATTAATTTCATGCTCACGTCTTTAAAATAAGACATGAGAACAGTCATGTATATCCCGCTTCACCTTTAGATGTGGTGTTAGCCTGCTTCTATGGAGAATAAGGAAGAAAGAATAAGGAGGAGAAATCTCATCTTGATTGCAATATTCTTCTTTATAGTTAGCTTTTTGTATTGGATAATATTACACATATTGTTCTAAGAGAAAACAAGGATTTGCCAAGAAAAGTGTTTTATTTTTGTACTACTAAATATTAGTTTATTTAATAAAAGAACACTGTGAATCCAAAAATGTATTTAAATGTCTTTTACACATGCACAGACACACACGTCAATTGGAGATTTCTGCAGACATTAGCATATACACACTATACACATTCACCCACCATTGAATGAAATTCTCGTCCACCTCTACCCATGGATTGTTTGTGTTTGAGTGTGTCTAAACATTGTGGGGTCTCAGAAATTTATCCAACCACCAGCATAGCACTCTTTGCTTGCTGCCATACCAAGTCACTAACTAGCTTGGGAGTCACTAATTAAATATAAAACTAATCCTTCAGATGAAAATCCTTCACTGACATTTTCCCTAGGACTCTATAGTTGTGTTTGGTGAAGAATTTTAATATTCCTTTTCATTCTAAAAACTGGCTTGTTATATACAAAATAAATTAATATTTTAGACATTCAATTGCTGAACGCTCAGAAAGCAGTAACTTGATGCCAACACTGCACCAAAACTCTCATTTTCAGTACCAGAACTAGTTAGGAAAAGGGAGGAATGACTCATCTGAAGCTAGTCAGAGTTTGAAAAGTGAGGGGTGGGGGAGAAGATATTTACAACATCTGTAAAATGTTATGTGGTAAATGAAAATACAACAGCTGTGATGGATGAGCTATGATAATCTATTACCTTTGCACACTGAAATCCACTTATCCTAATAAAAATGTATGGTTTTCACTGTGCCAGCTTGTATTTAATAAATATGGAGATCTCCAGTACTATTATACTGGAGTATAATAACACTGCAGACACTATATTACTTTGCAAATCCAGAAGTGCCATAAATCCCTTTTTAAATGATTAATGATAGTACAATACTCTGGGAAGTGTATTGTACAATCATCTCTCTTTTCCCTAATCAAGCACATGCCGGGAACTGAATTTCTTAGGTATCTAAACCAAATAACTGGCATTCCCCCCCACCCCTCTGATACTGAAATTCAGCTTTTCCCATCATAATGCCTTCCAAATGTACTGAACCATAATTTCCAGCCAGCTTTACCCTTGGGAATTGTAGTCCAACACATTCAAATGGTGCAGAATTGGATAAAGTAGTTGAAATGTATATTTGTCTATAATCCTCAACACACTTCATTTCCACTTATTTCTGAGTGGAAACAGGGTTGGCTTCTAAATCATTTGCAGCAAGCTCAAAAATTGATCCCCGGGAAAGACAGAAGAGTTCCTTGTATTTTGTAGAAGAATTCATTTCATCAAATACATGCAGAACTGATAAGCCAACTGACTATATGAAAGAATTGTTTACTAATTATTTTCAAAAGGGAGAAATGATGCTGTCAGAAGATCCAATAATAATTTCCCCAAAAGCATCTCCAGTGATTCCTTGACATGCTCTGTATTTTTACTTTTTTTTTTTTACAAGAACATGTTTCCTTCTGGTTTTTAGACATGAAGATATAGTAACAGTGAGAAGGCAGGGTAGAGAGAAATAAAATAATGAATGAAAGTAGCTTTCCCTCCAAAATGCCTACCATTTTAAGAGAAATAGAGGGATGTCTGAAGAACAGGGGGTCTTGACAGAACAGCTTCAGGAGTACAATTTTGTCCAGTCTTTTACATGCAAGAGGCACTGTTTCGAATTTCAGTTTGAGTAGTAAAATTCTCAGCAGGGTTTCAAGACCTGCTGTTGGATGTATTCAGAATTAAAATGGGGAGGAAGGGGGGATCAGTATATTTTAAGACTATTTGTTGCACTAGATGTTTTATGCTCCATAGTAGCTATAGCAACATCACCACAAGTTCCCTGGTTTAAGCAGAGAGATTTGTACCTTTTTCATGGAAACCAAACATGCAGCTCTGTTTCCAAGTTTGTAAAAACAGAGCTGCATATTAGCAGCCATTCTGAGTGCAATCCTATCCTTAGATATACAGATTTAGGATTTGGCAAAAGCATTGCTCCAGGATCTGAATTTGGGATATGCCAGCACACCACTCAGCTGCTGAAACATGCAGCAGAATAAAAATCAAGTGGCACATCCTGTAGACTTTCAGTTCATCCTCATGTGCAAAATAACTTTTCCCCATTGATTTCAACCGGAAAATTTCTTCCTCTTTCTTGTCCTCTTTTTTCTTTTTGTTCAAAAAAGGCACAGCCCATCAAAAGCCATCCATTACATGTCAGTATGTTGGACTATAATGTAAGTAAAGAAAAAAAAATAGCACCTAATGACTGCAGCAGCAGCAATATGTAAACCTCATACAGAAAGACCATGACTCTGATGATGAGATGCCTCAGCTGGGATTGTATCTCTCTACTTTCATGGTAAGTACTCTAGGAGGACGAACTGAGATGATGGATGGAAAACTATAGTGAAAAGTAGTTTGCACAAAAAGTTGCTTTCAGAACAAATAGACGAATATGCACATATTCCTAATATCTTTTCCTTAGATTCTTACCAATTACTCTACCAGAGCCTCCAAACATAGTCAGGGTCCTACTAGGTAAGGTAGGTAAGGTCTTTGCACTGTACTCAGCTGATTGATCTCCACATCAGGGTATCTGAAACCACATTGCAAGCAATATTTGTCACCCTTTGCGGTGGGCCAGGTCAGAAAACAGACCCACAATTCAGATTGTATTGATTCTATTATTTATACACACACACACACACACACACATACATACACACATATACACACACACATATACATACATGCATATACATACACACACACACAGAGTATGTTAAGTCATCTAGCAATGTGCTCCAGAATTGTCTCATTTGCTGTAGTTTGACTGCTTCAGGGTTGTTGATCAGAGAAACGCAGCTTTAATGTTTGCAAGACTCAGGCTTTGTATTGGTAGAACAGGGCCTTATTTGCAATATCTAAAAGTTACTCTACTAGAGTGTGAACTGACAACTGAATAGCAAGATTCAGTGCAGACTTTCAGCAATGTTCTTTTACCACAAGTGGTTTAACTCCCACTCTAGGAACAATATGCAGTCATCTGAGAAAATTACCTGTCTCACATCTGGATCTCAGGAGGAATTTCTTTCTGCTCATTTTGCTGTTAGAGAAAAAGCCCTGTCAGGGTGGTCCAAGTTACTTTCACTATTAAAAGAACTTTATTTTCAACAGCCAAACTGAACTGGAGAACATTGTAGCTAATATCACTGCCAATTCACACCCTTAAGCACAGAATTAATACTCTGTGAATATCATACACATAAACCCTGGCAACTCTGTGAAGCATTCCAGAATGACTGGATTCCCTTTGCAGGTTCAGTCAACATCTTGATTCCATATGAAAACCCTTCTGACAATCTTTTCCCGTTCTTTGTATTAAAACAAAAGCTTCCAATACAGAGGAAATGAGAAGTGGCAGGCTTCACAAGCAAGCTGGGCAGTAAAAGACCAAGCTCCCGACACTTCACCCTTAGCTCAAGTTCTCACCTTGATTTGGCAGAAGACTCACCGACATGGCTCAGCTACTTTAGAATATTTATTGCAGACAAGAATGAAGCTATACACACACAGCAGTTAATTATTCACTGCAGAACAAAAGATTATATTCTCAAGGGTATCTTGAAATCAGATAGTTATGAAATGATTACATAACACCTATGTCTAGTTTGGGAGCTCCTGATTCTTGCTTTCCTTTTCAGGAAGCTATTTTTGAAGTGTCAACACTATTGTTGTATAGGTCCTATTTTGCAGTTCTCCATTTGAAGATTGAAAAACCACCTAAGTCAAGTTCAGTTTAAAGATAAAGTACAGGATAGAGTAGTGCTCCAAGTTTTCTATGAATAGTTCATACTGGAGACCAACTGAGAGGTTACTTTTCAGACTTTCCCACTATGTTAAAATGTATTGTATTTATTATTTCCAAGTTTGTCTCTATATACATATTGGTGTTATAGTCAAGGCTTTTACATAAGTGTAAACTCCATGTAATCTGTGCTGTCATTTGTCTTGTGGTGGGTGTGATGCATTTTCTTCTTTGGGGGAATGATTAATGCCTTCCTTGTGTGTGTGTGTGTGTGTGTGTGTACACATGCACTCCTTCAAGTCAGTTTTTGACTCCTAGCAACTGCCTGGACCACTCCCCACAGTTTTCTTGGCAAGGTTTTTCAGAAGTGGTTTGCCATTGCCTCCTTCCTATGGCTAATTGAGAATGGCTGGCTCAAGGTCACCCAGCTGGCTTTGTGCCTAAGGAGGAACTAGAACTCATCGTCTCCCAGTTTCTAGGCTGGTGCCTTAACCACTACACCAAACCGGCTCTAATGCCTCCTTTAGTTTCTACCAAATATTCCAAAAGAGTTCTTTGTATATGATAGCATAGTTCTGGTCAGATATTTCCTTCACAAATGTGGATGGGTGGGGCAAGGTTATACCTTCTAGTCATGCTTCTAACCTACCCACATTAAGTGAAGGACATAGGAAAGGACTCTGCCTCTATATGTCACATTATCAGGAACCCACATCATGACAAATGACGAATGAAAACCCCCACATATTCATATCTCCAACCATCATAAATAATAATTATAAAATATAGGAATTGTAGCTCAAAACATCTGGATGGCATCAAGTTGCTCTTTTTGCATGCTTAAGCATCCCTCAGCTAAATGTGCCTAAGATGGGTAGGGTGGTCTCTAGGCACACTCATGTCAAGAGAAATGCCTGCAGGCACTGAATATATGGGGTGGAATGCCTCAATAGATGGTAACCCTTGATTAAAATTAGAACTACCTTAGAGTTCTTAGCTTCCCCAAAATTGTTGTGGTTGGAGGGCTTGAAGCTTGAAGAGCAGTGGGAGCTCCTGATAGGATTAGCCTTGCTGGTAAGAGCCAAAGGGAGATGTGAAGGCATATTTCACAGTGTGGGTGATGGTCAGGTGAAACTCTACAAGCACAACGAAAGCCAGCCCACCTAGGAGAAGGAACTCAGAAATAAAATCTGAAAGAAGGCAATGGCAAACCACTTCTTTATGATTGCTAAGAAATTTGTATAGATGTGGCTGAAACATTTAGAGAAGTTTTGATAATTTTTACTTAAGTTACCTAAAATTATAGTGCTTCTAATTTTCTTGTCTATTTACTTTATGTTTTTCTTATGTTTTTCTCTTCTTTTTATTAAAATGTTCACTAAAAAGAGATGTAAAAAACTATCTAGACATGTCAGCTTGACTATAGATTTTAAATATTTCATATGAGAATTTGATTTATGATGGTTTATGATTTATGATCCATCGCAACAAAATTATGGCAATATTTTAAACTTTTAAAAACTATATAACCTCATTATTTACCTGGTTTTGGCTACAAATCTGGAAATTAGTACCATTGAACTTTAAGATGCTTAATTTTGAGTTGACAAAGGATTGCACTAGTGGAACAATAACCATTTGATGTAAAACTGAATTTAGGAGCTTATCAGTCAGGAAGCAAAATGTCACAGCAGCTTTTGAGATACACCTGAGAATAACAATGCATCAATGTGCCTATTAGACTCCTCTGCCCCATCTGACATTTATTTGTGCGTGTGGCATTTTACACAGCAAAGCACCAGTGCTGGAGATTTGAACTTAGCAGGTACCTATTTTACAGGAGATAACTCCTGAACATAAGCAGAGTGCTGAAAGAAGGCTGACTCATTAAGTAACAGAAGATCTCATAAAAATAAAAACATTTGTGATATAGTTAGACTCAGAGAATGGGCTTAGCCTGCTATCAGTGAATGCCAGCAAACAGTCACTGTACCTGAAGTAAAAGCTAGATTTATTAAGAAATACATCAGACAGAAAAAAATGCAAGATGGTAATTGTGGCTGCACAAAGCCCCACTCCTTTTGGCATCTTTGCACACACAACACACATA
The DNA here is from genome assembly GCF_035149785.1 of Candoia aspera. Lineage (NCBI taxonomy): Eukaryota > Metazoa > Chordata > Lepidosauria > Squamata > Candoiidae > Candoia > Candoia aspera. Next base: position 207,882,675 of record NC_086154.1, on the reverse strand, counting down.
GACTCAATCATGCAGTCATAGCCACCAATATGATTTTTCAACCCATCCACCACTTGCAAACACCCCTGATTAGGAAAGCTTTACTTCTAGAATATATATTGAAGAAAGGGAAACACAAGGCGGAGGGGAGGAAGGAAGTTCTCTTTGATTCTTACTTTGTGTGTGTACATGCCTTTGAGTCATTGTTGACTCTTGGTGACTGCCTGGACAAGTTCCTGCAGTTTTCTTGGCAAGGTTTTTCAGAAGTGGTTTGCCATGGCCTCCTTCCTACGGCTGAGAGAGAGTGACTGGCCCAAGGTCACCCAGCTGGCTTTGTGCCTAAGGCAGGACTAGAATTCCCAGTCTGCCGGTTTTTAGCCTGGTGCCTTAACCACTACAGGTAGTCCTCGACTTACAACCATTCGTTTAACGACCATTTGAAGTTATGGCACTGAAAAAAGTGACTTGTGACCAGTCCTCATACTTACAACCGCCGCAGCATTCCCACGGTCACGTGATCATGATTTGGGCATTTGGCAACCATCACACATTTACAACAGTTGCAACGTCCTGCAGTCACCTGATCACCATTTGTGACCTTCCCAGCCAGCTTCTGACAAGCAAAGTCAATGGGGAAGCAGGCACAGAAGGTCACAAGTTGCGGTCATGTGATGTCTTGCTTAATGACCACAGTGATTCGTTTAACAGCTGCAGCAGAAAAGGTCATAAAATCAGGTGCCTCACTTTATGACCACACTGCTTAATTGATGAATTTTCTGGTCCCTATTGTCATAAGTTGAGGACTACTTGTACACCAAACTGGATCTCTGGCTCTTACATATAGAAACTCAATTAACTAACAATAGGCCAGGTTAAAAGCAGACCTATGTGAAGACCCTCCCCTTTTCTAATCTCTCACCATTTGCCCTAGTGGTCAAAAAAGCTGATAGGTGTGGATTTCTGGTGGGGAAATGGTGGACTGAGCAATTGTGCCTGTGGACTTAGTGGGTGGAGCTGACAACAGAGCAATTTTTGGGGGCTCAGGCAAGTTTTCCTGAAGCCCAGGAGGATTCTCTGGATAAAGAAGTACACCTGGAATCATCCCATCTGTCCTCTAGAAGGCTGCTTGCAGCCAGAAGATCACAAACAGCATTTCGCATTCAACTGGAAAGAGCTAGCTGGGAGGCAGGGCTGTCATCATTTTCCAAGCTGTGCTGTAGCCTTAAAGGGACACTAAAACCAGCCACCCCATTTCTAAATCACTAAATTTATGGCATTTTTTAAGTATGCGTAACCTAAGAGAGGCTTTCTACAGCAAGGAGTAGCTGGCCTTCTCGGTGCTTATCATTATTTCCGGGATTACTTTTTAAAAAATTCTTAAGTTTTGGACTTCGTTTTCCTTCCAAATATAAACGAGGAATGAGAGTTAACAGTTGTCTTCCTGTTATTATTTTTGTACTAAATTTGAAATATTAGCATTTTCCTACATGTTGAATCGGCTGATTTGAACCTTCAGCTTTCTGTTTCTATTTTCCCTGGGGAACTGTCTGCCTGTCTCACTTCCGCTTGTGTAAATTCATTCTGGAACCTTCCCATATCTTCGACTTTTGCTAGTTAAGCTCCTAGGGGACATTATAATCTACTGCATGAGCCATGGAAGATTTTAAACAGATTTTTTTCTTACTTCTACCAAGCTTTTATGCAAGCTATTCAGGACATCGCAGAAAATATGAGTCCTAAAATGTGCCATCAGGTTGGGGATGTGGTAGATGAAATTGAGGAATTCAACAGTGATAGAAATGTTTCTTCTAAGAGTGAGATCAAGATTTCTATTAAGATGCTGGATGAAGATCAGATATTGGAGTTGGAGAAATTTAATGGAGAGAATGATCTGCAAGCAGTAAGTGAAATTGACTTTCTGGTGGAATGTCATGAAAAAGAAGGGGTCATTATGTCTGAGAGATTTCTTGAAGAGAACCTGGAATTTTTGAGGGGGGCGTTGAGTTGTTTGATTTTTTCAAGAGAAAGGCTCTGTGCAGATTGTAGGGATATGTAAATGCTCTGGTTTATTTTGAAGTGGTATAAGGGTTAAAGAATGTTTATCTGGATTTCTTGAAGGGTTTGACTGATGTTACTTTCTTTTAAGGATTTGGATTAAGGTTATTAGGGTATAAAAGTGTTTATTTGTATGGTTTTAAGGATTTGATTTAAGGCCACTCTGAATTGTTTTTGGGTTTGGGGTTTATTAAGATTCGGATTATTAAAACTGTTGTATTATTTAGTACAATGGCAGACAATTTATGTGCTTTTTAGTTTGATTCTTACAGCAGACAGAAATGTATAGAATAGTAGTAGGAAGGGAATAATTCAATAAGTGTTATCTTTTGGGGGAAAAGTTGTTTAGGGGGTCTATATGAATGTTTTTTCTTTATTTTAATATAAGGGGGGAGTAACTGTACTTAGTGATTTTTCTAATGTACTAAAGTGGAATGATTTATAGAAATAATGTAGTTTTGGTTTAATATAGAGTAAGAGATTGATTATGGAAGTTTTTGTATATCCTTGCTGTTAAAAGTTGAAAGTCACATCTTTCTGTAATGTAAAAAAATTCTCCTGTTTTTTCACACCTTTTTAGTTCTTTTTTCTTTTTTTGTAGTTTGTTTTTTTGTAGCTTTTAGCCTTGTCTCAAAACGTGATGAAATTCTTGAAACAAAAAATAAAAGCTGAATGGTGTAAAGAGATAATGCCATCTCCAACACCAAGCCTCCAGTTGAGGTAAGATGGGGTACTAGCACACATCCTGGATGGGCGAGGTTACAGGAGGTTATTCCAGTAAATTGATCCTCTGTGATTGGAAAGCTATTTTGTGAACAGGTCCCTCCCTCTTGTCAGGTAGTTTGCAAGGCACATAACCCAGATTCTAAGTGTGCCATTGACCCGAACAGGCTGGAGACTCCTAAAATAGATTGTAATACTAACATCGAAATATGTGCCTTTAATAGTCTTATTGACTTTTGATGTGCATAGTTTGTATGTATATCTCTATATAGTTTCAATGCATTATTGATTTTGATGTACATAGGTTTGATGTGCATATTCAGAGAACCTAGTTTCTGCCCATGCTCAGAAAGTTGTAGATGTTATTTGGAAGGCTAAAATTGTTAATCCTGTTTTCACATAACAAACCATCAGTTTATCATAGAATAGACTTCTAAGTTTTCATTCCCAGGATTTGTCATATCACTTAGTGCTGGTGGTTGTGGTTGAACCATTATTATTCCTATTCATATCCTGCCTTTCCTTTAGGAGTTCAAGACAATGTCCTGTGTAGAGCCCTTCTGTCTCCAATTTTATCCCCTCTGCAGCCCTGTGAAGTAGGCTAAGCTGAGAGATGGTGACTGGCCCAAAGCTCATATACTGAGCTTCTATGACTGAGAATGAACTTTAATTTTCTTCTTTCTGGGTTTAGCCCAGCCTTAATTACTATACAACACTAGCTCAAAGACTGAAAGATTAAGTGGTTCCACATTATCAATATAATTTTGGTGCATTTAATGTTGTATATATTGGTGTAAAAATAGAAAATTGCTATGAGCTTATGCGTCTTCTTGTCATGCGCTGCCTACCCCTGAATAATGCTCAGACACTGACTCGGTGGAACAGGCTCTGGTTTATTCGTAGCGTAGGTACAGCATCGGGAAAAAAGCTGAGAGTGACAGGAGCGCGCCGGTGCGGGGTTTAAATACCCCGCGCCGGTCAGCGCCCCCTCACTCGCGGTCACGTCACCCCCCTTTGTCCAATACGTTGCCCTGCCGGTGGGTGAGGGGTTGCGAGGCCCCGCTGGCGTTCCGGGATCGCCCATCATCGGTTTCTCTATTCCTCCGGTGATTGCTTTCAGCTGGGCGATCTCCGTTGTATTAGCGCTGATGGCTTGGGTGTGTTCCGTGATCCGTTTAGCTATTGTTTCTTGACCGTTAGTCGTTATGGGTTGATGGCTACTTATCTTGAGCCCCTTCCCCTGTTTCCTTGCTATTGTCATGTGTGCCATTGCGCTGATGACTTCAGCTCAACAGCACTCATGACACTTCTCAGCTGTTATTTTTATGTCATTTTTGTTGTTTTTAATTCTGATTGTTTTTATTGCTTCTATTCTGTTTCAGTTGTGAGCCACCCAGAGTCATGTACAGTATATGAGATGGACAGCTTATACATTTCCTAAATAAATAAAATAATGTTGTCTGACTTCGAAAGAAGAATTGCTTGAACTGTACCAGAAAGATAAATATGGAAAACTATGTCCTACAATTTTCACTTTGGCAATTTGAAATGAGGAGCAGTTTTAATTACTTCACAGTGCAGCTGTTATTTACAAAATCACAAATACTCCTCAAAACTAAAGAGAATTCATGGGGAATTGACCAAGCCCTGTGAAATACAGAAAGGAACGAGGCCGGGATGCCCACTTTCTCCATTGTTATTCATTCTGACTCTTTAAGTTTTGAATATAATTATAAGACATGAGAGAATTGCTGGAGTGAAAGTTAAAAAAGAAGTTTATAAATGAAGGCATTTGCTGATGATTTGATTCTAATTTTGGAGAAGCCTTTAGGAGAGATTGATGTATTAATGGAAAAACTAAGAGATTTGGTTCTTTGGCTGGATTTAAAATTAGTAAGGAAAAAATGAAGATACTGACAAAGAATATCAGATGGAAGACCAAAAAGAATTGTCTGTGAAAACTGGTTTTCAGATTGAGGAAAAAAGTGAAACATTTAGTTATCATTATAACTGAAGTGTATGTTATTTCAAAATAATTATGTTAAAGTATAGAATGAAATTAAGGAAGATTTATTAAGATGGGGAAAATTATAACTGTCATTGTTGGGAAGGATTTTTGTGATAAAAATGAATGTGTTACCTAGAATGTTATTCTTATTTCAGACAATACCTCTTTTGAGAACTGATGCACCATTTAAACTGTGGTAAAAAGATATCTCCAGATTTATATGGCAGGGGAAAAAAAAACAAGGGTTAAATATAAGATTCTCCAAGATGCAAAGGAAAGAGGAGGACAGGAATTACCTGATTGTAAACTGTATTTTGCTGCCTGCTGTTTGGTTTAGATGAAGGAATGGCTGTTGTTAAGAAATAAGAGACTTCTAGTTTTAGAAGGTCACCGTCTGAGGTTTGGGTGGCATAGTTACTTATGGTATGATAAAGTTAATGTGGATTTTTCAAATCATTATATCTGGAATGCCATTCTACACATATGGAATAGGTACAAACCCAGGTACAAACCCATACCTTTCTTGGCCTTAGCTCAAGAAGCATCTAATAGAAAAGAAACAGCAGGCAAAGACAAATGGTTAACATATAAAGACTTGTCAGCACAGGAAAATGGGGAGCCTAAGATGAAATCAAGAGAACAATTGACTGCAGAGGGATTTAGTTTTCAACGGTTCTCATATGCACAGTTAGGAGAAAGATTTAATATAGATTAAAAAGTATCAGGAATAGAATATGATAAAATGGAATTTGAAAGCAAATTATGTACAAATGATGAACATGTGGTTGCTAAAATGTATAAACTTTTGTTAAGATTTGAAATGGAGGAAGAACAAGTTAAAGAATGCATGGTAAAATGGGTTAAGAATTTTGGTTACAATACTCCAATGGATCAAAGAATGTGGTTAAAAGGTCTGAAATTCATATTGTCTTACAATTTAAAACAAAACTTTTTTTAAATGATGTACCATTGGTATATGACACCAGAGAAATTGTCTAAGATGTATAAAGGTACTTCTAATCACTGTTGGAAATGTGAAAAACATAAAAGGACTTTTTTTCATGCATGGTGGACTTAAGAAAAAGCAAAAAGATACTGGAGACAAATACATATGGTGATGCAGAGAATTTTAAAAATTAACATTCTGATAAAACCAGAACTTTTCTTACTAGGACTTATGGACATTCAATGAGAAAAAGCTCATGGACAACTGGTTTTACTATATATATGGTAACTACAGTGAGGTTATTATATGAATGAAGATGGAAGACTACAGAAACATCAATAATGGAGGAATGGATTGTGAAGATAGCTGAGTTTGCAGAAATGGCTAAATTGACTTGTTTGATTAAGGAGGGAACTACAATTACTTTTATAAAAGACTGGAAACCCTTTATAGACTTTTTGCTGAAAATGGACAAAAATTAACTGCTGATTTCAGGATGTATTGATTAAAAAGGTTTGTTTATGAGAAGAAAGGAATTATAATATGCAATATGGGAGGGTGGAGATGGTAATTGCTATGTTTGTAAATGCTGCAAAGAAGATCAGAAGTTGCTTCTTCAGATATCTTTCTTTTTCTTTCTTTTTTGTTATTCACTTTTCTACCCTCTTATATTCTTTTTCTATTTCTTCTATGTTTCTGTAGTTTTAAAAAACTTTTTAAAATCTTCTTTTAATAAAAGGTATTTTAAAAAAATAAAGAGAATTCACTTTCATTTAGATGTTCAATTCAGTCTGACGCTGTATCTTCAAATCCAGTTCCAGACAGGATATAGTTACATATCCTTTCAGAACTACTTGATGGCACAGGAAGAACATAAACATTAATATGTTGAGCCAGATCAGCAGTCAGTTTATAGGGTTTTCCAGATTTTTTTCAGCCTTGCCTGAGCCAAAGGGAGAAGCATTTTCAGTGGGTAGTCCTTAATTCATTTAAGCAAAAGATAATACCCACTTCTTGACAGAACCGAAGTTATAAGAGTTGAAGCCGGCAAAGAAAAAAGCAGTTCCTCAGCTAGAGGTGTCAGTTACATAAATATAAAACCACCGCTGGGCTTGAGGCCACCAATGCCATATCAGATTTTTTTTTTAATTTGAAAAGATGGAAGGAAGAATCCTTGGCTTTAAAATCCTTGAAATATATTGAAAAATCCCTGATATCATTGCACTAAGTAAACAATCAACTGTTGTATATGGCTGGATTTTTGTCTGCAATAAAGATTTTAATCTAGCTGAGCCATGACTATTAGCTTGCTGCCAAGTCAAGCTGAAAAATTGACCTAAAACTGTGAAGTGTAATTTACTGTAATTTATTGCCAAATCCTATTGAAGAAGCCCGACAGCTTGATTATCCCCTTTCTGATTCAGAATAGCTTGGGTTTAGATAACTACATGAATTTTTGTGGCACATCTGAGAGCTAACATTGAGGATCTGATCAAGCAAGTGACTGCCAGCCATGAAATCCATCACCTATGAGAGGGTTAGTGTTCAGCGCGAGAATGAGCTGTTGGATTTCACCTGTTCGTTCAGGATATGGGCAAGAATGAAAGAAGCTTAATCGACCAGTTTAAAGATGGACTATCAGATGAAATGCAGGATGAGTTCATCCATCAAGGCATCCCCAAATCGGTGACAGCATTAATCAAGATCTGTCTGGGCACTGATGGAAGACTTGAAGAACAGAGTATGGGAAGAAAGGAAAGATGCCACTATTCTTTCCTTTTCTCCTTTATCCTTCTACCATACAAGAGAGACTTTACATGCATTTGGGATCTAGCAGACCCTGAGAAAAGTTATATCAGTACACATATGGATCATCTTTACATTGTGGAGAATTTCACTTCACACATGAGTGGCCTGCTAAAATCATTACCACTACCATTCCAAGGCATAACAAAATGTCATTGTGAGCATTTTGTAAGCAGATGCATGGCTTGTCAGGTAATGATACAGTCCCAGCCCTCAAGGCTCAAAAACTGGGAGAACCAGTAGAGCCCAGACATGTGGAGTTATGCAACAATATTTAATTGTTTCTATTACCCTAGAAACCCAGAATGGCATAGGATACAACTGTAGGCCATAGTAGATTTTGGCATCACAGCTAACTTCAGTTAATCATCCATCACACAAAAATAGGCTTTGCCCACTCAACCTCCTGTTCATGTTGAAATTACTTATGGTTTACACATGCTCAGGACCCATCACAGAGTGCTCAGACATTGTACAATTCACCATTGGTCAGTATCAGGAGACCTGCAACTTTATTTAGACTTCATACTGCATTTAAAAGTCCTGGAGATGGACTGGCTACAGACTCTCAATCCATATATTCATTGGATCCATGATGATATCCTCTTTGACTCGCCAGGATGCAAAGCCTATAGATTGCAAGGACTCAATCCCCTTCATTCACTACCATTCAGCAAGTGCACTCTCCAAATTAGTCTGCCAACTATATGGACAACACTTAAGTGTTTGCAAAGGAAGAATTACAGAACCTTCCTCCCTGTCAATTCTATGACTGCAAAATCAATCTTACTGTTTCACTCAAAATGTCACCACCTAATGTCAAATACAGATTTGGGCTGCCTGCAGAAAGTTAATGATAAGAACTTATAGAAAAAATTTAAACCACCCATGCCAGTACTCCTACTTTTTTGTCAAGAATAACAACTTGATATGTAGTCCATGATTACCAGCTCCTGAACTCTGTAACTATTAGGGATTACTACCTTCTGCCCCTTATTTCTGAACTCTTCAAAAGTTGGGGAAAGCACTCATTTTACCAAATTGGAGCTTACAATCTGAAAGCAGGTGGGGTGGAATAAAATGCTTTTGATTGTAAATACGGGAAGCAAGAATAAACATGCCTTTCAACATCCAGGTAGCAAAAGCAGTTCTTGTAAAGATTCATAAATTGCATTTTCCATTAGTTTTCTGGACAAAACTTTGATTGTTTAGTTAAACAATTTGCTTTTTTCTGAAGCTCCTGACCTCCATGCTAATCAAGTTCAAACATTTCTTCAATACCTTCCTGTGAGCCCCACTAGAGACCAGACCAGGAAATCAACTCTACAGGAAGGCTAAAACTACTTTTATTGAGACTGGCTATAATAACATTTTTAAGCAAGTCTGAGTTGTTGATAGAAGGGAACACTGCCTGCCTTGTTTCCTACAGATAATCCACAATGACCACTGCTTTAATGGAATGATATCATAATTTTGCAGCAAAGGACATTTCTCAACAGCTACAACCATTCCGATGGGTTCCATATAAAGTTTCCTTGCTTGGGTGGGAGAGACAGTAATGGCTTGCTTGAGCCCTGAGGCTGGAAGTCAGAATGAGTTAAGACTACAGGGCATACTACCTGCATAACCAGGAAAATTCAAGCTGAGCCATTTTTTTTCTAGAAAGGATGGTTGTGAAACAGACTAGATGGGCTCAGATTGGGTTTGCTGTTAAAGAGGTCTTTGAAATCCTATGGGAAAAGCACCGAAGAAATTCTAAAATGATTCACATTTTGCCTCCAAAGATCATTAGAACCTTAGAGGGAGAAATCCCATCTCAATATTTGCCCCCCACAACCCAAGTTCTTTCCAGTGTTGGAACATTTGAAAGAGTGGGAAACAGGGACATGTCAGGGATCAGCTAATGGGGTCTCCCACAACCTCCCACTACCAATAGTATATTATTCCCCTATTTCAAACTCACTCTTTCCCGCTGGTTTCAATAGGCATGGGCTCCTGTAAAAAATGACAGAGGGCAGAAAAAAGAAATGCAAAGATCTCCCTTCTTGTACTTTCACAGGACTGACACTAGCTGAGTCTTAGAAGTCTTAGAAGCTCCAGTGTTTGAGCTCGCTACCGTTATTGTTTTGTGAATGCTAGGCGGAAGAAAATAATTTGGCTAAGAATGAGGAAATCAAGATGAGATTATGCATTTGCTTAAAGCCCAAAACCTCTCCTTCCCCTCCAACACATAATTAATGGTTTAGAAAAATTAGTCATTCTAGCTTTGTTCCATTTATTACAGAAATGTGGGTCCCTATGCTTCATTACAAGATGGCATCTTTTCTCTAGTTTAAAATAATAATAATAATAATAATAATAATAATAATAATAGGATTGTATTATGGTATAGATTACTCATAGTCATTGCCTTTTATCAAGGAGAAGCAGTCACCCACCAGTGAAAATTCTGTATGATTTGCTGAAATGTATAAAGTCTCTCTGTCTTCAGTTATGCTCCTATTTTCAAGACTGCTTGGTCCAGTTTATGTTCCTGCACAGATTTCAAGAGCTACAGTAAGAACGAAGAAGAGACTATAAAAGCGAAGGAACAAAAGATAATTTTTATATTGTATTGTAACTATATACACTGAAATTGAATAAAGTTAATAATTTTTTAAAAAAAGAACTACAGTAAGGGAGTCCCAGTAAAGAACCACAAAAAATAATCTTATTCTGCCCTCCTGTGGTCAATTCTGAAATCACACAGCCTCAAACATGCAAATAAATTCTATCAGAATTATAATACAAGAAGGAAATTAAGCTTTATCATTTTATAAACATGTATTATATAACATTGGATAAATGTAAAAAGCTATTCTAGCGGATTAGCACAACTCCTGCACTGGAACAACAAGCAAATTAAAACATTCTTAGTAGTTTTAAAAAGCAGATGAGACAGAGCTGAATTATGGCTCCCTTGCAAGACTAGCATTAGAAAGGTCCTTTTAATACAAATCTTTCTTTGCATTATGGCTCCCAAAATGGAAACATAAAATTGTTTTTTATTCATCTTCTTCACTCACAACTGATCTGCTTTTTTAAAAAAATCCACTGATTTTATCCAGTCTTTGTCATTGATTAATACAGCTTTTTTTAAAAATCAACATTTTCCTTTCCCCTTTAAAGGGACTTAAATAGTGATGCCATTATAAAATTTATAACATTTGTTGTTGTTGTTGTTGTTGTTGTTGTTGTTGTTGTTCTTCTTCTTCTTCTTCTTCTTCTTCTTCTTCTTCTTCTTCTTCTTCCTCTTCCTCTTCCTCTTCCTCTTCTTCTTCAGAGGTTCCAGGCCACCTGCATAGTTTTCCCCAAACTTTCCACTTTCACAATATTTTGGAGGCAGAAGCACTATAACAGATTTGAAGTCCTGCAGTGGCTGTATTCACACAATATGGATACAGAATTAATCTGTTGTCTAGGTCTGTGAGCTATAAACTAGCCAAACGGAGTAGATTTGCACAACACTGAAGCCACAAAAATGCCTAACCACATTGAGCATCCGCTAGGTCTTTAGCTGGCCAGGTTAAGCATGTGGTATGAATACAGCTAGTGATTTTTATAGTTAGGTGGGAATTTGATGTGCGTTTTCCAGATGCTAGTATGATATCTTATCATTACACAATAAAGTTTTATTCTTCCTCCAAATGAACTTGGACACCACTTATCTCTTCTTGGACAGCTAATTATCTTTTTTCTGCCTTCAAAACAGTCTTGACTCCTGGCAACTGCCTGGAGAAGTCCCTGCAGTTTTCTTGGCAACATTTTCAGAAGCGGCTTGTGATTGCCTTCATCCTAGGATTGAGAGAGAGAGCAATTGGCCCAAAGTCATCAGCTGGCTTCATGTCTAAGGCAGAACAAGAGCTCATGTTCTCCTAGATTCTAGACCAATGCTTTCAACCACACCAAACTAGCTCTCATAACTAAATACGCCTAAATATCTAAGAACAGAATTTTCTTTTTCTTCTACTGAACATCTTGTAATATAGGAACTTGTGGGGGCAGGCAAATGATGAAACAAGTACTGTGACACAAGCTCTGCTCCTTTTGTAAGAGATGTCATTGTAGGCATGTAAGTCAAGGGAGAAGCTTGCAGTGTGACATTGCAATCCTTGTTTCATCAATCTGATGCAACCACCAGATTCTGTGGATATCTCTGCTCCAATGTCTCATTTGCCAAGATAGATCTGTGTTGATTTGCACATCCAGAAAGATAGCTTTCTCCATTGAGGGCTTCCTTTTCAGTGTCTTTCAGATATTTGTGTTTCTATGAATTATTTGCAATGACTCCAATAATACTGATCAAACAAGGAATTTATACTGGGGCTGTACATTTTGTTCATTGGTATCCTGAATTAAGTTAGACAAATTTGGGCAGATTTAAGCAGTGTCCAAGGCAGGCCAAGACTGGCACCTCCTGAGGCTTGTTTAGTAATTCACAAGTACAAAAACAGCATGCCTGTAAAAATTGTACTGTACACCTTTCTTCCCAAGCTCTCTGTATAAGGAAAAATCCAGAGTGGGCAGTGATGAGAAGTGGAATGTTGCCTAGGGATTACCAGCTCAGGCTTCTAATTACAGTAAGTGGGTTTCCAGTCTCCAATCACAATGTTTAAAAGGAAGGATTCTAAACTAATCTATTGTAAGACCATTGCAATGTTTCATGCTCTTTGCTAGACCTCAGAGCAAGAAAGGTTAAAAGGGTTCCCTGTAGGACATAAGAAAGATTTTTGCCTGGGAAATGCTGAATGTGAAAATCCTTCTGCCATAGGCACCAAACAACTCCTTATATTCCATATGCATTGTCTTATTATACATTCTGCAATTTTGATCCAAAGCTGCAAAATTGGAGTGAGTATTAACAAATTTTCTTCAGCTTTGTTGATGATAAAATGTATGATTTAGTTTCAAAACATTGTCCAGGACAAAATATTAATCCTTGCAAAGAACCATTTCTATCTGGCAAAACATTGAAACAAGATGCATTATATTGCTAATGGTAAAAGTCTTGCTTCTGCAAAAATTCCAAAGGAATCTCCATACAGTAGTTTTTAAATAATTGAAAGATATCAAGAGACAATGAAAGCACAAGTCTGCATTTGAATGTAGTTCTAAGCAGGTAACTCTCTTGCACTTGGGTGGAAGGAAAAAAATGAGAAAAAGATCACTTCAAGAACCAGGTAGTCCCCAGTAATGAAATAAAAGACTATTTGAAAGGATTCTTATCTCTTAACATAGAAAACAACAGAGGTTACTTTTTAAAATATAAATAGTGTGGGCTGAGATTTTAGAATCCCTTTAGAATTAGCACTTAAATCCTGTGTGCGAAAGCCATTTCACTTTCTAATATACTCTTCAACCTGAAATAGGTGATTGTATTGCATAATTCATTACCTCATGGTTAATTTAATCATGGTACACCCATCTGATACATTATCATGGGGTTGCACAACTTGCTGTGCCATTAGTTAATCATGCAGGCTGGATGATTGCTTGGTTTATGGCTTGGTTCATGCAAATATTCCCACTCTTTTCCTATCCTTGCAAGAAGGGGTAATAGAGCCGTCTGAAGTTTTGAAGTGTTGATTCAGTTCAAGAGATTTTCAATCAAATCATCCCTTCAAATCTAAACTGAATCCCACAGGCCATTGGAGGCATCTAATCAGATCAGACATCTCTGGAAATGTTACAAGATGATTTGGAGATGTGATAGACTTTCTGGCTTTGCAGTCCCAAACACTTGCAGCTTTTCATCCATACATGGACATAAAGAGGGAGGGTGAAGCATTGAGATGGGTTCTCAGTATTGATGTGACTAGCTAGCCAGTGAGTTTTACCACCTTCCTTCACTAATAGGCATTAATCCTGCCTATGAGATCTGGGAGGCATTGGTAAGCTAGGTATGCCTTGCTCTTCTGTTAGAGTTTGTTTAGGCAGTTTTGCTTATAAAGAGGGATTCAGATGTATTGTTGTTGTTGTTATTGTTTGCTCTTTTTGTGATCCTCTTTTGCCAAATTCACACTCTTCATTTATTCTCCATCTCCTAGCCTGACTTAAGTCCATTATTCTTTGTCCACCCTGTCTGCAGTTCAGCATTTTCAGTCCATTTCATTCTCCGCATTGTGAAAAAATAATCCTGTGTTCTTTTAACTTGTCTGGGTACTAATCCTTTTTCACTGAATTAATGAGCATGCATGCTAGTATGCTATCACGTAATAGTGCAGACTTACAAAATAGTGGAATATTATCTCTACAATAATGCTGCAGACACACACTCCTCAGGCATCTTTTAACTGCTGCGCAAGCAGCATGCAGTTACATGCAGAAAGCTAGACACCCTGGTCAATTTGTGTATTTTGATCATTAAATGAACAGAAGCTGACACAGCCTCCCTGTGGTACAAAGTCAAATGCATCATCTTTCTGCAAATTTGAATGTATATTCTTCATGCACTGGGTGACTTTGGGTAATCTTTTTCAGCCCAAACTAAATTAAAGTTGCCGCTGTGGGGGACAACTGGAGGAGGGAGTGCTCCTGAAGGAAAAGTGGGTTATCAATCTAACAAACCATACGTAATTGTGGTGAAACTGTTAGAGCTATCCAGCTGGAGCTCTGCAGAAGTATCATTGTCTAAAGAGTTTATCATCCTTGCAATTTTCATCCCATTGTAACAAAAAATTAAGCAGCTGGGGTTTTTAAGCTTCCCCATTATAGTCTATGACTGAATCTTGTACTGAATGAAATCTTGAATTGTTTCTAATCTAGTAGAACTTTCCTTGGGCTACCTACATACTGGAAAATGTGTGGTTTTCAACCCAGAACACTGCATTCTAGAAGTTCTACTCAAACATTTCAGATCATGGCAGGAATAAAACCAAAGTTTTGTTTTAAACGAGAGAAAACCTAGAGTGATGCTGGAGTGATTTAATTGAGTAAGGCAAGGCTGTTTCAAGTTTTCCCTCTCTTCTCTCAGCAGATCCCACTGGCCCATCTACATCTCCAACTTTCCCAGTGCCCCCTCTTCCCTCAGCCGCTGCTGATGAACTAGCTTATCTGCCTGTTCCTTACTACAGTTGTCTCACTCTAACCCATATCCCATCAGCTGTCCTGTCCCTCTATTCTTCCCAGCACATCTCCCTCTCTCTGCTCAACTGCCATCAATGTCTTTGGCTTTTTTCTGCTCTTACATCCCCACTTTTGCCCATAACAACTGTTTTGATCCATGCACAGAACCAAACAGCCCCAAATTGTTCTAGTACAAACCAAAGCATCCAGTTTCAGCTCAGGCATGACCCACCAATACAGAACCGTTTGCACATCCCTACATCTTATCTTTTAATCTCAAATTTGAATCACATTTTGATTTACCTGCACTTCCACAGCAAGTACGTTCTACTATCTTGTGGGCATTCAAAATGCCATGAGAGGGGAGTTCGCCTAGTTACAAAATGGCTGCCACCGTGAGCTTGGCAAGCCCCAAAATGCCCATTGAGAGGATGAATAAGACAGGTTACTCCCTTGCAGCCTAGTAACACCCATCTGCACTGATGTTAAGCCATTATGTAGAGTCTTTGGCTCATTTAAGTTTTTTGAGAATGTATTTTGGCTTTCTTCAGGGTGTGTCTGTGGGTACGTGTATTAATTTCAGCAAAGAAAACAGCATTTTGAGAAGCAAAAGGAAAATACCCAGGCGTATAAAGTGCTAATGTTATTTTCAGAATTCCACCTGTGCATTTTTGAGCTTTCTACTTTAACAAAAATACTGAAAAAGAATATTAAAGTTAAACACAATTTGATTGTTCCTGATACAGCTAATACTTTCTTTTCTAACACATTAACATTACAATTTAGAAGCAAATTTTGGAAAGTTTCTGGGTGCTGCATCCAAAGCTTTTAGAAGCTAAATATAGCCCCAGGTCTGATTGTACAAATTTATGTTAGATAATATGACAAGGGGAAAAAAAGAATCCAATATGCTTAAACTTTATTGATTTATGGGCAAAATTTATAATTGTGTTCCACAAGAAAGATTAATCGGTATTATTGACAGGGGCTGTATTTTCAAAACAAGTGTGGACTACATTCAACTGACTGAGGACAATTTTTTCTTCCCGTCAGACTCTTAGCCTGGAGGCCAATCCATCTGACGTCCCCCAAGCACATGGAGATGCACATGATAGACCGATTGACCACCATCTGGACCTTCATTCACAACCATTCGGAATCCTCTAGTCAGGCCTAATTCAGCTGCACATTTCTTGCCCACAATGATTAAATGTCCAAGAAGCTGAAAAAGAAAAGAAAAACACACCATTCTAAGACATAAAGGAAAATAAACAAACAAACAAACGTCACAGAATAGCCAAACAAAAATCAAGTTCAATATGAAGAGTGTACTCATACAGTGCAGTTTCAGCATCAGTACGTGTGAACCTAGCTATTCAACACAAGTGGGGAACATACAGTTTAAAAAGGGGAAAGCAACTTGCATATTCAGCCACCATCTCAGGTGTTCCTTTCTGCAGATTTACTGACTGTTGCACTGAAGATTATCTCAGTGACAGCAAAAAAAAAAAAAAAAGGCTGAAACCCAGTTCTTCCTTCTTCTAGACTGGCATAAAAGTTTAGAGAAGATGCAACATTTCCTCATACTCTATTATAACTAACTTTTAAAAAGCCATTCAAGGCAGAAACTTGGGGAAAGTAAGAAACCATTAAGAAATCTGTTATTAGCCATGGCAGCTACTAAACAGGAGTAGTGTTCACCCTTAGAGTATACTGAAAATGTAACAATACAAAGTGTGTTTACTTAATACTGTAAGTACTTAATACTGTAAGTATTATTTATTGAGCTTCTAGATATTTATAACTAAATATAGTATGCAATCCAAATAAACCTTGTTTGGAAATTTAACAACTGTGACAGCACTGGGCTTCACAGATAGTTACTGTATAAGGCAGTGAAGTTTGGCTAGGATGTCCAGCCATAATTTCTACACCTTACATAGTAAGAACTATCCAGATTTTATTGTACGTAGTGCTCAGCTTATGACAGCAATTGGGACTGGAAAAGCGCAACGTCATGTGACTCTGTCATTTAGCAAAGGCAATTCCGGCAGTCCCAGTTGCTATTGTTAAGCAAGGACTCCACAGGACCTCACATGACCACAACTTCTAACTTCCTGCCAGCTTCCCCACTGACTTTGCTTGTAGGAAGCTGGTAGGGAACATTGGAAATCACATGGCTGCGGCTCACTGCAATGTTGTAATTGTGAGCCAGAAGCTGAGCACCTGGATCATGATCACGTGACTACAGGGACACTGCAACAGCCATAACTCTGTACCATTCGTTCAGCACTATTGTAACTTTGAATGGTTGCTGAATGGTCGTGACCCAACCATACTTCTCTCAAAACAGAAGAACCTGTTTGAGCACCTGAATGCTTCAGATGTGATTTATGGCCTTCAGGATTAGACGGGATGGGGTCAACTCTATGGTTTTAAGACCATCTTTTGGACTTGTGCATACAAAATTATGTGGATCCATAGAATTCCATTAGTCTCCTGCCCATTGGTGTCTGTATCTTCCATTTTTGGTGGTGGGAAAAATGCAATACCCTTTGGATGGTGTTGAGACTAGTGCAACTTATTTTCAGGGTCTCTGCCTCCCCCTCCCTGCTCCCCCACCCAAGAATCTGCATTGGGTGTGGTAGGGACAAAAGTAATGGTAGGTATACCCTAATGTCCTACTGCCTTTGCCTCCGTATTTTTGTTGGTGTAGAAGAGAAGGACAGGGATTAGCACAATTTTCTCCTACTCTCTCTCCTAGGGTCATCTCAATTGAGTAGCCTTGATACGGTGTTTCTCACTCATTTTATTTCTCATGGGGTGGGTAACACTAGTTCAGGCCTGATCTGAGGAAGCCATAGCCAGCCTTAGCCTTCCCCAGGTGTCTCTGGTGACTGTAGGGTCACAAAGGCCTTCAAGGAGGGATATTACCTAGCAGAACCAGATGATGAGAACTAGAACTATTGTCCCATTTGTGAAGGGGGATGGGAAATTTGGATGCCCAGAGTCACCAGCTCCAGTCCCCTCTGAAGCCTTGGCAGTCCATGGAGTAGCAGCTTCAGAGACTCTTACTGTTGCCTGATTCATGGCTGACACCTTGACAGCCACGGTATTGGTTAAGGTCTTCTGAGGGGAGTGCAGTGAAGAAACAGGAGGTGGAAGTCAGTACCTGTTGTTGGCCATAGCAACTGAATTGCTCCTACAATTCTCCACAGGCAGAGCACTGCTGGCCATGACCTTGCTGGCCACGGTAACGGTAATGGGCCATGCAGAAGAGAATGTGAAATAGAAAAAATGGAGGGGAGACATCTGGTAATTCAGCTGATCCTGGCCATGTGAGTTGCTGGATGAGCAACAAGATGGGTGTGCCCTCTCTAGCAAGGCAGGGTCAGAATAGGAGGGTTTGCTGTTCTATCTCCTCCCAAAAGAAATAATGCCTGTATCTTCAACCCTTGCCTGAGGCAAGTGGGAAGGAGAAACTAAACGTAAGAACTAGTATACCCGAAGCATATTTCAAAATGAGGTTGAAACGGGACTTCTGGCAAGAAGTCTTCTTGAATTTTTTTCAAATACAGCAAAAGTATTTAGTTTCCCTAACCACTGTATAACCGTCTGAGAATGGGTATCCTTCCAGTTTTGTAATATTATTTTTTTTAAATCTTAAAGCTGTACAATATCAATTTCTACTGCCCTGTTAACTGCCAAACCACTGGTCTCTAATTCAAAGAAAATAAGCCTACAAAAATCAATGCATTTTCTGACAAATATATGAAATTCTTCATTTTAAACAGAAGCTATTACTTGACCACATCATATAATCCAGTGTTACATTCTGAGCACCATAATCTCCAATAATTAGCTGAACATAAAGAATGCTTCCTAAAAGATGTTGAACAAATGAAAAAAAAAATTAGTAAGACGGATTTCCACAGCTTCCAAGATAGCTGGACCTAACTAAATATGCTAATACCAAGATAGCCCACGAGGGCAAGGTTCCAGAAAGCAAAATTTGCCAATCATCATTTCAAGAAAAAAGATCCGCTATATGGGCTAAACTTGAATGTGAAAAATTAAAAACTTTTTCCTTGAAAACTGAAGCATCTTTGGTGAAAAATGAAGCGTACCATTTCCCCAAATAGCCCTTTGAAACAAGGCATTAAATTTCTGAAACTAGATTTTTGGAATAAAGGATGTCAGTTATAAATTATTCATGCAAAACATTCATTTTAGAAATGTTATTTCTTCTACAGATGCTCAATTTAAGTAAGCCCTATCCATCCAAATCTGTTCTTATATCTTATAATAATATATTTCAGTTCAGTTTAACCATCTAGGTACTCTCAGTCCAAGATAGGTTAATGCTCCCAGATACCATTGGAGCTAACCACTGAAATCTGATTTTGACAACACAGTATCTCCAAAAGATATATATTCACAGTTAGACCAATTTATTATATCTAGAATAGACTACAAAACTATTAATTTTACTATGAAAGATTTGGGGCTATCAGTAAGCTTACAAACAGGGCTTCTGGCAGCAAATAAGGATTATTTTATATTCCTTATCTGCAGGTCCACTGCTTTGCTTAACTGCACACACTAAAGCTTCAAATAAAGATAAAAGAAAGAGAAGTTAACTCTGTTGTACATTTCTTCTCAAGTGATCAGGTAACATCCCATTAGTCTTCATCTGTTTTTGGAAATGAATAAAAATATGTAATCTACTCTAATAATTCCTGAAGAAAACAAAATTGACAGAATTTAAAAAAACACATTTCCAATTAAAATTTAACAAAGGTCTTCTTTGCAGCCAGTGATGTAAGAAGAGCAGCATCCACCTTAACATTATTTAAAAGTACAAACTGTTGGTCTCTTGCCTATAACAAAAAATCCTGTTTGATCAGCAGATATGAAGGTCAGTAATACATTCTGAAGTTATTTAGCAGCAATGCCAGTTATTTTTAAACCTACATTTATTAATTAAGTAGCTCTATCATTTGCACAATGTATAGTATATGAACTTTACCTGCTTTAAGAATTACAGTATAAGCTCAAAGAAAATTGATAAAATACCATAGTCTTAATACAAAATTATATGGCCAAATTATAGAATTCTCCAGGAAAATTTACCATTCCTCATGCTATCAATAATATATTCCTTCCACCACACCACCCCCATAGGCTAAGAAAATAGCTCTTTCTGTTGACAAATATGAAACTAATCTGGGAGGGGGGGCTGATTTCTTTTCAATCAAATCTGTAACATTTTTAAAAAATAAAGCCTTGAACAAAACTCTTGAAAACTTAAATGTATATCCTTTAGTGTTACATGTATATTATGATCACCCTACATCACTCGCATAAAACTCTGAGCTTTTGCTGGTTCAGCCAACATGCCAAAACTTCACCCATTGTTCTTCAGATCTCTCAAACTTTGCTCTGAAGTAACTCTTACTGAAAACCTGGCTGCTACCAAATAAAAAGCCCTTTTGCAATACTTACATTTTCATCAGTATCTTGCACTTGAGACAACTGAGCAATAGGTTTCTTGGGGACCACGAGGAAATGAGTTGGAGCTTGTGGAGAAATGTCATGGAACGCAAGGCACTGAATGGAAAAAGGCACTGCTTTAGTAGTTTAACAATTAACAATTCAAGCAAAACTTTATTAGGGGTTACGGACATGAAGACTGTGAGAAATCCAAATGGATTTGTTGAATTGCAATCACACGTTTTTAAAATATCACTCTACTAGGATCCTTAAAAATAACCTGGCTAAAAATGATAACACTCCTTCCAATCATAGACTGAGTACAGACAAGACTGTAGCCAAAATAGAGCCACAGAGAAAGAAGGAAGTATCAGAATGTCTTCAGAGGCCCTAAGGAGCAAATCTTCTCCAGCCTGGGACTCTTCCTTTGCAGTTAGAGTTGGGAATTGCAAACCAGGTTTTATTTTTACTTAATTCCTGGATTTAGAGGGAAGAGACAAGTCAGGGATTGGGTTTGCTCATAATAGGCTTTTCCTCATTTGCATCTAACCATGGCAGTAACATGCTCCGGCAACGTATTTTTCTAGCATGTTCCTATGGTGTCTTCATCTTGTCCTCAGCACAGGCGTGAAACAATCTTACATTGGCCTTAGATATACTAGTGTTTTCTCCCTCAGTCTGACCTAGCCCAAAGGTGTACAAAATCTGTTAGGCTCTGTCACCTATTACTTTGAAGAAAAGTCCAATGATTTACTTATTTATTAGATTTATATTGCACTTTTCCTCCTGAAGCGCAAAGAGAAAGTACATAGCATTCCCTTTTCTAGTCATTATGGGTTGGGATGAAATGAAGATATCATGAGGACAGAGCAGAAAAAAGAAATCATATTCCTGCCATGTGTATGTGAAATTATACAAACACCATGCAGGGACAAGGGCCCAGTAGTTGAAATTTATCTTCTAATTAAGAAGAAGAGGCTGCAATGGTGGGGGGAGTTAGTCCCCTGATCTCTGCCTTGCTAGAATTACGCTAAAGAATTTGAAGAAGTTTCATCTTCGGAACGGAAAACGTAAGGACTCAGGGGCGGACCCATTACCTGCAGGTAACATATCCTTCTCGCTCGTTCTCCGGGGGCGAGGGGAGGAGGAGGAGGAGGAGGCACGAAAAACAGAGCCTCCACGTGCAAAAGCAGTCTACCTCCGTGAGCCACGCTTCAGGAAAAAAAGAAAACGTGGAGGAAGGGGGGTGGGGGAGCTTGAGAGCCTGCTCGTGGCTTTCCAAAGCCGCCTATCTGGCTTCAAGGGGGAAGGGAGCGAGGCACTCGCTTTGCACCCCACCCACATACCATGGGATTACAGTTCCAAGCCAACGCAGCCACGGAGCGGGGCTTGAAATCATGCGAGTCGCGGTCCAGCCCGGCGATGTGGCTAGAAAAGGCAAATGGACCTGGGCCGCTTATGGCCGCAGCCATGAGAGTGCGGACTCTTCCCAAGAGCGGAGGAGGAGGAGCCGCCGAGCTCATCCGCGCTTCCCCACCTTTTCATCCTCGAAGATTATCTTGGCGGGGATCTCTTTGCGGATGATTTTTCCGAATATGGTGTCCCCGCCCGGCTGAGCCACCTGAGCCTTGCGGATCTCATCAGCCATCTCCGCCCGAGAAGCGCCCGGCGCCTCGAACCTCCTACCTTCTACACCCCGGGCCCACCCCCTAGAGTTGACCAATAGCGAGCGTAGGGTGGGAAACAAACGACAAGACTGCCCTATCAAAGCGATACGCTGATAGAACTCTCCATCTTACTGGTCGATTCCCTGCCCGTCATTTTATTCTTGATTTTGCGTCCTTTCCCGAAGAGCAGCAAGTGCGGGGGGGCAATCGTATGATGCGGCAATAAAGTGCTGAGAATAATTATACACTAAATGAGTTCAGCGTTTCTCATAAGTTAGTATAGGTTTTATACATAGCTGTCGCCTTTTCTTTTCAGTCATTGCCCACCCTCTCTAGTAATCAGTTTTATATTTTAACATTTCTTTTCCTAATTTGCATTGCCTTTATATCCGTTATTTATTCAACTGCAGGTTTGCATTTTTGAGATGGGGGGATCACAAAAAGATGTTGACAAAACAGACAAAAAAATGGGAGGGGGGAGAAGTCCATACCTAGTAATAATCATAGTTTGAAAACCAGACCAGAATGTTATCTGTTTGTTATGTTTTTGAAAAGTCACTTGAAAAATGAGAAGATGAAGCAATATAGTCTAGATTACTATTAAACCTAAGGATTGAATTAACTGTAAAAAAAATTCAAATTGTTCTCTGTTTTGTGCATAGTCAGCAGTGTTTCTCAACCTCAGCAACTTTAAGATGGGGAATTCTGGGAGTTGAAGTCCACACATCTTAAAGTTGATGAGGTTGAAAAACACTAGGTCAGCGGAATGCTGATGCTTCACGCTCCGTTCCCTTTCCTGCAGATTTGCTCCCGTTTTATTCCTCTCACATTGCAGGTAACTGTCCTACTCTATATGTGTAGCTCTCGAGTCATCTTTTATCTCTTCCCGTTTTAGGATGCTGGACAGGAAGATACTCGCTGATTTGTGGTTGTCGTGGAAGCGTCGTTCTCTATTGGGTCACATGGAACCAATAACGTGCGCTGGTGGGCGTGGCTGTCCCTCCCGGAAACGTCTATTATACAGCTTCCTCCAAGAGCAGCGGCTTCAGCAATGAGAAGGGCAGAGGTTCGTTGATGGCTTGGTGCGGCTGCGCAGGCTAGATAGTGTTTGGGGGCGGGGGCGGGGGCGGGGGCGGGAAGGGGGTGTTGGTGTAGTGTTTTGCTGTTGGCCAGAGAACATAGTGTGAGGGATATGAGACTGTCTTATAATTAGAATGCATGCAAAATATGGCACCTATGAATGTGTAAGAGATGTTTTTATTCCACTTTTTCTGACTTTTCTTGCTCTACTGCCTGACTACATTGTTATTATGATTGATTTTCAGAATATGAATATGGTATATGAATCCTTGAAAACTTCCTCCAAAATGCTGTAGAGCCCTATTGTATACAACTCTACACAACACACTAAGACAGAAGCTAATAAACACAATTTTACAGTTCAACATAATTAATGAGCCCTGAATTTCTCACAGTCTTGAATAAGCCATTCTGTCTTAATCTGTTTTTTACTCTTTAAATGGTGTGTGTGTGCGTGTGTGTATGCCTTTGAGTCAGTGTTGACTCCTGGCAACTGCCTGGACAAATTCCTGCAGTTTTCTTGGCAAGATTTTTCAGAAGTGGTTTGCCATTGCCTGCTTCCTAGGGCTGAGAGAAAGTCACTGGCCCAAGGTCACCCAGCTGGCTTGGTGCCTAAGGTGAGACTAGAACTCAGGGTCTCCCAGTTTCTAGCCTGATGCCTTAGCCACTACACCAAACTGGTTCTTATTTAAATGGGTACAAAGACTTTATGTTGAATGAGAAGAAATGTCTATTGCTTCACCCCCATCCACAAAAACTACTATTGCCACTTTTGTTTCTTCTCTTAAACTCATGTATCCTTAATAGTTATAGGACAAGCAGAAATTCAGTAGGTGATGCCCCTTTTGACCTGGAAAGATACATCTATGGAATCCCTGATAATTGTGCATGTTATAAAAATGTTAAGCATTGCAACAAAATAACCTATAAATCTATACTTGCATTCTGCTGTCTACTCTCTTTGATGCTATCTCAGTTCATGAGGATACTTTTCTTTCTCTTCTTCCTATAAAACAGTATTCATGCCAATTTAAATTGATTTGTGGATATTTCCGGTGTCATTACTGTATTTTGGTCTTTCTGCCTAACCAATTAGTATGTTTATGGGAGTTTTTCCCACTCCACTGGTCAAATTAAACAGGCTGGTATCATGAAGTTTTTGGCTTATCTGTTAGATACTCTTTATATCTTTCTTTCCACACTGTCAAATGTGAGAACTATGAAAACAGTTACTTTACTTTTAAAATTTCTTTTCCACCTATTTGTGTATAAACTAAGAACTGGATTTTGCAAAAATAAGTGTTATAAGGATTCTTACTGCTAATAATATGATTGTTCTATATTAAAAACAATACCCATGTCTGTCTCTGTTTAATTAAACCATTACCACACTTAAGCATTTTTGAAATACGAATTTCTCTTAGTTTGATTTTTTGGTGTATAATTACACAATTTCTATCTTTAAACAATTCTCTGATTCAAGTACCTTTCTCTCTTTTTACTAAAAGACAGTTCTATTATAGGTTAACATGGGCAAAAATAGTATCAAAAGATTAGTTTAGCATAGTGCAGCATTCACCCAAACAACCAAGGCATGTAAAGGAGTTGGTTAACTGTCTATCTGAACTGTATGCAAGAAGTAACTGAGCAGATGGCAAGAGTGGTTTCAACAGGAGTTTACCTGTGTGTTTCTTTATCAGATTTACATCTGCCTTTCCTTCAGAACTGTAGCTCAAGGCAGCATTCCCTCTTCCATTTTTCCCCCACAACAGCAAACCTTTGGGCTGAGAGAGAGTGGGAAAGAATTTCCATGGCTAAGGGTGGACCTGAAGCCCGGTCTCCCTGGTTCCCATTTAATGCCTTAGCCACTCTACCCTACTGGCTCTCTTCCTAATCTAATACTTGTTTAATTGTCCATATCTCATGTTTAACATAGTTATGACCAGATGCCCTGAGATAGCATCATCTCTGTCAAATTTTATTATTTATTTATTTGTATGTTGCCCAACTCACATACGTGGCAGCTCACAAAGTTAAAAACACAAAAACATTTTTAAAAAGTAACCAAAATCATGACAACAAAAACATTTTAAAAACACATTAAAACAGTAAAAACTATGAAAAACCATTAAAAAATGGTTTTTCAGCAAGGGTGCAGTCCAACATGCTAATAATGTAACCATCTAGCAGGCTCTGCATCATCACTACCAGATCCCCAGGCAAGATGGGAAATCCAAGTCTTCAGGCCCTTCCAGAAGGCCAATAAGGTCAGGGCCAATCTGACTTTTTAAACTAAAAACTAAATTTTTTAAATCTTAAACTATTGTGTCAGATATATTGTTATTTCTGGAATATCTGTGAAATGTCTTCTTTAACAACTTTTCTGTCACTTTCTGGAGGCTTGCCTATCTAAGAATCAGACAAAGAATTTATGGCTCTAATACCCATCATATTATGGTCTTTTCTGCTCTGAGTTTCACTGATGTCACCACAAACCAGGATCCAAGTGAGAGTGAGGAATGTGAGTTGCTTGCTATCATATCAGACTTTAGTTGCTGCTTCTAGGAATCTTTTTCATTTCATTCTCCTTTGACCAAATGTTTTTTCTTGGAGATTTTCTATATTTTGATTCCCTGATATTCTTCAAATTTAACTGAGCAAATGATGCTTCCTCTCTAACATGAGAATGTAAAACTTTTAACATTCTGTTGCATTTACAGGTCTTGAAAGTTTTCAAGGTTTTGCATAGGACAAGGCAGAATGTTTTCAAAAATGACACCAGAAGCTTAGACGGTAAGAATTCTTGTGTTTTTTGTAAAACAAGTTTGTAACACACCCTAACATCTAATGTATATATTATAGTATCACTCACCCTTTTGCAACTGGTGCCCTACTCCCATAATCTCTAGCCAGCGTTGGTTATGCTAATAATTATGGGAGTATAAATTCACCTGAAGACAATTGTGTTGAGGGAAGCTGCTGTAAACTTTTATGAAGTTTGTTGTGGAACTTTTTACATAGTAATTAACAACTATGTGAGTCAACTTGCAAAAATTCTTAGCATGATTTTTTGAAAAATGCCCTCCTTTGAAATGGCAGAGGAGAGAAAAAGCCATAATCCTGTTCCAGCAGGCCTGCTCTATGGCTTTTTTGAGCGTTGAGAAAGGAACAAGTGCTCAATCCCTTCTCCAACAGAAGGCTACTTAAAAACATAGTTTTAAGGTATGATTATTAATTCTAGTATGCAGTTGTGTTTGGTAAAAAAGGTAAAGGTTTCCCTTGACATTAAGTCCAGCCGTGTCTGACTCTAGGGGGCGGTGCTCATCTCCGTTTCAAAGCCAAAGAGCCGGTGTTTGTCCGTAGACATTTCTGTGGTCATGTGGCCGGCATGACTAAACAGAACGCCGTTACCTGCCCACCGAAGCGGTACCTATTAATCTACTCACATTTGCATGTTTTCGAACTGCTAGGTTGTGTTTGGACCTCTATGCTTTTCTGAAAAGTCATTCTGTATATGCATTGAGTCCATCTTATTTCATTATAAAATTCCCCAGTACTGAATTCTAATTGCTTCACTGTTTATTCAATCAGTCTTTCTTTCCATGCTTTTATCTTAAAAGATGCAATTTCCTCTATGTATCTACAAGTCTCATATTATGACCCCAAAGAGATTTCCTCAGTCAGATGAGAAGATGAAGTCTGCCTGGCTAACTTCAAGCTGGCACACGTGCATTCAGATCAAATATGTGTAAGAGGGAGATGACTTACCAGCTTCACCACCAAGAAGCTGTTGGAGAAGGGACTGAAATTTGCAGGAGGGCTGCTGGAACAAGAACCCTCTTTCTCTCCCCTGCAACCTCAAAGGAGACTGTTAAAATAAATCAGACTTTTGCAGGTTGATTCCATATGGAGAGGTCAGAAAAACAAAGCTGTTCATTTTTTTCATCCATATATACTTCAGGATAAAAACCTGTTTCATCACTCAACTATCATTTAAATGTGTGTGTTCTAAACCTTGATTTTCCATCCTTGCTATGGATACTTGAAAATTTTTCCTGAAATTTTAAAATAATGTAAAACTCTCTGGACCTTCTATCAATATACTGTATTATGCTTCATGATCTCAATATATATTTTGTCCCGCATTCAATGCACAACATTAAGTTATTTTGATTTTCTAAATAAAGAAGGGATATGCACTCATGCATTAGAACAACTCAGTTGAAACCAGATAAGAAAAAAAAGATCAATATGAATGAAAAGTTTATTATAGTATAGTCAAAGGACCCAAGAACTAGCATAATAAGAAAGAAAACAACTTACATTTTGACATTTCATGGGAAACAGATCATTCAGAAAATAGTTTTTTCATGCATCTAATCATGGCAGCCAAAAATTTGGCTACTGCCAGAGTCACAGAGGCCTAAATTCAGGTAAGATAAAATGTTTAAACATGGTTTTAAAAGCCTGGTTGAAAAATCAATAAAGGAGAAATAAAGTTTTATCTCATCCAGATCTGTGATGGAAAGACGTTTAATCACGCCTCGGCAAAAGTGACCTGATTTAAGAACTATGACTTACATGGGTTAAATATGAGGCCATACACCAATTGTTTGGTAATAGATGCCTAAACAAACTGGAAAACAGGGTTAGTTTTATTAATCAAGTCCTGTGAGCTTATATCCCAGAACCTTTGCCTAATTAATAAAAAGCTGAAGTATGCCCCATTAAAAATAGGTGATCTGGAGAAAAGCCAATTTGGCTAATTTTATGGAATATAATTTTAAATTAGGAACTAATAAATGGGTCATCAACAAGGTAAGAAAGTAATCCCAAAGTGGAATAGAACACATACATTTTGAGCTAGTTTAGTTGCAGCATGCTCTGGCTTCCAATGGGCTTTGTCTTGTCTGAAAGGACTACGGCATTTCGTACATAGTGGAGTAGTGTTAAGAGGACTTTCAAAAAGTGGGCCTGAATATTACAGAGCCCCTGAGATACTATTTTTATCCACATGGGAGAAGCTCCATATAGGAGTTGTGTGGCCAGCTTAGCAATACAGTTTCCAATTGGAGCTGGAATGTAGCATCTCATTTGAATAAAAAAAACACAGAAGCAAAAATAAAATGGCTTCTGACTTCTGAAAAACAGAACAACAGTGGGTTGACTAGGACAAGAGTGGTAAAAGTTAAGCCAAGATACCTAAAGCATCTCACCTGCTCAACTGGATGGTCCCAAACCAGCCATTTATGGCAGTTGAATTTCCTCTCAAAGATCAGGGTCTTAGATTTCCCCCAATTTATTTTGTGGGAATTTTGCCTGCAGTATTCAGAGGACATTTAAGGCATATCTTGAATGGGAGAGTAAAACTGCATCATCAGTATGATGAAGTGTTGCTCCAAGGCTTCATTTCTCTAAATGGTATGCATTTTCATTTATCTAAAATGGTATGCACTTTCTTGTACTGTGTTTAATTTTTCTAAAAATGCTGTCATTTCATTCCTCAATAATGTCATTTTTCCAGAAAGATCATACCAGCTAATACTGTACTGTGTAATATATAATAGATTTGTTAGCTGCTTTGAATGTATTGTCAGCAATATACTATTCATGTTAAGTGCTATCTTAAATGTTCCTAGATGGAATTCAAAATGCTGTACTTGACTTCTAAAGTTCCAGGTGATTGGATCCTTACTTGGTGAAAGATTGATGTTCCTACAACATGCTTAACTTGGTCAGCTGCTTACCAGG
The DNA here is from genome assembly GCF_035149785.1 of Candoia aspera. NCBI lineage: Eukaryota > Metazoa > Chordata > Lepidosauria > Squamata > Candoiidae > Candoia > Candoia aspera. The sequence goes on along the minus strand of NC_086154.1, from coordinate 207,854,063 downwards.
CATATCTTATTGTTTGTGGTTCTAGCAGAGCACAGTCATATTAATTGAGTCAAACATTATCATTAAGGGAATATAGAATCCCTGATCATTTTCTCCAGAAAATACTTAATATCAATCAGAGCAATAGTTATTTCTAGATATAACTCGCATTTGGGATTTTTAGTGACATTTTGTAATTCCATATATTGTAACTTAGCTGTTGAGGAAACAAACTACATCTTTTTAAATATCTTCAATCCAATATATGAGGGATCTGGTAACATTCGATGGTATATGGCTAACTGAAATAATATGTTATAGAAGAATCTATTTTATCTGCTAACGAAAAGCTGAATAAATAGAATTTTTAAAATCCCCATTCTCTCTCCTTTTATTCAGCTGCAAGACTTAAGATAAATGAAGAATTCAAAAGTAATAAAGATGAGACTTCTCCTGAAAAAATAGCTGAGGTATTTGCATAGAAATTGGTTTTTGCTATTAAGTACAACTCTGCACTGCAACTTAAGATAGCTTAACTATTACAAAGTGTACTAAGTTGTTGTATTAACTACACAGAGGAGATTAGGAACAAGAAGAGGATAGAGATTACGAGCAAACAATTGTGATTGTCTTCGTAAAATTAGCATTCTTAACTGTTCTCTGAGAAGAGAAACCATACAGTGAAACTGACAAAATACAAATGTGATCTGTACCTTTATATTGGAAACCACAGCTTGAAAGTCAGTGGCTGAATCTCTGTTTCATGCTGGTAGTTTTCTCTGCTTCACATTCAAAGGGAAAGACAGTGCAAAGCAATAATCAGAGATGAATTAGGAGCAAGCAGCTGTTGAGCAGAGACAACAGTTACTTCATTTTTCTTCTTAGAATGCTATCTCTTGCAGAATTCTTGTTGTAGCTTGAAGAGAAGAGAATTGTATGGGGTCCCCTAACATGGGGTCCCCTAACAACCCCTTGCTGGCTGGGGAATTCTGGCAGTTGATATCCACACATCTTAAAGTTGCCAAGGTTGAGAAACACTGGCCCACAATTTTGTTGCCTCTCTGTTTAACAGAATACGTTACTAATCCCCTCCACCCTTACCATAACTGTTATTTTGAACTTTATTAGCATATGAGCTAATAAGGGTTATATTTTGCCACCTGTGCCAAACTAGTGAATAAGCTTTCTTTGTTGTTCCATTTCAGAAACATTCCCCCACTCATTGAATTCTTTTCCTACAAATGCCACCATTTATAACTGAATGCCAGGGGATCTGACAGGGGAAAAGAGAGAGATTAGGGAGAAAGGCATTTTTGAAGAATCTGTTCAAAGGAATAATAATTTGCTTGTAAAACAGGAACAAGTACTTATGTGCATACAGGATAGGTAAATGGACATCTTTAACTGAACCAATCTTTGATGTAAGAGTCTTCTTGCAGAATTTGGCATAGTAGATTATGTTATTTTGTAATTTTCTCTCCCCCTTAAAATTGGAACAGCAATGTCTAATCCCCTGAATCACTGATATTTAGGTTCTCTTGCCTGAAGAAAAAAACTTATCTCAAATTCAGCAAGTGGTCATGTGTTTGACAATATTAAAATCCCAACTGTAAAAAATGAATTTATGTAGCTTTCACAAAATGTTAGATGGTTGAAAACGGATGGCTAAAGGAAAGACATGCATTTTTCCCCCATGTGGGGGAGATGGGTGGTGATAAAAATATGATAAATAAAATATTTTTTTCATGGATTGTTATTCTTTCAGTCAGTATCTCAGATATTCTTACAAGCTGACTCGTGCAGATAATTATTTGTATTTGGAGGAACAGACTGTCAAATTATTCATGAACCTGATGATAAAATTATAACACTGCATTCTGAAACCAAAATAAGCTACAGTAATTAATACCTGTGTATCAAGTAGTATATTCTTGCTATATGGCTTTGTGTTTTAATAAAGTGTGAGATCTTTTTAGCAGCTGTCCAGCTAGAGCTCTGCTGCTTTGGAGCAATAGGATGGCATTGTATGGATTTCTAGCAGTAAGTGCAGCATAAGCTATTTAAAGATTTTAACATGAATATTTAATATTAATATTAGAAGAATAAAAATATAATGTCAAAGAGGAAAAGAGAGATCATTAAACAAACTCAGTTTCAGGTACTCTTAAGAGATTATAAAGTGAATATATTGAAAAGGTCCCTTTTGCTCTGTTCTGGAAGGAAATGCATTGTTTTTATGATTAAGTCTTCTCCTCATGATGAATATATCTTGCCTGTTCTAGAAAAAATCCATATTCTATTAAAGCATATATAAAATAAATATAGTAATTTCAGCATCAAAGATAACATCTTTTGAAAGCTTCAGTTATGAAATGTATAATAGACTTGTAAGGTAATGACATTTCATGGATATTCAGGAAGTAAAATATATTGGGGAATTATTCTGAATTCTGCTTCTCAATTCCACACAGCTGATAAAATTTGCTTCAGATGTGGAAGTTATACTTAGAACATGTGTCCTACAAGGTGTTTTCGTGGATACCAACAAAGTGTGTAAGTAAAGATTTTCCGCTTTTCAACTTCTATTAAAGTAGACAGTTTAATACTGAGTACTGCATATACTAAACTAAACTTGGTATAGTGTATTTGATTTATTAGGTATGTTTATAGAGGTATATGTGTTTACCTTTCAGGATTTAATCAAATTTCATGTTCTGTTTATGGCACAGTGATTGTTAGCTTCAAGTAGTTCTTAAATTTAAATGTATAGAGGAATATTGAAGAAATATCATCATTATTATTATTATCGTTATTTGTACAATAATGAAATCTTTATAGTTAACTCTCCAATTTATTATGTTTTCCTAATTCCAACTAATTCCAACTCTGCTTAATTTCCAAGCCTAGACAGATGCCATCACTTGCTGAAATGTCCTGGCTATGGCAAAATGACAAATTGGATGGATGGATGGATGGATGGATGGATGAAGAATATTGAATGGTCTTTCCAGTGGGCAGATCATTTAAATACATATATTTGTAATTAGTTTAGCTAATTGCTATTTGTAGAAAATACTGCTTCTAATTCTACAATCTCCATTATTGTTAGAGGAATAGAAAGACAATGGTCTTTTGTTTAAACAATAGCGTAGGAAATCTAACAAGTAATGTCTTTTTCTTCCAGTGCTTCTACCAAGAAAGGAGCTGCTGCGAGACAATGTTCCATTCTGTGACACACCAAAGCAAAACACCTGAATTTAATAGAATAAAGTTTTTGATTAATTAGCTATGCCATGTAATTCCTTTTAAAATAAAATCTCTTTACTATAATGTTGGCCTATATAAAATTCTCAACATGAAAAATGTCAAGTATATGTGTTCAGATGAAAAAGCAGAAAAAATAGTTTAATTGATTCAGGAAATGAATTGAGATTTATTTTCTGGTTTAAGAGGATGTCTTTACTTTTAATCAAAATTACTGGAAGACTTTCATAACTTTTAATTCCTCCAGTGGAAATGATTAATTCTTCCTATATACTGCAAGTTTACATTTGTTCTCCTATCAGTCTCTAAATATGTGATAATCTATTTCAGAATTAAAAAGAAAATGTTTGCAAATTTTGAAAGATAATTACAAAGATTCCAGAAAAGCAAGCTACAGAATTTCATACAATTAATGTAAATTATAAACTTTTTAATTTTCAATGAATATTATGCAGTACACATACAGTATTATTTAGTTCAAGTTTAGGGAGACCATTTTAAACCTTTAGCCTTGAGGAAAGGAGTGTTGGTTTAAAACTTGTAATGGTATAATTTCAGTCATTCCACTCAGAAGTAATTCACGTTGAATTCATTGGGCTTAATCCTAGATATGTAGATTGCAACCTAGCATCTTGTTATGCTATTTACAGTTTGTTTATATTATTTATACACCAGTAGGTAATCAGGGGACCTACATTTACCTTTTGCTAAGTTTCAGTGAACTTAATAGGACTGACTTCTGTGTAATCTTCAGATTGTGCTACATGTCAGCTGTTTCCTCTTAATGTTCTCATTATAATTTTGAACCGGAGTTTTAGCCTGTATATTGCATATTTTCAGAGTAGTTACAGGAATAGCTTGTTCTCTTGGCATTAACACTGGTCCAGGAATACAGTAATGGACTAAAAGTTTAAGTATAATGAAGAAGGAAGGAATCTTCCAGTAAGATGTATTGCTTTTTAAAAAAAAACACACAAATAGTGGAGTACTGATTGGGAATACTTCCATTCATGTGGATTTAAGTTTGGCAGAAGGGCTGAAGAACACACTCATGGAAAGAAATGGAAAAATTATTATGAAGGGTTTTCTTATGAAGAGAGAATTTTCTCAATTCATTGTCTAGCATGGTGCCTTTAATTCCAGAATGTATTAAAATGATATATATTGTGTTTGTTGAATAATACTTGTTGTATATTTAGATTGATTTGACTTCATTTCTTCAGTTTGTTGCCACAAGATTACTAACTTGCATCCTGTCTCAGACCATTTCCCCAACAGTGACTTAAATTATTCTCATAGCATCATCCAATCATTACTAAATAGTCATTACTGTTATTTTGGCTCAACAATAGTCAGATGAAATTGTTGGTGGGGAACTAACTTCAAACAAATGCCATTTCTCTAGGATAGAGATGTAGCTGGCATTGTAGTTCATGGGTGGCCAGATCTTGGGCTTACAGATCGATTTTGTTTATAATTAATGTTCAGAAGCTTACTACTAAGTTTATAGCCCAAGTTTTTACATGCTCCCATCTGTTCTTTTAATTTTACTTATTTTTTTATATCTGTTCTCAAAGAAGGTTAGACAATACTTATTCAAAAACTTTAGTGATGTGTTCAGCAGATGGTGCTCTTGCATATCTATAAGGAAGCAAGCTTGGGAAAGAGTTCAGAACCATGCCCTGTGTATGTTTTATATTGAGAGGTAAGCAGTTTTTAAAAGGCAGGTTTTATAAATACTTGATCAAATTAATGGAAGTAATATATCTGTGCTCACTGAAACTTCATTACAAGTTCAGTGTGATTTTTTTAAAACCTCTTTGCTTTAAAAAGAAAATATCAATACAAAAAAGTCTGTTTTCATTTGAAGTTAGTAAGAATTTTTCTTGAAATATACAGTATTTCAAGATATATTTCATGCATATGAAATAAAATGCATACTGTTCAGAATAAAACTAAATCATAAATTATGATTTAATTAACAATAACTGTTCATAGCCATAATAGTGAAACCCTCTTAGAAGTAGGTCTGATTAAATTCAGTGATATATCCAAGTAAGTGTATTTATAACCTTAGCTGAATTACAGCCTTAGTTAGATTTCCCCTTTTAGCTCAGAGTTTCAGTACCCTTTAAAATAGGACTTCTATAGGCATTCATTTCATTTCTGCTATTTCTTCTGAAAATGCTGGATTGGTGTCAACTTTAATGGTGTAACTGTAATTATTGGCTGTGTACCATATTAGATCTGTACATAAGGAATTTAATTTCTAGTACTGGCAGTTCCTTACACTTCCTTTGCAAAAATGGAAAAATATTAACGCTGGAAAACTAAAAATAAGGCCAACTAACCTTTGCAGGAAAAACAGCCTTTCCTTGCATGGGACAGCCCTTTCCAAAAGATTTCCTAGGGTTTAGCTTTGAAACAGCTCTGATACAATGAATGGGAAATGCATAATCATGAATACAATATTTTCTATCCGTTATGACTACAGTACTCCCCTCCCATAAACTTGAATGGTACATAGGTGTTAAAATGTTTTTCTTCACAAATCTTTTTTCTTACAGTAGGAAGTGTTCAGTACAACTGATGCTTGGGTACAATTTATGCATATAGTATGGTCTTCTCAGACTTGATGTTCTCTACCCTACGACCCTGTGATGTTTGGGACTAACAAAATCTCATGTGCTATGGTATAATGTAGCATGTTATGTTTAAAGTATTGGATGCATAGCTTTCAGCTGTAAAGCATGCATTCATTCATTCTAGCATCTGAAGGGCATGAGGTTGAGGAGGGCTATTCTAGCTCCTGCCTTTTCAAGAGGATTTATCTCAGCAATGATGGTATTTAGAAAGGTATTTATATCATACTTAAGTGTACTTCAAGAACTTAAATTTAAATGCCAATTTAAACTGAAGCTGGGAACTTGATAAATATAAGGAAAAGCTAAGCTCCAACAGAAAGTTGGACAAAATTCTTAAAAGTATCTTCAGGTTGGTTCATACTAGGAAGAGGTGGCCAGTCTATATCTTTACAAAGCAGGAATCATGCTAAACTGGTCTTGCCCTGAGTATTTTATTGCTAGAAAGTTTTTTACTATTCAGGCTTTTAATCTATCTGACTCAGTATTGTCCACAGAACTGTTTTCTGCCAAAAGCTGTGTTTGCACATCATGATACTTCATCAAGGTATGATACTTTTGAAGGTAGCTTCACTGCAGTGACTTAATGGTCAGTGTCTCCATCTACAAAGCCTGCACTGGAGGGGAATAAATTTTGCTCACCTGCAGTGGCTCCATACTGAAATGCTAAGTATAATAGTCAAGAAGACATTCTACAATTCAGTTTTTTTTAAAAAATATAGAGCAGATTTAATAAGACAGCACTATTGATTTTGATCACTTTGTTGTCCATATTATCTGTGTTTTGGATTTCACCTGGTTTCTTTCTCACTGGCCTATATATAGTCAATTCACAAGGTTCAGATATGGTACATCGAATTTTATGAAAGAGATAAAAGGGATGGCTTCCTTCACTTGCAAGAGATTGCCTGGGGCAAATAACTGTTGTCAGTCTCTGACTTCTCCAATGTTGACTCTGTGCTAACTCAGGTCTAGCTGCTTAGCTGTCCTTCAAAAAAAATAGCAAAATTGCCTGAACTGAGAGTATATGAAAAGAAATAATGGGGATTGTACTTAGGAAGGACCCTACAAGGGTTTTCCTTTTATTGTCCTAACAGTTGTCCAGTCAGAGTATTTGATGTTTATTTAATTTGTATTCATATACTAGGTGGGCAGGCAGTGCAATCTATGATACAGTCGTCCAGTTTCTCCCTCAACAATCCTGTGAGGTAGCCTGAACTGAGAATTCTGATTGCCTCTAAGCCACCCAGAGAGCTAGACTCAAGCTAGACCCAGGGAGCTAGACTCAAGTCCACCCATGGCCAAGTGTGGACTTGAATCTAAGTCAAGCCCTCAAGATTTCCATTCTGATGTTGGAAACGTAAAGGGAGGTGTGGCTTGCCTCTGAAACCAACATGATCTATAGTCCAGTCTGCAGCAGTACATAAGTTCTGGAGTTGTTGCTTCAAAACAGGCCATTTACCAAACAGAACAGTTCCCTGGCATGAAAGCAAAACAAATGACATGAATGAGAATGAGAACACTAACACTCAAGAGAACAGGAAAGCAAGACCAAAACAACGGATATAAAATAAAGCACAGACATCATGTTCCTCTTTTCCCCCCAGAGGGTGGTTCCCCCTCTCCTCTCCTTTCCTCCTACCATTGCAGATTGTGAGTAGTTCAATGTAAACTTCCTTTCACTTGAAATTTGTAAGTGGAGGATAGTTTCTTGTGTTCTAGAATTGTTCCTTAACAGCAGACCTGGTGAGAATAGTTTCACTAGAAATGAAGTATCACTCATAGTCCCTCAGAGTTATTTTTCTCAGCATGCTTCTTCCCCACAGCAGCACTTTTAGGGCACTCTGGGCATGATGGTCTCTGTGCCCCCATATTCCTGACTCCCCTTCTGTCCAACAGTTTCTTCCCCCTCACTTGCTTTTCCAGCTCCACGTTCTCTCTTCTTTCTCTCCCTTCCCCTTACCATACACAGAACTGCTATCCTCCCCCTCCCCACTGTCTTGGCTAAATTCACACAGCCACATAGCCCTCCTTTCATCCAGGGCTGGTGCCAGTGGGAAACCATGTTGTCTTAAAGCAGGTTGCCCCCAAAGCACACCCTTGCCATGCAGGCAGAGCAGGCCTGCTGTGCACCCTGCTCCCTCAGCCTTACTGCACTAGAGTCAAAGTTGGATTCCCTGCCCTGCTAACAAAAGCCACTGTGTGCAAAGCCACCATCAATCACCACACTGCAGGCTCTGTAACTGGATAATCATCTGATGTACTGAGTGAGAAACACCAGCCACAAATGTTCAGCATTATGTTACTGCTTGTAACAGGCCATTGAGGTGGCCAAAAGATCACCAAAAATAGTGGACTCTTCTGTCCCACGCAGCCATGTACCCAGTATCCCTGTATAAACATCCACATCACCCTCTGACTTATTATGCTTAGGGATATAGTGAAACCACAGGAGTGACCCTGCCCTGCACAGGGGCTGCAGTGTCAACTGCCTCAACAGCATTAAAAAAGTTGGCAAGAAGAAGAGGAAGAGGCGAAGAAGACATCCATAAAGGGAGCTGAATGGTGAGGTATGGATAGATAAGGATTTGCCACAGGTCAGCAATGCTTCATGTATGTAACATCAATATTTTAAGTTCTTTGTTGTTCATACCAATACTTATGACAAAACTGCTTCCATCCAAAACGAAGGTGGAAAGGGCTTCAATGCTACATAATGTAAGATTAAAGTTAAAAAACAATTATATTCACCTTGCTTCAATGGACTGTGATTTGTTTTTATTTATGTCCTGCCTTTATTTTGTACAATTCAAGATGGCAAACATAATGCTCCCTCCTCCAATTTTCCCCAGAACAACAACCCTGTGATGTGATTTGGGCTGAGAAATTATGATCAGCTCAAAATCAGCTTCTGTGCCTAATGGAGGAGTAGAACTTCTGACCATTATCAAAATATATAATCAAGATGAACTTTCTATTAGATCAGTTAATCAGCAACAGAATGTGGAACCATCTACTACTGTACCTTTATCTCCACCACAAGATGATAAATGCATGCCTAGTTACCAACAATACCAAAGGATTATTTTGTATGGCCAGGCAGGCATTGAAAGCTGGCAAGAGAAGCCAACCAGATTCAGATTTTACACTACTGAAATAAGCAACTGTCCAAGCCTGTTGTGCCATAATTTCACAGAATCAGCATTGATAATGAAACCTGGTTATATTGATTAAGGCTAAGACAGGCTGGGACATATTACACAAACTATGAATCGTCTATGTTTTTTTTACAAACTATTGTTTTAATTTTTATTATCTTAGGTTCACACCCAATGAATTGGGCATATTCACCAGTGTGTATAGTATGTCATACATCTACACCTACATCTATGTACTGTATATATGCATAGGTAAAGGTAAAGGTTTCCCTTGACATTAAGTCCAGTCGTGTCCGAATCTAGGGGGCGGTGCTCATCTCCGTTTCAAGCCGAAGAGCCAGCATTTGTCCGTAGACACTTCCGTAGTCATGTGGCCGGCATGACTAAACGGAACGCTGTTACCTGCCCGCCGAAGCAGTACCTATTAATCTACTCACATTTGCATGTTTTCGAACTGCTAGGTTGGCAGGAGCTGGGAACTAGCAATGGGAGCCCACCCCATCACGCGGATTTGAACCGCCGACCTTCTGATATATATGGGTATATATATAGTATATATGCATACTACCTTCTTTTTTCAAGGTGCTGGAAGCCACAGTGAAGTAGTTTAACCTTTTAAAAGCTAGAAGTATTGTGGAGCTTGATAGGCTTATAGCTTATAGTGAGGGTGGCAGCAATTTATTTATAGCTCACCAAAGCAACCTAAAACTGTGGCACTAAATTTTGGTGGCAAAATAGCTGTTTCCAGCAGTGTATGTAGCATGGAAACACCAACATATAGCTGGATATGGGTGTGCGAAGCCTCTGAAAGGCATTATCTCCCACTGTGTGACTTGAGTAGCTGTATGAAGCAGCACAGACATGGAAAGAGAAGTGAAAATGATACCGTAATTCATAGAAGGATTTCTGGAGATAGGGTTTATCTTAAATAAGAGAATACTTAATTAGGAAACTGCATTTAGATAAAAAGCCAAAATACCCAATCTAGCTGTATCCCAAGTAGAAGGATAAAAGGTCATGTAGTCTACCATGCTACATGAAGCTTGGCAATGATATATCTACTCCACTACGAGAGGAAGGAGAGGGGGAGAGAGAAAGAAAGCTGAAAAATGAGGGTAGCCCTGAAAATGTCAGTCTAACCAATTAAAAAGAGCCAGTATGGTGCAGTAATATACTGGTGTGGTGTAGTAGCTCGCATGATGACAAAGAGGAGGAGGAAACACTGTGTAAGCCGCCTTGAGCTCCTATACAAATGGAGAGATATCACTCAAGCAATCAATAAATGCATGCTAGGTAAGGTCAGTGAGGGAATAAAAAACAATCCCTACTCTAAGTTTGACTTCAACTATTTCCCCTCATGATCAACAGTTGGAGAAGGTGCAATGAGATCTTCCAACACCTCCTTCCAGCCTGAACTCCATTGTTAATTCACAGGAAATGTTAAAAAAAAAAAATCCATTGGTGGCCATCCAGAGGACAACTTGCAGCCATAGCTGAAAAAGCATGCCACCCCTGCCTTATGGTATCTATGTATAATTTCTGTATTTCTAAAAGCTATTCACATTTTAAATCCTTCAGTCTGATATTAGTTATTAGAGTTGTAGTCCCAACATCTCTGGAAGATACTAGGTTGGGAGCCTGTGACCATATTTTGCAGATGTAAAAAATGCGTCTGGAATTGACAGATCTACCTGTGGTATGCAAGAACCTAAAAGGATACTCTACCTCTTCAAATTTTTGAAAACTTGTACCTTGAGCTCCTGGAGGAAAGGTGAGATATAAATGCAACAACTAAGTAAATATTATCAAACTTTATGCAGCATGTTATTAAAATTTAGCTGGCTTGCCACAGCAGACAGATAAAACAACTGCAGAAATTAATCCATCCATGGGACAAACAATTGTCAACTTCAGTTTAGATATTTCCCATCTGTTACAAATCTAAAATCTATCTTAAACATTTTTCTCCCGATGGAACTTCTTGGTTTCCTAATTGGTCAGAAAAAAAGGTAGATGGAAATTATTTCTTTATTCTAAAAAAGAGCAGGATTATATTTCTCAGGAAATTATATAGGCCTTAGCTCCCCAACAATTTGCCTATGAATGTGCTGATGCCTCCAGACCACACATCCCTCTCAATGTTTAGGTTTGTGTAATTTATCTTTTATTAATGTTTGGGAGGAAAGGCTTCCAACATCAGCCTGCCTGCCTGCCTGCCTGCCTACCTTTCTTTCCCTCAAAATGCCTTTGGGCCATACTAGAAGAGCAAAGGTTGCCTGGTAGCCAAGAAAGTAGTGGGAAGTGTCCTGAGATGAGCAGAAAATGCGGCTCTAAGGTGGGAAATGGGTGTCTCTGTATTTGGGAGGATTGTTGGCTATTGCCATTTTTCTTGGCATTTTTTTAAATTAATGTCAAATATATATTTGCATTGTAATTAGTTTTTAAGTTTTTGTTTCTTTGTCTAGCAATTATTTCCTCAAATCTAAATGTACCCATAGCCCTCAAAACTTTGGGGATCTCTGGTCTACTAATAAATGCAAAAGTGTGGCCAAGCAGTAATATGTTGCAGATGCTGAGTGCTTGGGATCAGAGCTGTAGCTTGCCATATTTTCTGCCCAGATTCTCCATTCTGACCAAATATTCCATTTTCTTTCTTCTCCCAACCAGCCTCCACTCCACTCCCACTGAGCACACTCAGCTTTTTAAAATTTTGGTAAGTGGAGAATCCTACTCAGGGAGATTTTCTACAAATGCTGAGGACCCTTCCAAGCCCATTCATGCCATTTTCTTGTGCATGAACTGTATGATCCACAAGTTCAGAGAACAAGTTTTCTATCCTGATACAAAGCTAGCAAATGCCTGGTTTGCCAGAATACCAAGAGCATTTTCTTCAGACAGATAAATACATTTAAGAATTTACTTCCTGCACACTGAGCAACTCAGCTTCTCTTTCTTTTCTTTTCTTTTCTTCTATTTTAATGAGAATGGCCTCTGGGTTCTGTGGGATGTGATAGAGATCCTTCTATAAAGAAGAACAAATACAATATTTAGGCAATGTGCTCTAATCACACTGGTCAATCTTCAGTTAGGAGGTGATAAGTCAACTTGGGCAAGCCAAATTTTTGTTTTCTAAATAAGTATTTTTTTTCTTTTGACAGCTTTCTGTCATGCCTTCAGGATGTAAACTACATTACTCAGGTTTGTATAATATTTTCTGCCAACTGACCTTTCCTCACTTTTCCCAAGGTCTATATGAGGTGAAGCTGGATTCCAGCCAAGTTGGCTGATGTTGAGACTGATGCAAAACCAGCTGACAGAGAAAAACAACTAAAGGAAATGGAAAAGGTTATAATTGCTCCCTGTATCTAGAGAATGCATCCACCTTTTGATTCTCTGTGAATCGGTTTTGGAAGAATACTTGGGTTCCTCTTACGCTGGACTAAAATGGATGAAGCTGTATGGAGTAAGACAAGCTTCTGGGAAATAATGGTGCCTAAAAGACCAGTTCCTTAAATTTAATGTTTGGTATGTGTGCATACCTAATAAAGAAATCCTCCATAACTTTCTACCATAAATCAATGCATGTCCCACTGCCTGTTCTGTGGGTACATTGTTCTCTTTCACAAATGGTTGATGAAATATACCATAGTAGTAATTTATTCTAGATATGGATACTGAAATGAATGAAATTTGCAGTGCTTTTTAACCAATGTCTCTTTTGACAAGAAAATAAATTGTTATACTTATCATGGAACTGTATTATAACAGTCTGATAGTAAATAATTATTAAATAGTAAATAATGAAAAATAAAGAGGTTTGAATAAAATATGCATGTGATTATTTATTTGGACTTATAACCCACATTTCTTTAAAAAGCTTAAGAAAGCTTATCTTTTTCCTCTTTTGACATTCCCCAATTTTTTCTTCACAACAACCCTAGTCGTTCAGTTAAGCTAAGAGACAGAGACTGTCAAAATCACCCAGTTAGAACCTTGGTCTCCTTAGTGCTAGTCAATATGACTATAGTTTATTTAGCAATATACTGGCAAATTGTCCTCTCCTCCTGGGCACTCCCCAATTACTCCTATAAGATTCCGTACACCCCACACAGAAGATTGTTCTTCCTAGCCCGTATAGAGGCTTTCCTTACTAGGGTGACAGCTGGCTGATATGCCATATGAAGATTGAGTTTGTACTTGCTCAAATATAGAGGTTGAATCTGTTTCACACATCCTTTTAAAGTGCCCACAGTACTCACACTGGCAATCAGAGCTAATACACCCACTCTTTAATCTGTTAAACTCCACTCATGATGAGGAGGTTGATTTATTCTTATTAAATGATACCACTGAGCTTGGATCATTTTCATACTACACAGGTGGAACCAGCCTCCTTGCATAGAATAGATCCTTTGTCACCTTGCAACAAAGCTTTCAATCACTAAACAATCAAGTTTGTTAAAACCTTAAAACTGAATGCTGCCCCTTTCCTCATTTTATGAAATGCTGCAGTTGTTATAAAATGAGTCAGAGGAATCAATAGGGCCAGGAATATTTTCTTGATTCAAATTGGAGATGTTGGTAGAAATTTAACAAGCTCAATATTGCTTTTGTTTTTAAAGTAGCAAAGGTTTTAAAGCAAATTTTATCATTGCTTAATTCCAATGTACCTAAATACACATCTCTTAAGTAATGTTTATTACTTAAACATTTCTATTATTATTGCAACCATAAACTAAGGCAGAAACGAAGGTGGAAAATTAAACAAACATTATAATATCAGACCTCTAGGCAACCATTATATCCTGCTGTGTTAATATGTTCAGAATTTAAAGTTGTGAGGAAACAGTAGAAAGGGATCATGGTGGGAAGAAAGAAGACAGAGGAAGAGGGCAAATGTGTAGAAAAGGAAAGTTACCACACACAAAAAAGTTTTTTTAATGAAATGTTCTCGTGAATTAAATGAGAGTAAGATATAAAATAAATTATACTGAAGTTAGTCAAACTGTGCATTTCAATCAATACACAGAGACTGATGCTTCTATGTAGTATGAAGTTAAACATGACATCTTTGTGCAGATTAGAGTTCATGCTTACTATTCATGTATAGTAAAATAAGAAAACAGTGAATATGGAAGGCACAGAAGTTTGGATATTTTTCTAGTCGATTCACTATTATTTTATTTTTTACTGTGAAGTGGCTAGGCCCAAAAAGGTGTTTGGCTTACAGTTAGCCTGGGGAAGACAATTCCACAAGTGAACAGATTTGCTGACCCTTCTAACATCTCTGAAAGTGATCCTTCTTCTCTCTACAATCAAAGGTCATGTGCTTTTCCTCCAAACAACTATCTGAGCATTCATAGATGAAGATAATTCACATTTACAAAACACAGGAAGACTAAAAAAATCTTTAAACACTTCCAGCTAGCTGTTTCAACTGTTGAAAAACACTATTAAGAAATTGAATTGTTAAGGCAAGATCTCAAGGACCAAGAAAAATCTCTGCAAAATAGAAATAACAGATCACCACAAATGACTAGCTGATAAGTTTATTAAGCTGACACTGGAATAACTGTCCACAGGTCCATAGTTAAGTGTTGCTTATAAAACAATAGTCTTCATGAGACACTTGTCAAAAAAGGTTATAAAAGTCATGGCTTAAGATATGCAAAAGAAAACCCATGAAACATTTTGGAACAGCACTTTGTACTGATGAAATAAAAACTGAACGATCTGGCTGCAACCTTTTAAGATATATTTGGAGGAAAAAAAGGGTGAAGCATTTGAAAAAAGGAAAGCTTGCCCTCTGTTAAGCACAGGGGGGCTCTATTACAGTTCGGGGTTGTGTGGCAGCCAATGGGACTGGAAATACTGTGGAAGGAAGGAAGAATGGATTTCATTAAGTATCAACACATCCTAGCAGTTAATGTCCTACAATCACTGAAGGAACTGCAGCTAAAAAGAGGTTGGCTATTTCAGTAAGATGACATTCTAAAACATACCTTCAAATCAACTGTGAAATACTTACAGAAAAGAAAGATAAAGGTTCTGGAATGATGTCCCAGTACCCAAACTTGAATATTATTGAAAATCTGTGGGGCTATCTCAAGCATGTAGAGCATGTAAACAGACATAAATATATTTTTTACTTAGAAGAGTTCTGCAAGGAACAGTGGGGGGAAATTCTAAAAGCAAAAATAGAAAGACTTAGCTAGGTAAAGGAAATGTTTGGAAGTTATTTCTGAGAGTAACAAAGTACTGGATGTCTAAACGTATGCACTTGCCATATCTACTGTTTTCTTATTCTTAATCCATAAACAGCAGCACATGACTAGTAAGTACACTTTCAGATTTCCAGAAAGATGTGGAGGTTGTGTCAGTTTCTCTTCCATTATAGGATGAATGAAATACACAAGTTGACAACGGGTGACTAAACTTTTGCATACATCTATAAGTCACAAACGTTTTTGGACCACAGTAACAGTAACCCTAACCCTAAATCATTTGGTGAGGAGCTAGCAGGGTACAGAATTAGGTGACTGATTTGACCCAGGATACCAGGAGTTGAGAGCTTCTTATCCCACCCCCTCCATTGAAGGCAATCCCTTTGGGAATAGTTGAAGGTGGGGTAAGAGAGCACAGGCTGGAATTAAACAAAGCTGAAACAGACTGCCCTGGACCAGAGTATTACTAGGTACATGAGGCCTTTCTTTTTTCTCTCTTCTCTCTTTTTTTGCCTATTGAATTACCCAGAAAGGTAATCCAGAATTATATGAGTTGATCAATTGTCTTTTTGTAATCAGGGAATGATCACAAGTGGCTTGGAGGATGCAAGTCAGCAACACTGCTTTATTTGCACTAGCCTCTGGCTAAAATGTTGCCCATTCCTGATCCAAAACTATCATAGCCACATGCTTCCAAAGATCCAGAATGATAGCTGTATCCCCTGTCTTAAATTATCAGTGGGATAAAACTGGTATGTCTTTTCAGATGCTGCTGGACTCTAACCAACTGATCAAAATAACCAGTATCATTCAGAAGAATGGGAATTGAAGTCCAAAAATATTGGGAAGATTACAGATTTCCTGCTCCCAGATTAAGCAATGAACTGAATAGCATACTGGAAGAGCCAATTTTATACTGAAACTAGACATCAAAGATAAATTCCTTGGAACAGCAAAGGATTTTGCCAGAGGAGGACCACAATTAATCTACACCCTTCATTATACTGACAGAGTAGAATTTATACTTCAGTACTAAGAGACAAATGCTGGAAAGCTTCAGGCACGTATGTGATTAGCTGATTAGTTTTGATTCCTTGAAGCCAACAATGCTTGGTCAGCAATTGGCACAAATGATTAACCTTTGTGTTTCCGGATGTGGGTTTATATTCCCTAAAGCATTCCTAAATCCATTCATATTATTAAAGCATATGACTATACCATTAAAAATGGCTTTGTCAGATCATATGTAGCAGAGAAGGTATTTTACATAATAAAAAATTCTAGTGAAGGATAAGGCATAACAAAAGGGGTTATTCTCTTCTGAGTTCCTAGTTCAGTTTTCCCCAGGCTGGTACCACCCCGATGTGTTGAGTATTATTCCCAGAATTCCCAGCCATTACTCCTAACATATCTGGAAGGAAACTTCTGGAGAAACCTTGTCTGACTCATGCAGTTTCAGCTCAGGGTCTGAACAATGAAGATTTTTTTTCTTTTTCATTTTTATGCTCAAACTAGACATGATGAAAGAAACATACACATTCCATTTTGCTGTCATGGGTTTAGGGTCATTTGCATGGGTGAGGGTGTGTAACTCTCTCTGTCCACTGATTACTTCTGCCACGTCTCCATCTGGACTTTGAAAACTGAATGGGAAAAACATTAATTGGAAGTGAGGTGGTGGTGGGATTTATTCTCTTGTCCACTGAATCTGAGTTTCTCTCTAAATGCCTTTTCGTTGCATTTCCATTATCTCCAAATATGAGGTTGAAATCACGCTTCCTAAAATACTGAGCCCTACCACACACAACTGGTTGGGTTTATAAGCTGACACCAGCTGTCTAGCCTGTCAAACCAGAGAGCCAGTTTGACATACTGGTTAAGGTGCTGAGCTAGAAACCAGGAGACTATGAGTTCTAGGCCTCCCCTAGGCACAAAAGCTGGCTGGGTGACTTTGGGACAGTCACTCTCAGCTCAACCCACCTCACAGCGTTGTTGTGGGGAAATAAGAGGCAGGAGTATTAAGTATGTTTGCTGCCTTGAGTTATATATTTAAAAGGTGGGATTAATAATAATAATAATAGTAGTAGTAGTAGTAGTAGTAGTAGTAGTAATAATAGGTGCCTTGGGTGTAATTCCAAAACATCTGGAGCACCACTTGAACACTATCGGCATTGACAAAATCACCGTCAGTTGCAAAAGGCAGCTTTACTTGGAACAGCTTACATCCTGCAACAATACCTTTAATATTATTAAAGAACAACATCTGCGTATCCCAGGTCCTTGGGAAGGATTCAGTAGGTGGACAAAAATGCCAAATCCAGTCTAAACATCTGGCTGACTGTTCCATCAACCACTGAGAGTAATCCCAACCCATTTTCCACTCAGCTTGGCAGAAAGAGGTTATGGCAAGGAGTCAGGTTCTCCAACCAAAAAGTGAAGAGTAGGAGCAAAACATGTGAAGGGACACCATCCAAAAGTAGAGACACATGAAGGAAATAAGCTTCTTTTTAAGATTTCTGAGCAACTGGATAATTTTGCTGCTTGCAACACAGTCCTTGAATGTGTGTCCTACATGTGATCAACTTCTATCTTTTTCTTAAAAGGCTTGATTGTACAGAGATATCCTTCACAACTCTACAATAATAAAACTATTGTTGAAGTAAGCATTGTTGTGTCTGCTCTGGGTTTTTCTTCTCAGAAGGAGATATCAGGGGATGAGAATGCAATCCAAAGCTTCCTGCAGAGAATGACCAGGTAGTAGAGCCTGAAGTAGAATCACTCCTTGTGATATCTTTCTTAGAATCTGACCTTGCAAACTGTTTCCCTGGCTATATTGACCTTTAGCTGAATCACAACCATTCCCAACCTGATTCTTCTTGTATCCATTTTAGTACTTATTAGCTTTAGATCCAGGGGCAGGCTTGAATAATTCTTTAGATCTAGCATCTTCACAAGACTAATTTACTGCTTTTGACTTTGGTGAACATACACTCTTCCTTTTTCTCTTGTAAAAGAGAGGAATTAAAGCTTGTAATAAAAAATATCAGAATTATTGGATTCTTGTGATGACTAAAATAAAATTGAGGGTACCAGGAATGATATTTTTATTGGTTAGAGCCATTCAACATTAATAATTGTGATAGTGCAATAATCCTGGCTGTTTTCTGTGAATCTACTACTAAAAATCATATTTGAAAAGGTAGCCATCACACTGTCACTTTCTTTCATGATAATCCTACATCCTTAATTTCTTAATGTATCATATAATCATGTATGCTTAGAAGTCAAACTGGAAATTTCCTAAAGTCCAATTCCCAATTACTTCAAAGCAGTCTGAAGATGGCCTATAATCATCTTCACTCCTGCTGTACTTGGAACACTAAAGATATGCTGACAACATCATGAATTAATCAGGCTTACCTTCAGTTAGCTAGTAAGAAATTTTGGAAATGTCTTGCTCCTTGACATAGATCCCTGCATAGTAAGTTCCATCACTCCCACTTCAAACTACAAGGTAATAAAATAAATTCCTGATGCCCCACTATCTATGGTTTCAGTATGCATATGAATGTGTTTGCTTTATCATTTTTGTAGAAGGCATTTTTCCCATACTTCTAAACCTTAGGTGTTTATTACTGTGGTGTTGGGGAAAAAATAAATAGTTTTGAATGCTTGCTGGCAAGGCACCGCAGTTTTGACAAGAGAGAGAACTGATGGCTAAAGTCAAGCAGCTAGGAGGTGGGGAGGCAACAATCCCCGCAAATGGGAAAATGCCCACCCATAAATTCTGCAGAGCTTCAGCATTACAAATAAACAGCTTGCCTTTTTTACAATTTGAGGTACTCAGCAGATGAGCCAGAAATAAATTGGATCAGCTGCCAAACAGAGACTGTGTGAAAACATGCAAGTATGGAATTACTTTTGAAATGGCACAAAAACCCCATGAGGAAGTGTACCATTTTGTACCATTTTCATTTTGACTTGCTGAAAGCTCCTCTGTTGCTTCAGGAAATATTAGACTTTACACAATTGTCGCAAAATGGTAAAGCTCATGGCCCAGATGGCTTTTCAGTAGAATGGTATGAGACGTTTGCAGGTTCGTTGGGTCCTATACTTTTGGAGGTCTATAATGAATCTTTTAAGATGGTAAATTGCCATCATCATTGTATGAGGCATATATAAGGCTGATTTTAAAACCAGGTAAGGATCCAAACTTTTGTGCTAGTTATAGGCCTATTTCATTAATTAATGTGGCTACTAAGATCTTAACTACCATACTGGCTAGATGCTTGCAGAAGATCTTACCAGACATAATTTATTCTTGCCAGTTGGGGTTTATCAAAAATCATCAAGCATCAGACAATTTACAGTTCTTAATTGATATATTGGATACAGGCGGTCCTTGCTTAACAACTGTTCATTTAACGACAGTCTGAAGTTATGACGGCCTCGGAAAAAGTGCTTTACGACCTGTACTTGCACTTACGACTATCGCAAACTGTTGCACCATCCCCACAGTTGTGCAGTTCAGGCACTTGGCAGCTGGCTTGCATTTACAACCAATTGCAGCATTCTGCAGTCATGTGATTGCGATTTGTGACCTTTTTTAGCCAGTTTCCGGCAAAAAAAAAAAGTCAATTGGAAGCAAGATTTGCTTAACAACCCATGATTTGCTTAATGACCATGGTGATTCACTTTAATGACCATCATAAAAATGGTTGTAAAATCAGGTCTGGTCACATGGTGGTACAGTTAACAACTGCACCACTTAACAACCAATTTTCCAATCCCTATTGTGGTTGTTAAGTGAGCTTCTGTATAGCTAAGGGCAGAATGGATTCTGCTGTACTAGTATCTTTAGGTGAAGAAAAAGCCTTTGATTTGGTTTGGATCAAATTCTTAAAGCAAGTGATGATTAGATATGGCTTTTCATGGGACTTTGTTCAGTGGATTGAGATTTATTACTTGCAACCCTGTGCCAGAGTTATAACAAACTGGATTATTTCAGACTCTTTTGAGTTACAATGTGGCACTTGGCAGGGCTGCCCACTTTCTCTCTTGCTATTTAATTTGATCCTTGAACCTTGGCTACCATGGTAAGGCCATATTTAGACATTAAGAGTATTACATTGGCAGAGTGTAAGTATAAATTATTTTTGTATGCTGATGATATTTTGGCAATTCTGAATCAGTACTTTACCTCTCTGCCTAATTTTATAAAAGTAGTACAGTATTTTGGAAAGTATTCTGGTTATAAGATTAATTGGGATAAATCTTTCTTACTTCCCTTGGGCCCTAACATATCAGTACAGTTAGGCAAAGAGCTGGATTTTCCAGTTTCTACTGACTATATTAATATCTGGGGCTTTGTAAAAAAAAAAAAAGGATTGCAGAAAGAGAGTATTAAGGAGATCAGAACTGATGGAATATAATTAGTGACTCAGGATGCTCTTTTGTTAGATAAATGAGAATTATAGACTGCCACAGAGACCAATTTTTAGCCCTTTCTACACATGACATAGAGTTATCGAATAGCAAAACCTACACTGACAATGTTGGTAAAAGACAGACTAAGTGGGTAAAGGAAACATCACAGGCCACTGACTGTTCCACTAGTTCTTTTTTAAAATAATAGATACAAGTAGTCTTTAATTTGAGTAGAACTATGGAGTAAAGTGGAGATGGAGGTTTAATATTTGCTCCCACACATTTTTCAATTTAAATAACTTCTCCCATGCCTGATACATCGTTGTTTAGTCCCCAGAGGAAAACACAGAAGTATGAGTACATTTATGCAATGTAAGTCATGTGTGCTTAATTACTGTGTTATTTCAGCAAATCAACATGTTTGTTGTTGTTGCTTTTCTTTTTTGCAAATTCAGTATATGAGAACTTTTTATATTTTGCGGAATTAAATTCATCTGGAAGAATTTCATGCAAAGAAAACGTTCTGCCAGTTCCATTTCATTCAAATGTTTTGGTTGCAGTGAAGAACAAAAAATCTATTTCAACATTTTGATTAGTTACATATGATAGCCAAAAGCAACCCACATTTATTCCAAGAGTATACTTCATTTCCTTACTCAGCCCCCTATTTTGCAATATTGTATCAAGGAGAGTGGGAAAACTCAAGGGTCACTGGGCAGGAATGATGGAACTTGCCGCTGTTGCTGCTCTTCAGAAATCCTGAAAAGCAAACGCTTCTGTGCCCTTACAACACATTCAATGCGTACATAAGCTCTTCAGTGAAAATCCAGCATCTTAAAGTTAATTGTGGGTCTAAATGTTTTGCAAAATGAAGATAATAACCATCTAAGACATTAGACATGATACAGTCTTCAATTCAGTAGGATAATCTTTGCATCGCTTGATTGCCAGGTAGTGAGTTAAGCAGGAAATACATGGAATGAATCCAAAAGTGTGTTCATCAAAGTGTCAGAACAGAAGAGATAGGGGTACAGAGAACTGAAATACTGCTAGAGGAGGCAACCTGGGCTGTATTCTAAAGGGACAAGTTAGCACAAGTACAAGGAGGAGGAGGAATATTTTCCTGCTTATATGAATTCCTGTTGGTTTTGCAGCCCAGCCTGCTGAAATATTACAGCTCCCAGTCTCCAGTTTTTGCCCTTCTCAATGTCTATGTATCCGCAGGGATGACTGTATAATATTCCTCTCCATCCACTTACAAAGATCAACTAGACTGGCAATTGAATCTTACATTGGCCCCAGAGACTGGAGAGTGACTGCAAGTGCAAACAGAAAACTGACATTTGCAGCATTGTTTTCCCACGGAAGGCAATAGCCAGGGATTCAAGAGGAACAGCCAAGGTGGGTGCTGCTTCACTGGCATGTAGTACCTGAAGCAGTCACCCTCCTGTGTCTAATGATAGGACAGGTCCTGTCTGCATTTATTAATTGAAGAAACAAGGTACAACCCAGCTTTTCTACAGTGTGTGCAGTTGAAGCACAAGGGTGACTTTATTTGATTATTTGAATTATGGCTTTAGCCCCTTCTTCACTTCTTATTGTCTGATTTCAGCAAGATGTACCAATTAGCACACTATAGGCATGTGCAAACTTTAGCTTTTGCCATGCCAAGAAAAAGTTCTATAGTTTTATTCACATATTCATGGAAGAACAGAAGAGGGGAGAAAAAAGGAAACAGTGGGGTAGTTACAAAAATTAAGCTTATAAATTTGCATGAAATATGAGCAAGTTGAAAAAATGCAACGAAACAGTGTATTCTTCCATCATTTATCTAATCCATCTCAGTTCTAAATTTAAATGGTATTGCAAAGAATAACCCCCTTTCCTTCAAGCACACATTCATATTTTATATCTCTTTATATATTATGTTCTGTGGGGGCACCGCACTTTGGGGAAAAAATAGCTTTTATGGTTGTAGAAACTGTTAGAAGCCATTTATTTGCAAATGGTGGATGTAACAAATATAAAGTATAGAGTGGATAGTAGTGTAAAGTGTACTGTATATTGTATACTTTATAAAGTAAATAGCAAATATATAGCAATCAAAGCAGCAAAAAGCCACAAAACACTGCAGTTAATTTTTCCTTGGGTAAAGGAATAAACAGTTTTAAACCACTAGGAACACGTGGTAAAAAGAAAAAGAATAAGTATCCCTCAATTTATTTCTCTCCTGATAGCAACACTGGCAGTAAATCAAATTTATACCAGGATTTGCAGGTTGCTTGGTGATAAAGTAAAGGGAACACAGTACAAACTGAAAGAATTTTTTAAAATTAAACGTGTTGCCATGGTCACCTAATCAAATGTCATTGGATTTGGTAATGTATTTAATATTTATATGAAAGTAATCAAATTTTTCCTTTTGGCTACATTCCAAGCCAGTTGCATATGAAAGCTGTATGTTAGAAACATGATCCCACTGATAAATAAGCATCAAATGACTGTGAATAAGGCTATAGTTTTATATACCCTAGCTGGGAATAGGCCCCACTGAGCAAAATAGGACTCCTCAGAAGGCACACATTGGATTGCACTATCCATTCAATGTATAACATCTGAATCTGCTCATGCCCATCTGTTCACCATCAAGTTTTCCATCAACAAATGCTTTCCCATTATTCTGTATTCAGTTGTTGATAATTCTATGAAAAACATCAAAGTTGTGGAACATTAGAATCTATGCATGTGTGTCCAACAGGACAGACATATATTGCAATACTGTAAGAAGACAAAAAATACATCACTATGAAAGAATCTGATGTGCACATGTGTCAAGTAGGAGTAGCTTCCACATAGGCTCTTTGAACCAGTTCCCCCACTTTTCAACTACTGTAGCATCATGCAATCATGGTTAGAAGTACACATGTGCAAAATTTACTAATTGGGTAACAAAAAGTTCCAGAGCACTCCACAGCATTCCCTCCAGATTATGTCTTTTGGGGGGGGGATCGGTTAGCAGTTTCCAAAAATAAGTCACCTGAACCAGAAGTGATTCAAGATGTCTGGACATGATGAAACAGGCCTGTTTGGGAACAGACAAACCCTAGAACATCTTGAACTGCTTCGGATTTGAACAACATACTTCTGCAAATTGTCAAATTGTTCTCCAGAATGGTCCATTCTCCCAACAGTATGTTTTGCACACCCCCAGTTAGCAGCTTTAGAAAAGTGCCTGCTGCAAAAATGCAGATATGCTATCCTTTTATCTCTACAGTTTGCCAGAGAATTTTAAATTCAGGTGGAAAGTTTTTTTTCATAGTAACTGCTCAGAATTCTTAACAAACTTCTTAACAAACCCAAAATATGGTGAGGAGCACTAGCAATCAATTTTATTCCCCTGTTGGATGATGTTACAGTTGGGGAGATTTTTATTGCACCAGGATTTTCAGTAGCTCACAGAATAAGGCAATGATTTGATGATTTCTTCAAAACTTTCCTATTGGTCAGCTGGTAGTGAGCACTGATTGGCTTTTGGCATTCCCTGTGTGTTCTCAGAATTTTGAGGACTGCAGAAACAAAGGTGAATGCAGGTTGGCTTTGAACTACTTTGTGAGGGATTCAGTAATGGAAATGGAGAAGGTTGATAAAGTATCTCTGAGACCTATTTGTAGTCATGCTAATGCAGTGGACCTTGAAACTATCGTGTGGTGCAAGAGGAAGCCTTTAGCTATTTGCTTTTCATAATTTCTCCTTTTGCATATGGGTTCTTTAAAGATGGAGTTGAAAAAAACACAGAGGAGAGGAATAATCAAGGTTTATGGTACTGATCTTCAGCAAAGAATCGTTACCTTGTCGTGGTGCTGGAGCTTGAGCACCTCAATGATGCCATGAGCTAAACTGTGAAGGGCCACCCAAGACGGGAAGGTCATGACAGAGAGGTCAGACTAAATGCGATCCCTGGGGAAGGTAATGGCAACCCACCCCAGTATTCTTGCCGTGAAAACTAAATGGATCAGTACAACCAGAGATATGTCGGTATACCATCAGAAGATGAGACCCCCAGGACGGAAGATGGTCAAAATGCTACTGGGGAGGAACAGAGGATGAGTTCAACTAGCCCCAGACGTGATGACACAGCTAGCTCAAAGCCAAAAGGACAGCTAGCAGCCGATGGTGCTGGTGGTGAACGGCAAATCCAATGTTCTAAGGATCAACACACCATTGGAACCTGGAATGTAAGATCTATGAGCCAGGGCAAACTGGATGTGGTTATTGGTGAGATGTCAAGATTAAAGATAGACATTTTGGGCGTCAGTGAACTGAAATGGACTGGAATGGGCCACTTCACATCAAATGACCACCAGATCTACTACTGTGGACAAGAG
The DNA here is from genome assembly GCF_035149785.1 of Candoia aspera. Classification (NCBI taxonomy): domain Eukaryota; kingdom Metazoa; phylum Chordata; class Lepidosauria; order Squamata; family Candoiidae; genus Candoia; species Candoia aspera. The sequence goes on along the minus strand of NC_086154.1, from coordinate 207,828,984 downwards.
GACCACAGAAGAAATGGAGTAGCCTTCATAATTAATAGTAAAGTGGCTAAAGCAGTGCTTGGATACAATCCAAAAACGATAGAATGATCTCAATTCGAATTCAGGGCAACCCATCTAACATCACAGTGATCCAAATATACACCCCAACCACAGATGCTGAAGAAGCTGAAGTAGAGCAGTTCTATGAGGATCTGCAGCACCTCCTGGACAACACGCCTAAAAGGGATGTTATTTTCATCACGGGAGACTGGAATGCTAAGGTGGGCAGTCAAATCACACCTGGAATTACAGGTAAGCATGGCCTGGGAGAACAAAAGGAAGCAGGACATAGGCTAATAGAATTTTGCCAAGACAACTCACTCTGCATAACAAACACTCTCTTCCAACAACCTAAGAGACGGCTTTATACAGGGACTTCACCAGATGGACAACACCGAAATCAGATTGACTACATCCTTTGCAGCCAAAGGTGGCGCACATCTATACAGTCGGTAAAAACAAGACCTGGAGCTGACTGTAGTTCAGATCACGAACTTCTTAATGCACAATTTAGGATCAGACTAAAGAGATTAGGGAAGACCCACAGATCAGCTAGATATGAGCTCTCTAATATTCCTAAGGAATATGCAGTGGAGGTGAAGAATAGATTTAAGGGACTGGACTTAGTAGATAGGGTCCCGGAAGAACTATAGACAGAAGTCCGCAACATTGTTCAAGAGGCGGCAACAAAATACATCCCAAAGAAAGAGAAAACCAAGAAGGCAAAATGGCTGTCTGCTGAGACACTAGAAGTAGCCCAAGAAAGAAGGAAAGCAAAAGGCAACAGCAATAGAGGGAGATATGCCCAATTAAATGCAAAATTCCAGAGGTTAGCCAGAAGAGATAAGGAATTATTTTTAAACAAGCAATGTGCGTAAGTGGAAGAAGACAATAGAACAGGAAGGACAAGAGACCTCTTCCAGAAAATTAGAAACATTGGAGGTAAATTCCAGGCAAAAATGGGTATGATCAAAAACAAAGATGGCAAGGACCTAACAGAAGAAGAAGAGATCAAGAAAAGGTGGCAAGAATATACAGAAGACCTGTATAGGAAGGATAACAATATCGGGGATTGCTTTGACGGTGTGGTCAGTGAGCTAGAGCCAGACATCCTGAAGAGTGAGGTTGAATGGGCCTTAAGAAGCATTGCTAAGAACAAGGCAGCAGGAGATGACAGCATCCCAGCTGAACTGTTCAAAATCTTGCAAGATGATGCTGTCAAGGTAATGCATGCTATCTGCCAGCAAATTTGGAAAACACAAGAATGGCCATCAGATTGGAAAAAATCAACTTATATGCCCATACCAAAAAAGGGAAACACTAAAGAATGTTCAAACTATCGAACAGTGGCACTCATTTCACATGCCAGTAAGGTAATGCTCAAGATTCTGCAAGGTAGACTTCAGCAATTCATGGAGTGAGAATTGCCAGATGTACAAGCTGGGTTTAGAAAAGGCAGAGGAACTAGGGACCAAATTGCCAATATCCGATGGATAATGGAAAAAGCCAGGGAGTTTCAGAAAAACATCTATTTCTGTTTTATTGACTATTCTAAAGCCTTTTACTGTGTGGACCATAACAAATTGTGGCAAGTTCTTAGTGGTATGGGGATACCAAGTCATCTTCTCTGCCTCCTGAGGAATCTGTATAACGACCAAGTAGCAACAGTAAGAACAGACCACGGAACAATGGACTGGTTTAAGATTGGGAAAGGAGTACGGCAGGGCTGTATCCTCTCACCCTACCTATTCAACTTGTATGCAGAACACATCATGCGACATGCTGGGCTTGAGGAATCCAAGGCTGGAGTTAAAATCGCTGGAAGAAACATTAACAATCTCAGATATGCAGATGATACCACTTTGATGGCTGAAAGCGAAGAGGAACTGAGGAGCCTTATGATGAAGGTGAAAGAAGAAAGTGCAAAAGCTGGCTTGCAGCTAAACCTCAAAAAAACCAAGATTATGGCAACCAGCTTGATTGATAACTGGCAAATAGAGGGAGAACATGTAGAAGCAGTGAAAGACTTTGTATTTCTAGGTGCGAAGATTACTGCAGATGCTGACTGCAGTCAGGAAATCAGAAGACGCTTAATCCTTGGGAGAAGAGCAATGACCAATCTCGATAAAATAGTTAAGAGCAGAGACATCACACTGACAACAAAGTTCCGCATCGTTAAAGCAATGGTGTTCCCCGTAGTAACATATGGCTGCGAGAGCTGGATCATAAGGAAGGCTGAGAGAAGGAAGATCGATGCTTTTGAACTGTGGTGTTGGAGGAAAATTCTGAGAGTGCCTTGGACTGCAAGAATCAAACCAGTCCATTCTCCAGGAAATAAAGCCAGACTGCTCACTTGAGGGAACGATATTAAAGGCAAAACTGAAATACTTTGGCCACATAATGAGAAGACAGGACACCCTGGAGAAGATGCTGATGCTAGGGAGAGTGGAGGGCAAAAGGAAGAGGGGCTGACCAAGGGCAAGGTGGATGGAAGATATTCTAGAGGTGACGGACTCGTCCCTGGGGGAGCTGGGGGTGTTGACGACCAACAGGAAGCTCTGGCGTGGGCTGGTCCATGAAGTCACGAAGAGTCGAAAGCGACTAAACGAATAAACAACAACAGGGTACTGATACAGAAAGGGTTAGGCACATGAGGCCCCAAGCCTCTTTTTTGTGGGTTACTTTTTAAGGTTTATAGTTTGCAGAAATGATTTTTTCCATCCTTTTTCCTTTTGAAAACTGATGGCATGATTTGTGGCTTTATAGAGGTGGGAAACAAATAAAAACTGTTGTCCTATGCCCTAAAGCAGGCTTCAGATAGTAGGACTGTGCAAACTCTTTGAAGGTTCTTGTGAAACATCCCTTCAAAGCAGCTTTGCAAAAATGACAGGGCACTCCCCCCCTCTCCCTTTTAAACAGCAGAGTTTCTGCAAAGGCTGTTTCTGGCCAAGGGAGGTGCTGGAAAAGGTGCTTTGCATTGACTCAAGAGAAAAAAGTAGCCTCAGTCAAGGCAATTTGTACCCATCCTGCACTACCTCAGAAAATCATTTTAAAAATAAGGAAGAAAGCAACCTCCCCAACTTCTAAAGAAAAAGAAAACAGGAAATTACTAATCCAACTGTGCTGTCTCCCTAAATTACCACTCTCATCTCAATGCTTCAAAATCACAGAGATTTCTCACTGGCAGTCCCTTACTATTTGTCTCCCCACATAAGGTGGTCTAGGGTTTTTGTGTTGTTTGTCAGTTTGCTTGTACAGAAAGGGACCCATACATTTTGCTAAATGGGAATTACCAGATTAAATTAGAGAACTAGTTGTAGATCAAAAATGTCAGCAGTGTCTCAGTCCTGAGTCATCAATAAAGCAAATGGCACCCAAATAATTAAAGAATTGAGTAACAGAATGGCTGTACCAGGGCCAATATTTATTTGCCAGTCAGCTTCTAGTGCTATATATCCATCAACTAAACGTAACTTTGATAAATTAACCAAATTAAAGTACAGCTCTAAGAGTGAAAAAAAATGTGGGAAACCTTGGTTGTCTGGTGTCCACGTAAGCATCCCCATGGCTATGATTTTACAATTTCCATTTTTTTGGATGTGCCACCCTCAAAATGACAAGAAACTGGCTGGCTTTTTTGGAGCTGTAGTTATACTGGGTTTGGGGAGACTCTAACAGGGGTTTAGAGGCTGCATACAACCCTGGAGCTTCACAATGCTCTCTGGAGCATTAAGTCCTTAAAGATTAAAATGGTTCAAATGAGTCCAGTTTTCCACCTGGTGTCCTACTCATAGAGCAACTACAAGTTTTCAGCATCTTCTGTTATGATGGCATTCAAGCCATTTACTTTGCGTTCCCCCCCCCCACTCTTGCAGAGTCTTGAAATGTAGCCATGGGTTTGATGAAATTGAATATCCTTTCTGCATGGTCCTTGGAAGCAAGTTCTATTGGGACTCACCTCTTTGTCAAGATCAGGGTTTCTCAACCTGGGGTTTGTTGAACCCTAGGGTTCCATGAGAGGTCACTAGGGGTTCCCTGGGAGATCATGATTTATTTTTAAAAAAATATTTCAAATTTGGGAACTTCACATTAAAGAGTTACATTTCGTTCTTTACTTTTAGTTTAAGAACACTGTTCATGCATATATACAGGCCTACCCATGAAACAGATATAATAATTTTGTAACTTGTGGCCTGTATTTGAGCCTGAATGTGCAGGGGTTGCCTGAGGCCTGAAAAATATTTCAAGGGTTCCTTGAGGGTCAAAAGGTTGAGAAAGGCTGGTTAGGATGAATATGTAGGGTAAAAACCATGAGTTGGAATCCTGTAGGAGCTCATTGGTATTGTATGTTTCTATATGAGGATCAGGAAGCTCCACTGAGTGATGCCCCATCAATGTCAGTGCATCAGTGCACACATATGGATGGTGTCCTCTCTCTTGGGGTTCCAAAAATCCCTTAAAACTTGCCTTTGTTCCCAGGCCTGGGGTTAATGTGTTGGGGGGAAGGGCTGTTGTGCTTTGTTTTAAGTGTTGTTTTTTGTCCAGGCTGTTTTGTTTTTTCTCTGTTTTTAACTGTTTAATTTAGTATAACATTTTGTAAGCCACCCATAATTCACTGGAGTGGATGGCTATAAGAAATTTAATGAAATAAATAAAAAAATAAAATTGACATTGTGATTCAAACAGTGATGATAGATAATCCCTGGGGAAGGGCTGTCATAGATCCATATATTTATTTACAGAATATTTACCCTATTCTTTAATCAAAGTGGCTTATAACTAGCACTTAATCCCTGTCTTCAGGATAACGAAATAGTCCTAACACACAAGAAAAAAGGATCTGGAGGAAGGAGGGAAAACCACCTCAGGGTCTAGTTCTTGCCATTAAGTTTCTATCACAAACAGATTTAACACAACAGTTAGGGAAACATGGGGAATTGCTGTTGGCTGCTTCACAGTTGAGAAAGAGTCAAGGTTACTTAATCTTTCACATAAGACATTTATATATCTTAGGGAAGACATGAAAAGGTTGGGCATTTATCTCCCCACAGCTTGATCAGTTGTGTGATTTTTCCTTATTCCTCTACGAATATCAGATATGATGGGTGTAGTGCTGCCACAGCAGCGTTTGCCAGAGAAAACATGATGCATATATAGGATTGCACTGTGACTATTTCAAATTTTATTCCAAGGCATAAGCTGCAGCTCAAAAATGCTTACCTTTTAATAAAAGTTGTTAGCCAGAAAATATGCTACCGGACTCCTGGTTTTTGCTACCGTAGACTAACATGGCTCTCTTCCTATATTGTGACTCTAAGTTTTACATAAATAACCATACACAAGAAGAAGTGTTAAGAAGGAAGTATTAATTTATGAAACTGTACAGATGGGAAATAGGTCTATCATAGAAAAGCATAGCTTTTTCTCTAGAAGTATGAGTTTAAAACGTATATAATTAACCTTAACTCTATAATTAAGAGTAAAAGAACCTAGCAGAACTGGAAGAAAGTAAGCTAGTTTGTCTTTACTAATAATTAGCAACTACTTATGCTCTTATTGGAGTAAGAAATCTAAACAAAATATTTGTAGATAATTAGCACAGGTCCCAAGCATAGCACCTGTGGGTGCTAATATACTTGGCATTTGCAAGGACCCACATCCTGCTTGATGTTATTTATGTTAGATTCTTTTAATGAAAAAAATTAAATGTACCATGTACCATGTTGCAAAGCAGGCTGCCACCCTAAGTATCCTTTTAATTTCCAAGAATGCCTGAGGATCCCAGAGGAACAGAGGCATACCATCTGTGCAGAGAAAAGGCAAAAAAAGAAAGCTGAGATAGTAGATGGTGCTGAATAATGGAAGGCAGCCATTTTATTACATTCTGGCAGTTGGGCGTTCTATGGCAACCATCTCTTTCCTCAGAGCAAAGCCCTGCCCCTTATTAATGTGTTTTGATTGTGCAGTGATGGGCACCATCTTGACTTTTTTGAAACCCCGTTCATCCCTCAGCAGACCTCTTTGTTTCCTGGTACAATTTTGTGAATGTACCCCCACCATCACTGAAATGCCAACATGCCCTCTAGTCAAAAAGGCTGAGAACATTTCCTATGGGATAAAGCTATGAATGACCTGGAAATTAAACCTAAGTAGATCACTAACTGCACACGCGTGCGCATGTGTAAACTAAAGCCAAGGTAATTATTAAAGAAGTTATTAATCCAGTGGCTTGTTTTAGCAATTTAACATTTTTAAATTTCATTTAGAAATATAGGTATACATGAATGTTTCTCCTCCTGCTTCTTACGCCTATCTCTATTCAACCTTTTAATGCAAGGTGCGGAGAGGAGCGAAAGGTTCCACTCGCGCGACGGACGGGCGGACGGATATTTTCTCCAATCCGCTGGGAGACGAAAGCGCCCCTGTGGGTCGTATTAAGGAGCGAGATCGCAGCGCGGTTGCCCAGTAATGTCTCCACAGTGGGCGCTAAGCGGCGCTTCATTATCCTCCACGCAGCAGCGCACGCTCGGAATAATTAAGGTGGTTTGAAATTTCAGCGGGCCCGGGAGGAAGCGTGGCCGAAGGCTGCCGGGCAAATAGGATCCTCAAGTGAATTGCCTTGCAGGCGGATCTGGAAAATTCAGGTTGGCGATCGAAAAGTGAACTCGCCTGCTTTAAACATCTGTGCTCTGCACGTACCTATTGAAATGAGTTTGGATCAAAATTGTTTTCTGATGGCTTTGAAAGAGCCTTTAATGTTTGCTTGTCCACCTATGTGTGTTACATTTTTCACGTGAGGATTCAGCAACTTATATTTTAATCTCCTCCTACGATTGTTACACGAATGTAAAACTGACACTCGACAAGTAGGTATATAGAGGTATGGGGTTGTAATTTAAAAAGACTCTCCATTTTGGGAGGTTGGCACTTCGTGCTAAGTCACAGTTTGCTTAATCATTGTTGAATAAACCGCAGCTTTTTGTTCATTCAATATGCTAAGAGTAAACTACACACCACAGTTTGTAAACGGCAGAAGCCATGTTTTCAGAAAATGCTAATTGTGGTTTACTGAATTAACACGGCTGGATTTGCACCGTACACTGAACAATAAATCCAACCAACCACACTGAATTCAAACAATGCATGGAGAAGCAAACTGGACAACTAATTCACACAAAATAATGTTGTAAACAAACGTTGCCTAAGTTTACATGGCCTGCCAAAATGAAATAGGGTAGTGTGTGGGTCAGTGTATTGGAAACAGAACAGGTCTTAGCATGTTGTATGAACCAGGCCATTCACATTTAGCCAGAATATACTATTTATTTGGGCATAGTATGTTACATGAACATTGCTGGTGGATGGGATTAAACATGTTGCATGAACACAGTCATGGCTTTGTGTGATATGTGAACTCAGCTGTAGTAGTATGTGTGAAAATATTTCAGGGAAATAGGACGAGGAAAACGTATTTTGTCATTTCCTTATATTGATCCATAATGTGTATCTATAAGCTATTTTATTCTATTTATTTTAAGAAAATATAAACATTGCCTTCTATAAGACCCATTTCCTCAAAATTCTGCCTCCTTTTGCCTTGGAAAAGAGCAATATCATTTTTAGGTATATGAAGAAAATAACTTCTATCTGATTAATTGTTACATCTCAGCTAAAGTTTATTCCATACATATCAATTTGCTGGAATGGCACAACAGTCTAAGCTGTAAATTATTATTTATAACCTGCACATTATGCAGCTCCAGGTTCCATGCCCACAGAAGGATCCTGTTGGTGGCCTTTGGAACTTTCTCATCATGATTGCTTCATACTGGCAGCAGAGTTCAGTTGCTCAAGAGGAGTTTACACACCTTTTGAGAATGAGTGAGAAGGGAAAGGTATCTGGTTGCCTGGTGTAAAGGCTTGCTACAGGGGTAGGTTGCAACAGTGTCTGCAGCAAACTCCTAAATTGCTGAAGGTCCGAATCCAGTGGCATGAGTCTTCAACATGGCATGACCTACTGGCCAGTAAGGTGAAGCTAGAGCAGTGTTTCTTAACCTTGGCCACTTTAAGATGTGTGGACTTCAACTCCCAGAATTCCCTAGCCAGCAAGGTTGACTGAGGAATTCTGGGAGTTGAAGTCCACACATCTTAAAGTGGCCAAGGTTGAGAACACTGAGCTAGAGAGTAAAGGGTTTACTCTGTCTCCTCTCTTCTTCTACCAGTGCATCAGCTCCTTGTCTCAGAGATTGCTCAGCAAAGTTCACTTCCTTCTGCTTTTACTTCCCAGACACACAGACATCGAACCCACACTTTGACATCCTACATCTGGTAGGATGTAGTTAGCTAGTGCTAGGCTTTGCATGCTGCATCATTTGCCCCTCTCCCTGAACTCCCCCACTGAGGCCCAGGGTGGGTTGACTATGTACTGGGAAGAGAGCTCAGGAAGGGGAAGTAAAAGAGAGCCAGCACCTAAAACAGTGTTTCTCAACCTTGGCCACTTTAAGATGGGTGGATTTCAACTCCCAGAATTCTCCAGCCAGCCATCTTAAAGTGGCCAAGGTTGAGAAACACTGGTCTAAAAGTAGAGAAGACAGCTGAGTTTGAGGGCAGTTGCACACTCCTAGACCACACTCAATATATCTTTTTTACTTGCAGAAGCAGTGACATCTACCTGAAGCCCCCCCAAACACTTGGGAAGCACAGGACTGGACTACCTGACAATTATCTATAATAATTTGAAATTAGTATCCAGTTATTTGGTAGCAGTTTCAGAAAAGGCACTTGAAGAAACTACTGATAACGTTTGATTTGCACCATAGTAAACCTGTATATTTAATCATCATTAAAGAGTTGTTACTTGCCATAGCAAATCTCCCGTCTGTCCTTGTAAGCTTTGAGTAGAATTCCTTGCCAGGACTCCTTCCAACTACAATTCCCAGAATGCTTTTGGTAGAGGGGAAGCTATGACAACCACAAACGCATTTAAGTTTGTTAGGCGGACGTCACCTAACTTCTCCAAAGCTCGCTGTCATGTAACAGCACCCCGGCTGATTTTCCCCGCCTGCCTCCGCCTGCTGAGACCTCCGCTGCCGCTTGCACGCGCCCTTTCCTCGGTCCACCCAGGCGCTTTCGCTTGCAGCCTTCTCGCGCGCTTTGTAGTGGCTCTGACAAAACGGACTTTTATTTAGTCGCAAATGACACAATTACGCCTACGTTTCTTGGGGTGGTGGGAGGAAGGGAGGAGTCTTTAAAATTTCGCTGCCGTCACCTGAACACGAGAGATCTAGCTTCTTGCACTGAAATTATCTCCTCTGTCCCTGTTGTCTTCCAGTGGAGCCTAGTATATGAAGCGTGGGAAAGCGGGTTTATGACGGTCGGGCTCTCGTCTGCCGAGAGGGCCAGCAGTTTATAAATGATTAAAACTTTAACATTGTATAGACAGATACGTTGTTTCTCTTTAAACGTTCATTCTATAAACAGATATGTTGTTTCTTTTTAAACATCCAGATCTTCAGATTTATTGACTGTTTTGTCACACAAGCCATCACGCGCGTCTCTGTTAGTCTCTGAAAGATACCGCAGAGCACCTATCTGCCATTTGTTAACTAGATTCTCCCTCGCACCTCTCGTTGCCTGTTCTCTTAGCTTTTTGCCCCGCCCTCCTCCTAAGGAAGTCTAGAGTTAACCCTTTATTTGCATTACCCTGAAGCAGCTCGCTCCTATTGCATCCCGGGGCATTCGCTCTGTGGCACCGGCCGCGCTAAGGAGGTTCCTCCGCCCTCCCGCAGGCCTGGGCGCTCCGACGGAGACCGGAGCGGAAGGGAGAGCGGAGCCAGCGCTGCTGTATCCATCTGCTTGCCCCTCTTGGCACGGGTTTCGCCGGCATCGCTCGAGCAGCCTGAACCGAGCCGAGCCAGTGAGAGAAGCAGAGCGGGAAGCCGCGCTGCACCGCAAAGCGACAGGAAGGAGCGGAGGGCGGTGCGGCGGCGGAGTCGCCTCCCCTTACTCCCCGCGCCTGCCTTCCAGCCCGCGTAGGCTCCTCGGAGCAACCGCCTTTTCGCCATCCCACGAGCAGGAGGGGACTCGCGCTTCGAGCCACCGACGCGAGAAACTGCGAGGCGGCGCCGGTGCGGAAAGCAGCGAAAGAGAAAGACAGACAAAAGAGGGCGAGAGCGAGGAGGTGAGTGGCAGGCGGAGAGCAGGCTCGGGGGTCCGCTTTTCTTCGGCTCGGGTTTAACTGCTTCGGGGGGCGGTGAGGTCAGGTAAACGTGCCCCGTCCCCGGACGCCGTGCCCGACCCTCCCGCCTCAGCTTGCAGCCGTAAGAAGCCACTGATGGCTCGGCGCGCTCGCGGTCCTCCTAGCTAAAGGCGAGCGTGGACCGCGCCGGGAGACTGGCGGAGGTGGGGTGGCGGCGTGGCTGCGAGGCTCAGCACGTGAAACCAGAAAGTGCTCTTCCGAGGAGGAAGAGACCCAGCCCTGGGTGTTCGCCGCAGGATAAAGTACAAGGCCTTCCTGCATGTCTGTGTGTAACTGCACCAGTGTGTGTGAGCTGCACGCTGGGAGCGATTTATGCTTCCGTGTGTTTCAATTGGTTTAATAAATGCGTTTTTCTGACCTGTGGCGCTGCTCCCCTTTCCAAGGGAAAGGAGCGGTGCTGAATGAGAAATAGCCTGGCAAGAAGTCGCAAAAAATCATCGAAACCGCAGCAGGAAAAGCACTAGAAATAAAAAAGGGTTTGGTGGATTGGGGAGGGGGGCTTGGGTTGCACTGCTGCTAAACTAGCCAGTCATATGCAAGCAGACGAGGTCTCACTGTGGCAAGGAGCAGGAATTATTTCCCTCCCTGCCATCTTTGCAGAAAGCAAAGCCTCATTAATGGATAGTTTACTCATTCAAAGGATTATTTTTTTAACAGGAGGATGAACGGTGGCCTGTGTGATGTCCTAATTGTCAGATAAAGGACTAAGAGCTTTTTGCTTTACTCATTGCTCTCCCACATAGAGAGTGTATCACCAGAATAAGAACAAAATTAGTAATTTGGCTTTTTCTTATGGTTTTAAAGCAAGGGAGGGCACAGGGCATCACTATACTTTATTTTCAGGTCTCTCTTCCTTTTGTGCACAGTGGTTTGAGATGCCAGTTTTGCTTGGTTTTCCCCATTATATATGGGTACCCTGTAATGACAGTGATGCACTTAGTAAGAATTGCAGCCTGGTAAATTGGGTGAGAATGAGAATCTTTTAATACTGAGATGTTTATATTTGCTGGAATTAGAATACATCAGCCCTTGTAGATACTTTTAAAGATGATAATTTAAAAATTGCTTGCTCTGAATGAATGTGATACCACAAAGAGGAAAAGCTAGATAGACAGTGCTTTAACAGGTTGTTCAGCACTAGTATTTCTTGGCCTCAAGGACAAATGGTGGCTTTACTCTTTTTTTTTTCTTATAGGAGAGGGTGCGGTACCTGCTCTGTAATGCCGCACTGCTAGCTATAGATAGCAAGCAGGGCTTCTATGCATGTACAAAATATTTATGCCCCTCTTTCAGAGTCTGGTCAGAAGAATGGAGAAATGTTGTTTTGGGCATAATTCTTTAAATTTCTTAAGAAAAAAATTGCAAATCTCCCCATAAAATTCAGTGGTGAATTAGGCCATAATAGATAACAATATACAGGATGTTCTTTATGTTCAAATGAAATAATTGTTAAAAAAAAAATTTCTGGTCAATTTTAATCGTCTTCATCCTGCCACATTTCTAATAGCCCAATCTTAAGTACCTTTATCAGTATTAACATTTATTAAAGCTAATAAACTTTAGTTTTACTAAAAACTACCTTTCTATGATGGTTTTTGCCCAAAACTGTTGATTTTACTGTGCTATAAAAAGTAGAGATTTTAATTTGTCAGTGGCCTGTTTGCTAAATGCTTTTGAAATTTATATGCTGTGAAATCAGCTTTCTCCTTTAAAAATATGCATATTTAAGGCATTGGATCAGAGAGACTCTGCTGCAAGTCTACCCTCAGCCATGGAAGCACGCTGAGTGACTTTGGGCCAGTTACTCTCTCTCAGCTCAACTAACCTTGCAGGGTTGTTGTAGGGAAAAATTGGAAGAATTGCCTTGAATTTTTGGAAGAAAAGTGGACTATAAATCCAATAAACAAACAAATGCATTGGCATTAAACATAGTTAAATAACATGCACTCATTGCTCTTATTAAAACAGTGACTGCAGTATTTTAAAGCCAAATTATTTCTAGATGGTGAATGCATATTTTAATGAAGCCATTTTTAATTGCTAAAGAATTTGGATGGTTATTTGAAAAATGATTTCAAGATTCATTGCATACTGATTATATATTGATTCATAATTATAAGCACATAGTTATGAGGACACATAAATGTGACTGTATCATGGTGTGGTACATGCTTATTTTTCTGTCCAATATATTGATTGGGATATTTCATTCCCCAGTGCTTGCTTTGAGGTTGGACACAAAATACACTGTTATGGCATTTATCATATTATGAGATATGCATATACATCCAAGCAAAAATAATACTTAGATATGGAGCCATGAGTTTTGGTAGATTACACTAGTTTTATGTTGGAATAAAGCATCATGGAAGAAGGCAACGGCATTTTCATATTGCTCCCCCAAAAAACAACATGAATGTGCTTCTGAAATCACCAAGAGTTTTGCTTGTGACTTTACTGTTTTTACATGGTAATAGAGCTTAATGTTCCTGTAATAAAAAATAAATAATGATTCTTCAAATTGATCTTCTGGGAGAGACAGAATGCTAGATAAATTCTTAATATGCCCTAAGTCCTGAGGAAGAACACAGGAGAGGTAAAAGCCTTCTTTGTTAATTGCAATCTAACAAAGTTGTCTTTAAATGTTAGTAATGCATTATACATTTGTTGGCAAACATAGGTAGGGACATCTTCAGATTTTTCTGTTGTTGAGTCAGTTCTTATTGTACCCTCATTTCACCTTTTGGCCCTATACTATGCATAAAATTCCTGTGATGGCATCTGTTGCTGGCAGTGTAATAGTAACTCATGCTGCTTTGCAGGAATGCCATCTTCTGGTTTCTCTCCAAGCCCAGCACAAGATCCCACATGGGTAGAACAGTTATGCCCAACTTGATAGCTTTATTAGCATGCTCCTCCAGGTAGCTCAGCTAGTATAGCAGAGATATTAACATTAACTTTAACCATTAACCTTGGTTTGATTTCAACTCCAAGGACATGACGTGCTATCCTTAAGTTTTCACTTTTGAGCCCTCTCACCTCTATTCAGATCTCTTCCATCAAAACCATTCATCTCAATAATATTTAATCCCTATCTGAGCTTTCTGCCTCTAATAAAACCATCATAAAACCATCATAAAGTCTTCAACTGGTGCCAGCTGGTATGCATAGCTTAATAAAAGTCATTTCTATTTTTACTTCCTCTCTCCTCTCGCAAATTTTAGATTTTAGCCAACTTTTCACCATTGTTTCTCTGCAAACTGCCTGAGATTGAATCGAGTGTGTGTGTGTGTGTGTGTGTGCATTCTGTTCAATTGTGTCCAATTCTCAGAGACTGCCTGGACAATTCCCTGCAGTTTTCTTGGCAAGGTCTTTTTTTTTTCCCCAGAAGTGGTTTGCCTTCCTTCCTGGGGCTGAGAGAGTAATTGGCCCAAGGTCACCAGCAGGCTTTCATGCCTAAGACAGGACTAGAACTCACGGTCTCCTGGTTTCTAGCCTGGTGCCTTAACCACTACACCAAACTGGCTCTTATTCCTCCCCCTCCCCCTCCCTCTCCCTCTCCCATTTGATCATAGATTTGATTTGCTAATACAGTTCCCATCTATTCAGTAGTGATTGATATATTAATGGCCACTTCTTTATAAATGTCTCTACAGACATTTATGTCTTGTTTAGATTCTTGTAATTGTAAAGTAAGATTTTTTGCTACCTTCAGCTTAATTTCCATTATTTACTAGGATTGAACATTTCTGAAAGGGTCAGTATTTTTCAGAACTTAATTTCTTCTACTTTTTTCCTTTAGTGTCTGTCTCTTTTTTTAAAACTTATTTATTTATGTCTCAAATTTGTACTACTGCCCATCTCCCCCCGAGGAGGGACTCTGAGCGGTCTTAAAACTTATATTGCCACTTCCTCTTTGCTAGAACATGCAGAGATAAAGATGAAAACCTCAAGTTGTGAAATACTTGCATTTGAATTGTTCCATTAATCTCCATAGTCAGTTCAATAGTAATATATATTATTCTTTTAAAATATTTAAATAATTTCAAGGCTCATACAATATACACATGTGTTAATTACCAATGATTTGATTCAGCATGTTAATTTCTCAATTTGGAAATAAGTAAACACACACACACACTCACACACACCTATCTTCCTACCTGTATCTTAGTGGCAAAAACATTTTATGTTTTAAAAAAATCTTTACAAATCCCTCGGTGTTTATTCAGAAGTGAATTCTACTGTGTGCAGTTGTGCTTTTTAATTTGTCCATTCAGAATTGTGGCCATAAAGCTCTGTTGTAGTTAATCATCACTGTCACTTTTCCTCTGATTTGCTCCTTAGACTATTTCTAGTTTCACAAATTCTCCATAACAGAATTTAGATGCTGCTGTCCAGATCCTGCATGAGTTGCCTCAAGGAAATAGGGTAGAAGATACATATAGGTCGTGCTTATGTGGAGAGTAAGCTTGTTTTCTATCCTTCTGTGCAATGTATTTTTGGAGTGCAACAACCTTGTCAATATTGATTGAAAATGAGTACAGAACAGCTAATTCACAGCATAACATATAGGACAACAGAACTTGGGCAAATAAACAGTGATTTCTTCTGGAAAATTACAGAAGCAGCTCCGGTTCTTCTTCTAGGAAGACAATTGATATCCTCTGGAAACAACTGAAATCTTGAACATGGAAATCCTGGTCCATTTCTAGGAAATGGCTTTGACAGCTTTATAAAGATTACAAGCAATGTAAGGGTCAGAATTACTCAAATGCCCCCCAACAGATTGTTTTCTGTTGTGAAGCATGTTAGTGAAATTACTGCATGGGTCTTAGAGCCAAAGAACAATTGCTTATCCCTGTATTATACTTTCCACATGTACTGCTGTAACTATCTGGGAATCCCAGGGTGGTTTTGTTTTTTTTCATTTTCAGGCTGAAACCCTGTGCCATGCTAAAGTGCAGTAAGATATATCAACACATCTGTGGTTGGATTTAAAATTCTGAAAATATGTAGCCTGTAACCTTCATTAGGACGTATGTAAGCAAAAGATGGGGTCTTGTCATGACAGAAAGTCAGCAGAATATATTTTCAGCATTTTGTCATATTTCTTGCCTGATACAAGGGAAGAAAAGCTCTTTAACCTCAACAGAGAGAGAAAAGCAGACTAAACAATCAACAGAAAAACAGGAAGTGGACTCAAAATTATTATTTTTTTAGTCTTTGCAAAGTGTTATGCCTTTTAGCTGCTAGTTTTATAGATAATTTATTTGATAACACTGCAGTGAACATAGTTTGTGGAACTATTACACTACTTAACGTTTTTGAAAATAAATGCCCTGTTAAGTCCAGGAATTGTGTAATGGAAAATGGATTGTGTAGTTCAATCAATTAACTCTGTCTTGTACTTAAAAGGCCAGTTGAGATAGAGGTTACTAATTATCACTCTTTATAGCATTTAGTTTTTTTAAAAAAAGATGTGAGTTTTGCTCCCTCCTTGTTTTCATTCTTTCCTCTCTTGGTTTGTTGTTAGAATGCATACCCAATTGTTTGGAAACTAGATCAGTAATGTGACATCATTTATTTATATTAGGATTTTAAACAAGATCTGTAATAAAGTTTCAAGTAATTATGGCCTGCTTTTTAATAAAATGATTTATGATTAGAAATGAGGTATGAAGTTGAGACTTTACCGAGCGGTCATTAAGAAAGAGAAATAATGTATCACTTCTGTTTAAGTCTTCCCAGTAATTATTTTTGGTAGCCTATTCACTTTTAGTTATCACTTTTTTCTTTCCACAGTACTTATTCTGAATTTGTTTCAACTAATCATGTGACAGTAAAGCAAAGTAGTTTCTCTTTTGATCTACCATGTCAGTCGATTTTCAGGATTATTGCTAAAGGTACATTCAAGCTGTCTTAGAAAATCTTTAAATTTTTTTAGATTTCTATTCAGTTCTATTCTATTTGATTCTTCACCAGATGTGTGTATCTAGACAACTTGTGAAATAACCCAGAATGGATGGATATAGAGAGATAGATGCATGCTAATTTTTATCTAGTGCTGTATACCTTGTTTTTTAGCCCGAAAGTCTACCAGAAAAATAAAACCAGATGGTCCCTGCCTACAGCCTTATAATCTAAAAAAATACAATACAGAAGGGAAAAGGAAAAAAGGGGAAGGGACAACCAAAGCAAGATTAATAAAAAGGAGACTAATTCTTAATTCTTCATGATTCTTTACTAGAAAATTGTGATGGAAATGGGGGTGTACCGGAAGACTTAGGAGATACTGTCATCTCCCGGAGCAGACAGTCCTGTTTTTCATCACAGAGCAGTTGATTATGAAGAGACAAAGATGCTCAGCCAAACCCAACACCTGCAGCAAGCAGAGATAATAGCATCTCATTGTCTGCTGCCTCTCTTCCTTAGAAAGCTTTTGGTTCTGATGGCCTCTGTGAGAAATGAATGGATGTGCTGCATCTGTTCGTAGAGCTGTAGAATAATTGGCAGTAGAAGGCGAGGGCTTCAAGGGCTTGTCTATCTACCACATCTTTAGTGGCTTTTTTGTCAAAATAAAGTTGAGCTTCATTCCTGGTGACTCTGTTGCCATTGGCATGTTCTGGTTTTTTTTTTCCTCCCCAACTTTCAAAACTAACCTAGTGCTCTTGGATTTTCTAGTGGTCTCTCATCGAATTATTTAACCAAGTACAACCTGCTTAGTTTTTTCCAAGATCAGGAAAAGTTAGTCAAGTACTCCAGTTGTCTGGGATTTTTGCTGGAAAATATGGTGTCATTTACAAATGGCTGGTATGTTCAAATGAATTGTAACTAGGGTGATCTAGAACAGCCTTTCTCAGCTTTTTGACCCTGGAGGAACCCTTGAAATATTTTTCAGGCCTCAGGGAATCCCTATACATTCAGGCTCAAATATAGGCCAGAAGTTACAAAATTATTATATTTGTTTCATGTGTAGGCCTGTATGTATGCATTAACAGTGTTCTTAAATTAAAAATAAAGAATGAAACCTCTTTATTGTGAAGTTGCCCGAATTTGAAATAATTTTTTAGATAAATTGTGATCTCCCAGGGAACCCCCAGTGACCTCTTGCAGAACCCTAGGGTTCCACAGAACCCTGGTTGAGAAACCCTGATCTGGAAGGACACTCCCTTTGTCTTCAAGGCATGAATGGGCAATTATCTTTTTTTAAGGCAGTTGCTGCTCTGTAGGTTCCTGATAATCTACTGTATTTGCTACATGATGAAATGGCATTT
Organism: Candoia aspera; assembly: GCF_035149785.1. Lineage (NCBI taxonomy): Eukaryota > Metazoa > Chordata > Lepidosauria > Squamata > Candoiidae > Candoia > Candoia aspera. The sequence continues at coordinate 207,811,410 of NC_086154.1, read as the reverse complement.
GTCAGTGCATTGTGTTGTAATTGCAGAAGTAGAAGGGGTTTGAAAGGCTGTGTGTGATCTATTTGGGTTTATAAGGCAAGGTATAGATATAATGCTATGATTGAGGGAGAAGTGGGGGGTCTTGCAGGTTGTTTCAGTTACCTTTAAAACAAAAAAAAATGTTGATAAATTCATGTACTACTATGCAGGACTGTAGATTTTAAAACAAAAGGACTTTGTTGTTATTTAAGACTCTCTTAAAAATTGGGCTTAAAAACACTGATAAATATTAAAACAGGACATTATGAATTTCCAGTCTTCCAACTCCTTCTCTTGTCCCAGGTCAAAGATGAAGACTGAGGAAAAATGTCACAAAACTAATTTTATAGCTTAAAAGATTATTTAACCTGCACGTTACACTGCAGCTACAGTAGAGCACGTAAAATTCAGTAGAATACAGAAACTGCGATCACAAAAACAAAGTCCTAAAATACACTCCAAAACAGAACTGTACCATATTCTCATGACCTGCATGTGATTGGACAGTTTTCTCCTTCCTCTCATCTAGATGACTTAAAACAGCTGCCACATGGTTTATTGAAGGTTATGGTTTCATCTGCCTACAACTCCACCTCCCACTAATCAATGAAATAAACATAAAAGGTTAATGCCTTCCCTGAAAAGGCAATAGCCAATAGAGAAAGCTCCCAAGTCCTGCCCTCTGTATAAGGAGGAACTCCTACATTTGACTTTTCCTTAAGGAGAAGTATGGGGTTTGCCTGTTGCTTGTTGATACAGCGTTTTATCTGTTTATCCCCTACAATATATGTCAAACATCTGTCCTCGCACCCAGAACCTAATGTTACTGAGTGAATAGCCCAGATGACCTGGATTGTAGGCATGATAACATGAACTCTTTTGTGTGTGTCAAAACAAGATGTGCTAGTATGTTTGCTTTTACTCCCATGTGCAATCCAAAGCATTGCCTTCAGATACAATAGCCCTAATAACTGTAGCATTGACTGATCTCAGGAAGAGAAGGTCTTCAAATCAGTTTTAACTCCTGGCAGCTACCTGGTTACATCCATGCAGTTTTCTGGGCAGCATTTTCAAAAGTGGTTTGTTATTTGCTGAGCAGGAATGACTGATCCAAGGTCACCAGCTGGCTTTGTTCCTAAGGCAAGGCTAGAACTCACAGTCTCCTGGTTTCTAGTCTGGCTCCTTTAACCACTACACCAAACTGGCTTTCAACATTAGCTGTATTCTAGGTAGTTTCTCCAGAGGCCTATGTTTTTTTCCCACTGCTTAGAGCTCAAGTTGAATCTAGCAATTAATCTCTTGAAAGGGCAGTTGCACTGGATAGTGCACTGAGTGCAATTTAGCACTTTTATTAGAAAGTGTGCAGGGTTTCTTACTGCCTTTTGTGGTATTATATAAGTCATCTTCTGGGACCTTAAATTAATTTTTCCAGACTGTCATATGATTCTCCTTCAACTTGTTCTTTCTAATCTTTTCAACTATTCATAAACAGACTATCATTCAGGGCACCCTTGTGCATTCCTACCTGCTAGGAGTATGTGCATTGTATGACTTCTGTACTGTTTGTTTGATGGAATAATGTTTTTGATTTGACACTTCCTAGATTCAAAGGACATCAGTATACCATTAGTTGCCAGTTATGACCTTTTGCTAATTTTTGTTACAGTTTTCTTCATCTCAGAAATGGGACACTGGCATTTGCACACTATGGCGTTTGTGAAGGTCCATAAGCTCTACATATAATGAATCAAATTGTTGGGTCAGCCAGTCCCCTTATTTCCTATAGGTGGGAGACAGGCAAACATGGGACCCTGATATATTGGGCATTGGAGAGGTGGTTACTTAGTCTGAAGTTCAAGAACCAGCCAATTTCCTCAGGGTTTCAGCTCATTCCTTGAGAGAAGCCACAGTTTATGTGACCTAGGGATCCAGTATTTTTCTGGAAGATATCTGTGGGATGGTCTTTGGACTTACCCTTTTCCAGTACTTGTCAAAACAAGATGTGCTAGTATGTTTGCTTTTACTCCCATGTGCAATCCAAAGCATTGCCTTCAGATACAATAGCCCTAATAACTGTAGCATTGACTGATCTCAGGAAGAGAAGGTCATCACTACAAATGTTTCAGAACAGCAGTTGCTGAATAGATGCTCCATACGCACCAGCTTTCAAATATGGAAGCAGCAGTGAAAATTAAACAACAATTTGTTGAAAGGGTAACTGATAAGGGATGGCTTTGATCCGTATTAATTTTGGTCACATTGGCTGTCTTTTGAATATTATAGATGACTTACGAATAATTTGTGCAAGTTCTGTATATATTTTACACTTAGTGTTCTGGCAGATACATCATTTTAGGACCCTTCAACTTTCTCTGCTGATTTGATTCAGTCTACCCGAGTTTATCTGTTTACCCCTTTTTCTGTCTCTGTGCATCTAACGAAGCAAGCTCTTGTCCTACAAAAGCTCTGGTCACGCTAAACTGAGAAGCCTCTACAGTACACTGATATTTCTAGCTGTGTTGTTGACACTGGCTACTATGAACTAATATTATTTTTCTGGAGGGGTACCTTAGACCTCAGAATTACCACTTATTATTTGTTCTGAATGTCATTGCATGTATCTTCCCAACAGAGTAATTGCAGTAGTACTTTAAGACACAAGTAGGAGCAAAATATTTATTTCTCTGCAGCTATTTTGGAGCAGAACAATCACTTACTTGTTTAAAACATGATCCAAAGACAGCAAGTCATTTGTTTGCTGAATATCTGAAGGTCACACATGGCTTCCAAACATACTAAAGCATTATATGGGTATGTACTTAAAATATTTTTTCTTTGAGGACAAATTTATTTTCTCTCATGCTTCCTCCCAGATTCAGTTTTTGTAGGAAACCAAATAGGTGAAGCTAAAATCTTCAGAAAGAAAGTAGGTGGTGATATGCATGTGACATAGGTTAAGATTCTACTGCATCGCATCCATTTTAATATAAATATTTATATAAATAATTTATATTTAATATAAATGTGCATGGTGGCCTATATCAAACAAGATAATGAAACAACTTCCCAGATGTCCACTGATACTTTAGAAACTGCTGTATTAGAACAATGTTGTCATAGGGTCATTGAGTTTTAAAAGTTTGAACCAGTGCTGTGTTTGTAGCTATTTAGTTTGTACAGCCCTGATATTTAGTCAGAAAAAAGCTACTTTGTTCATAAGGACTGTTGAAGGTGTTACATCTATGACTAGTATATCTATTTGTTGTACAACTTTTTATTGTTTTTGTGACAAAGGATAAAACATTTGACCCATAAGCTTTTGTTCTCTGCTGATAATATGACAGTGCTATTTACTAGGATATGAGTCTTATTGTATAGCAGTGCATTTGATTTCTGTTCCCTGAGTGCATTTATCCCCATTAAATTCTATTCTGTTGCTTCCAGTGTGTTTCTCTAATCTATCAAGACCATTTTTAGTTTCATTTTTGTCTTTCAGACAGAGTATTAGATGTCTCACCCAATTGTTATCATCCACAGATTTCCTAAGCATTGCCACCACCCCATCATGCAAGCCACTAATACAAATGTTGATAAATAGAAACCCCAGGACTGAACCTTACGGTACTCCCATTGTCAACCCACTCCTGTTTGATGAGCAATCATTGATCAGAACTCTTTGAATATTATTTTCAAGCTATCTGTAGGTAGGCTGCCCTCAGCTGCTACACAATCCAGGGAAAAATGAATTTGGTTGGAGGTGCAGGCAGGAGCCGGAGTCACATCCATATGGGCTCTGAAACACCTGTTTTTCCTTTGAATCTGAAATGCTGTACAGCTGTACCAAGTGTCTACTAAGTTGTCATTTCATCCAACCTATAATTAAATTTCTTAATAGCCAGAACATTATGGACTACTTTGTCAGATGCTTTGCTTAAATCATGACATACTTACTGCATTTCTATAGTCTAGAAACTCATTTCATAAAGGAGTTATGAAATAGGTCTGGCAAGATTTGAAAAATGTATGCTGATTTCTGATAATTATTGCACTGTTTTCAATTTATTTAATTTTTTATAACCTGCTCTAGAATCTTCCCAGATATCAGTGTCAAAATGACTTGTCTGAATTTCCTGAGATCCTTTTCTCCATACCTTTGGAAATTAGGGACAACTTTTGTCTTCTGTTCATCTGATACTTCACCAGTTCTGCAGGATTTTTCAAAAATGTTGAATAGAGGTCCAGCCAGGCCATCATCAAATTCACAGGGTGAAATTCATCTAGAACCAGAGATTTAAACTTATCCAAAGGAAGTAGATATTTATTTATCAAGTTTTTGCCTGTCTTAAGCTTTAGCGCTTCCCTTTCATTCTGGTCTTCATAATGGCTTAACTGAACTCATATCCTCCTGCTGGAGGAGACTGAGCCAAGATAATACTTAGGTAACTATGTCTTAAGTATACTTAATGGACAGATACTAAAATAACCTAATTTTGTCGTGTTCTATGTCACATTTTAAAAAGTGGATTCTATAATGCTTTCATGGCTGAACTTGGATTACTAAATGTGAAAGTGTATAACTTCCACAAAAACTTGTGCTTGTGCCTTCTCATCTCTCTTTGGGAGAGAGAGCACAATATACAAAACTGAGTCTTCTTTTTGCAGATTTCTGACTTCCCATATGTTAACTCAGTTCAAAATAAGAAAAAAAAAAACCCAGTGATTTTGCTGTTTTGATTTATGAACTCAGATTTAATCCAGAATTTCTAGCACTCCTGAAACAATAAAGTACAAATCTACTGAAATGAAACTCAATCTTACTTTGATCAACTTCAATCTAGAGTTTCATGCTATTATATGCATCACCTTACTAATTATTTTTATTTTATTTTTAAAAATTTGTATAATGTCTTTCAAAACTGTGATTACTGGTTGCCTCTTATTATTGACAGCACAGACTATTGGTTGGTCTTCTGGAAAGCCTGGAAAGCAGAATCCTGGAAGGGGGGCAGACTTAGCTTACCCCTCCCTCAGTCCTGCTTAAAATTGCCAGCAGCAGAAGCCAGTGATCTGCAAGAGTTCACTGAGAGCAAGATCTGTTGTTTTCCCCTCTTTCCCACCAACACTGAGCAGAATTGTTAAGAATATTCTCTCTGTGTACTGGAGAAAAAACAATTATAGTATATACAGGAATAAGTATATGATGTATGTGTGCACCAGAGTAAGAGTATAGGTGTTTGTGTGCTTGTGTGCATGTGTGTGAATGGGCATTTGTTTAACTCCTAAGCTGAGAATTGTTGCAGCCTTGGGGGCTGAAAAATAGCCACTTACCCAATTTAAAATAAACATGAAATGCAGTTTAAACAATCCAAATCACACAGTAGAATAGAGAGAAATGAATTTAGGTTAAGTGTGAAGATAATCTGAGAACTGCTATTAAAGCACTGTAGTTTCCTTTAACAAAGGAATATCATGATCATGAGTGCATTTACTAGAATTTTATTAGAAGGGATGCTGGGGCAATTAATAGGATGAATATATGCATTTTGTATTTTTTCTGTGAGTCACTGTGTTTACAAAGGCATAGAGTGCAACCATTTTAAAGCCTAATGATTGGTAGAAAGTTACAGTAATAATATTAGGATTTGAGGGCCAATTTGATGGCTAGACCCACTAATCTCCTGCACTTAACCTTCTACTAGGTCCCCTCCCTCAAATGTTGCTACCTGATGGGGCCTTGGAGGTGCGCCTTCTCAGTGGCTGTCCCAGCCCTTTGGAACAGTCTCCTACCTGAGATCTGAGGGATCCCTAGCCTTCTGGAGGGTTATGAAGACCTGGCTCTTCCCCCAAACATTGGGCTAGGATGGGGGTTGAGCTCCAAGTATAATTGGTCTGGCACCTGGTGGGAAGGGTAGTTTTGTTTTAAACCATGTTTTGTATGGATTGTTGTGAGCTGCCTAGAGTCATCATATAAGATAGGTGGCCATATAAGTCCAATCAATCAATCGAGTGAGTGATGGGGCCTGTGTCTCCTGAGGTCCTAATTTAAAGACACAGTCTTGTTGCCTACTTCTGGGGTGTCTAACTTTCAGAATTCTTGAGAAAAGTCTGGATTTTTTGCATATGACTTGTTTCAGTTTCTGAAATGCTTTCTTGTGTTCCTCAGTCTTTGGCATTTCCAACACTTGCCTTCTTGCACTTGCAACTGCTTCTCTGCTTCCCATGTCTATACAAAAGGGGTCACCACCACACAAGATATAAATGTAATAATAAATATTTGAAATGAAGTATATTTCATTTGATTGTGGTGAAATAAGCAGGATGTTTTAATGTTTTAATGATTGATGTTTCTGAATAAAAAAAGTCTGCATGCTCTTCAGTTTTTACAATAAAAACAGCCAGGTAACTAAAAGTTACATTTAAAAATGTAGAACTGGGTATTTAGGATGTAAGAGTGTGTTCTCTTGTGCATGTCTGTGAAGGAGTAATTGAGCATAGTGAATTATATTGACCATCAACAAAACTTCTTTTGAACTATGTCTTTTTGGACAGGGGTTTTCAAAAATTTTCAGGCCATGGAACCTGATGGTTTAAAAAAACAAAAAATCATAGATCCCTTGATCAAGAGGCAAAGCTCTAGTTATTAAAAATTGGCTGAGTTCTAGTGAACCTTCCTTTTTTCCTTAGTTTTTCATGGAACCCCATCCAGTTTGGGACACAGTTTGAAAAAGTCTATTTTAGAACAGCCTTCCCTGAGCTTCTGCTTTTTAGATGTGATGGATGGTATATCCTGTCAACTCTAGCCAGCATGGGAAAAAGTTAAACTGCACATTCATTTATTTATTAGTTAGATTTGCATCCTGCTTTTTCTTCCAAAAGCCAAGGCAGCGTTAATTGGGATCTCTCTTCATGTTATCCCTGGAACAGCAACCCTGCAGACAACAACAAACAGATGTTTTCATCACAGGTACATAATTAAGAAAGCTTTTCAGATAGAGATCCAATTAATTCTGAAAATGACAGTGTTAAAAAATAATTGTAAAATATTTAGAATTGTATATGCATATTGCAGAAAATGTGACTTTGGGCCAGTCACTCTCTCTCAGCCCACGATGTCTGGCTCAGGCAACTAGCTGGTCAGTTAGGCTGAGAAAAAGTGGCTGGTCCAGAATCATCCAGTGAATTCCCTTGGCCAAGGGGTGATTTGAACCTGGGTCTCCCCAGTCAGACACATTAACCACCATGTCATACAAGCATATGTAGAGTATATGAACATATTGTTATTGTTATTTTAGAATAGCAAAGAAGCTCTTTTTTTTCAGGCCCTATTTATTTTTACTTATTTGTTAAATTCATACTTGCCTGACACTCAGACGTTTAAGATCATATATTTACTACTGAACAATCCTATGAGTTAGTTTAGATTGAGAAAGAGGGATTGGCCAAATTACCATTTGATGAGTTTCTGTGATTGAGTGTGAACTTGGCCCTGTGCCTTTCTAGTCATAGTCCAAGATCCTGACTTTCCCTAGTCTCATTTTTTGCATTTTCTTTTTCTTCCTAACTTTTTTCCCACAAGTGCAGGGTCCACTTTTTTCAGATCAACCAAATGTTGATCCGTTGGTTGCGAAAGAAAAGACCTGACCAGCTTGTTGCCCGAGCCAGATGTCGTGGGCTGAGAGTGACTGGCCCAAAGTCACATTTTCTGCAATACGCATATAAAATTCAAAATATTTTACAATTATTTTTAACACTGTCATTTTCAGAATTAATTGAATCCCTATCTGAAAAGCTTTCTTATTATGTACCTGTGATGAAAACATTTGTTTGTCCTTGTCTGCAGCATGCCTCCTTTAATAAATCCTCACTTCAAAAATATAAGACCCATTATCTGAGCTCCTGTTCTTTTTTCCCCCTGAGAATTAATGTGTACTAGTTACTATGGGCAGCGTTATCTCATGCTTTGCAGATTATAGGTTCTAGAGGTAGTGATCTGTTTGGGCAATGAAAGCATGTGTAAGTGCTTGATTTATTAAATACCACACAATCCTCCTGCTGAGTGATGAGACTGCTCAGCTAACATTTGCAGTGTTTGCCAAAACTTTTTTCAAATTGACATTTAAAACTTAGAAGCTTTTATGGTGTCAGACTCTCTAGGAGAGCTCCCAGTTTTTACTAAATATCCATAGAATGTTTGCCCCAGCTACAGTTTTCCAGTCTGAACATGTACAGAATCTGTGATTCTGTCGCACAAAAGAGATTATTTTGGCCAGGGGTATTTAATTTATTCAGGCACAGAGTTACACATGAATACTATCAAGCTATTCTAATACTGGGGTCTTTCCCCATAATCCCTGTATAATGATTTGATGCTTGTGTTCAAGGCCAATCAAATATTTTTTGCTGTATGTGCTGCATGAATGTAGAAGTGCACCTGGCCCCTTGCAGTGTTACAGGAGATGATAAAACTCATGACAGAACATAAATAATTAATAGTTAATAATTAATAATTAATAAAAATAAACCAGATAACTTACTTAAATATTGCTGACTAATACTTCAGATGTAAATACCAGAAGGTGCTGTGTTTGTTAATGATTTGATTTTATCTATTTATTTCAAGTGTTTCTATCCTGTGTTTCATCTGGAAAGGCTGAACAGAGAGCTACCATTCTCATATTTAAAATCTAAAAAGGCAAGACATAAAGAAAAATAGGATTGGGGAGGAAAAGGAAAACCCAGGCTCAAATTCTTGATGCTACATGGTTCTCATTGTGGTTTGATGTAATGCTACTGAAATGCTATGATACTGCTGGTTACTGCTGGTCTTTTTTCACGACTAGCTGGTGCAAAGCAATGCATGGAGTAGAGGAGAACAATACCACTGGTCTCAGATGATGCAGTTCCTGAATGACCTTTGTAGGAAAAGCAAATCCTGATGAAATAGGTATACAGTATGAGCAGGATGTATGGTAACTCTCCTTTTTCTTTCTCACTCCGATGCAGTCTGACCAAGTGGCTGCTGAACTTTCTTTCCAGTAAGGCAGGGATCCTCAACCTTGGCAACTCTAAGCTGTGAGGACTTCAACTCCCAGAATTCCCCAGCCAGCTAAGCTGGCTGGGGAATTCTGGGAGTTGAAGTCCTCACAGCTTAGAGTTGCCAAGATTGAAGAACCCTATAGTAAGGTATCAGTCTTATACTATAGCCTTATTTTTATTTCATAAAGTGACTTAACATCAGTAAGCAAGCACAGAGAGAAAATGGAAAAGCCCACCTTTTTACCACTCCAATCTTTGTTATTGGATTAAAAGACACTTAATCTGAAGTGAGTTGTGAAAGCAGTAGGATTACTAAATCATGTAGGGTTCTTTTGCGATTTCTGTCATGCAGAGTATTCAGATTTATTAGTTTTAATCAGCTCTCCATAAAGTCTCTGGATTGGGATCTGACTTTCATACCCAGTCTTAAGAAAAGTGTAATTCTTACAACGGGCAAATTATTTTGTTCAGTTACATAGATTTGCAAAAGTATGCGCCAGAGTTAATTGGTTTTGTTTCATTCTTTTAAATTTTCAGATTTAGTCTTACTGTTTATAATAATTAGGTTTTTATTCTGTTCCATAATTTGCTTTGTTGAGAAAGAGCATATTTTCATCTTTTGCAGGCCTTTGCATATTAAAGTTGTAATGAAGTGTGTGAGTCATTACATTTTATGGAGGATGGTTATAGTGACAAAAGGGTGGATGAAAAGCAGGAACAGTCTACTGCAGCCATCCAGTCTGATTCAATAACTCAATGTTTCTCAACCTCAGCCACTTTAAAATGTGTGGACTTCAACTCCCAGAATTGCCCAGCCAGCATGGGGAATTCTGGCTGGGAAATTTTGGGAGTTGAAGTCCACACATCTTAAAGTGGCTGAGGTTGAGAAACACTACAATAACTAGTAGCCTCCTTCAGTCGCTCATGCAAGATGCTAGCCTGAGAGACCATTACTCCTAGTAAGGGAATTCATTATGAGTGCAAGGGCATCCTGGAATGGAATGAGGCACTGAAGCCTGAAACAGGGCCATTAGAAAGGAAGCATGAATGCAGTTTGCTCTGTAATAATCACTCTGGATTATTCGCTCAGTTTTTTTTCCCAAGATGCTTAAAATGGTAGCTACTGGCCACAAAATGATAGCCGTACCACCCTGCCACTGTGGATTTTCTATGAGTACTGGAGTACAAGGCCCTTACTGGATTCAATCCTCACCTATGTATCACAGCTTTCCATATTGCGTTCCTTTATTGAAAGTAAATCATGAGCAATGTAAACTAGGTATTTATTCAGGATTCAGTGGCTTGTTGCAATGTTGGTCATCTTTTAACGAAACATCTAATTATTCTCATCTGTTTTTGAACCTAAGAAAATAAAATTACCCCCTGCCTTCAGTTCTTTGTTTCCCATTGTAATTCACTGAACATGCTGATTGACATTATCTATCTTCTAATTTTGAAAATTAATGCAGATTTGCTACTTTCCAGTTTTACTTTCTAATTATTCTGTACTTCTAATTATTCTGTACTTTCAGTTAAGAAAGTGATGTAATCTGCATATCACAAATGGTTAATGTTTCAGCTTCCAGTTTTGATTCCATCCCTTCAAATCCTGTCATTTTATAATATATTTCTATGTAGGTTTAAACAGAAATGGAAACAGTATGCATCCTTCTCTCACTGTTTCTTGTCCTGAACCAGTATGCTTCAAATTCAATTCTTCCATTAGGTTCTTGTTTGGTGTTAAAGATTCTTCAGAAGAATAGCCAGGTGTTCTGGCATATCCAGTAGCATTCCCATATATTTCATATTCCGACATGATCTACTGTACATAATTGATCACATAGTCAAATAAAGCAAAGGTAAACCTCCTTATATTCTCTTGCTTTCTCCATTAATCATTTTATGTTAGCAATATATTATGTTCCTTTGACTCTTTTGACATCTGTCTACATTTGGCATTTCTCTTTCCAAGTATGGCTCCATTCTTCTATGTAACATATTAAACATAACTGTATGTGAGGAATTAGGTTGGGTCTTTTTAATATAGATATATTCACCCATCTTTTCCAGCCACACAGCCTTTTTGCGTATTTGTTGACGTACAACCATGAGCACATTAATTGCCTCTTTGGCACTTTTAAGGAGGTCGGTGTGTCTGTCATCTGTGCCTGGTATTTTCCTGTTTGATCCCTGAATTCAACTTACTCAGCATGTCTGTCACTCTCAACATTCTCTACTAGCTTCCTAAGGTGCTTGTTCAGGTGTTACCAAGTATTTTATATTCCTGTCCTTTCTAAACATTCCAATCCTAAAATAAAATCTAGAGGCGTGAATAGTGTCCCTTGTTCTGAAGTTACTACAGGTAGTCCTTGCTTACTGACCATTTGTTCAGCAACCGCTTGAAGTTATGATGGTGCTGAAAAAATAACTTTATGGCTCATTTACGACCTTCGTAGCATCCCTCAGTCATGTGGTTGCCATTACAGTCAGTACGCATTGTCCTGTGCTTCACCTGTGGTTTTTCCTTTCCCTGTTGCAGAGTAGAGAGATTGGAGAGAGGCATTGCAAGAAAGTAAGTTGTTTGCTCTTCTACACATCAAAAGCAATGCGATCGCACAGCAGCCTGGGGCTGGGAGCCATGGGTGCACTACGCAAATAGCTTACAGAACTCTCTTGAAATCTCTTTCTCTCTGATCTCTCATCTTCGAGGGGGGGAGGAAAAGAGCAAGCAATTTCTTTAGGCAGTCTCTCCTTTGCCTGACCCTTTCCCCCTCCCTCCCAGGGCAGAGAGATTGAAGAGAAGAGATTTCAAGAGAGTAAGCATCGAGAGCAATGCAATCATGCCAACAACAGGAAAGGTTCACTGGGAGCTTATAACACCATGTTACTTAACTGCAGCTTGCTTTTTTTCCTGCAATGAATGTACTTTACAGTTACTTTGAGTTCTTTATCCTATTTAAGAATACTTGGCTAATCCATTCTTTTTCACGCTCCCATTTTTGTTATATTTAAATCGAAATATTTATTCATATATGAATATAAATATAAACATATTTATATATTTTAAAATATAAATTTTAAATAATTTTAAATGAAATATTTAAAAATATACTGTAAATATTTTTACTATAATAAAAATCGCACGAGCATTTTAGTAGTTTGATAAAGGAATAAAAACATGGAGTAATGGAAAAAACTAGGATATGTGTTTTTTTAGTCTAGAGCCCTGCCTAAAAGACAGTGAGACATATACCTCAGTGAAACTCTAGCAGGTATCAGCTGAGCCACAAAAGCATCTGAAGACAGAGCAGATTATTACATTGTTGGGGGGAAAAACCCTTTATTTTATTTTATTTTATTTATTTTATAGACTTGTATGGCAGCCCATCTCAGAGCACAACTCTTATAAAACAATGAGAGAACTTGATAGCTGGTGTATAATGTATTTTAAATAAATAAAATAAAAATAATCATTGCATACCAGTGAATGTAAATATAAATAGTATTTGTGGTAATATTCCACTTTAAAATTAGGTGGAAAATGTTTTAAAATTTATTTATTTAATTTTTACCCCGCCTTTATTATCTTTATAAATAACTCAAGGCGGCGAAGATACCAAATACTCCTTCCTCCTCCTATTTTCCCCACAACTGCCACCCTGTGAGGTGAGTTGGGCTGAGAGAGAGCAACTGGCCCAAGGTCACCCAGCCGGTTTAGTCCTGGCCTTACTTTTTTGTCTGTACAATTGTTAAATATGAGAATGTTTTTCTTCACAAAATACTGAAGTCATCGTGTCTTCTATGGAAAAGGGTCAAACTGTCCAAATACGTTTGTAAGGATTTCAGAATCAGAAATTTCATCATCTAAGTCCACATTATGTCCTAGAAAGCTACTTGGGTCTAGTTAGGTCCGCTTGGACCTCTTGATTTACTGGTGGGGATAGGAATATGCATTATTTATTGAAAATATTTAAATCTTGAGAAATTCATGTTCCCAGAATGGCTAACAAGATAGTAATCACAGTAATATATGAAGCCTAACAGCAAACTTCATTATTTTCTGTCCATGTGATGTTATTTCTAGGTTAGTGCCTGCACTTGGTAGACTTGGCATGAATAGGATTATCCTTTTCTCTTTATCTCTGTTCCATAAAGCATTGTCTCCTTTTTTTATACTTCTCTAAACTGCAGCTCAGCCTTTTATTCAAGCTCTAACTCTATTAGTCTAGCAGCTATCACAGCTTCAACCTGGCTTTAACCCTGCCTCCTCTTCCCTAGCTGGTTTCTTCAGTCTCTCACACAATACCATTTCGCTCATTTTTGTTTTCCAAAGCAGCACTTTCTGTGTTGATATATTAATGCAGTTTTTTCTGCAGTGTTTCCTCAGTGTAGGCTTTTTAGTAAAAGAGAAGAGTGCCTGATTATTACTAAACTCTGCTATATGTATCGGTTGTTTGAAGAGGAACTATTTACTTTTAACTCTGCAAATTTTTCAACTAAATAGCAAGAACAGATGGGGAAGTAAATTTATCATGGTACTGTGCTCATCAAGGCATGACAAGGAATTTAACCTTAAATAGATTGGATCTGGTTCCATGACATTCTTTCATGAATTTCTAAATAGTGTTTCAAGTATCCCTCAGGTAATGAGCCTCTCAAAAGCAGTGTGTTGGAATTATGATATGCAAATGTATTTTGTTTCTACAATAAGAACAGCCTTATTAATATTCATATATAATACAAACTAATATTGACAGAAGGTCCAGGTGCTTCATGACCTTCAGTTAATTGAATGAATTACTTTTGACAGTAATTAATTCTTCTGTTTCCCCACTAGCATTGTTATTTATAGTATCCTGCCCTACAGTGTAGAAATATATATGATTCTAGGTTTGCTGCTGCTTGCTTTCTGGAAAGGGAAAAGCAATTCAATTGTCTGTAGAACAAAACCCATTGTTCTCCTCAATATTTCTTTAAAGGGGAACTCTTCTGTGATTACTTATTTTGTGTTGAAACAAGTGTAATGTGTATAAGGGGCAAAATGTAGATGCGTAAGTGCTAAATTTGAAATGTCCTTGTATCATAAGGTGTAATATTCCAAAGAGAGTACTTTCCTTTTCTGCAAAGAGTTGAACGTCTACGATTTATGAATTGCAACTCATGTTAGTGAACATCTAAGAGGAAATAACCAATCTCTGACCGTTCTTGTGAATTTGATTTGCTGAATGTTATTTGAACAAATTCCCTAGCTGTTTCTGTGGCAGCATGCAATAAAATAAGTATAGTTTAGCTGAATATCAAGGATGAGGAGAGAACTAAAGAATTGTGATGTTTTATATAAAACTGCCATTTTTGCCTTTTTGATTGTTATCCATGTGTATTTTATTAGAAATACCTCACATATAAGTTTTTTCTTTTTCTTTTTTCCTTTTTGTTTGTTGTTGCCTTAGTAATTTAGCAAATATGGGCGTAAAGCACTATTTTGTGAAAATATTGAATAAAAAGCAGGTCTCCTCCTGCCTTAACATCCAGCTACTAAATGGAAGTCATTGTCCCAGTCAACGCATAAATGACTGCCTATGAAAAAACAAATAATAGCTCTGTTAGTTTGACAGAGAGTTTGAGAAGAACTAGGAGATCATGGGATCGAAACTGGTAGTCATAACGAAAAGTGAGGCTTCCAAACAGTTGTCAAAATTATTCACTCTGTAGCATCTTGCTCTGATGCATTTGCAAATTGACTTTAGAATCAGTTATTTGAACATGCTTCATGGACAGTCTTGCCTTCCAACTATGGATAGGCAGACTGAATTGGTTGACAATGCATACTTTACTCATGTAGAACTTTAGCCTTAGTGCTAACTCTAAAGAATGACTGCTTTTTCTTTAGCTATGATTGTTTCTTCAGTGTTGTTTGATATTTGCAAATTATGTTTAAATTATATAGAGACAGAATAGGCACTATCTGCATCACAGAGTCCTGTGGGCATAAATAATATTCTAAAAGAAAGTAGGGCTGTCCATTTTTTCTTGGCAAAAATTTAGGCACCTATCACTACTATTATTTTACATCTATAGCACATCTTCATTTGCAAAACTGTAGCACATCTTCAAGTTATGCCAGATTTTTACTTTTTTTTTACTCCCCAAATTCTCATAATGATCTTTAAAATGATTCACAGTTGTCCTCACTGCCACCATTAAAGAAACACCAAGAATACTGGGTGAGCAGAACAGCACTCCCACTAGTTACCCAATTTGGGGTGGGGGGGGCAGTATATGCAAAAAAATCAAGTATCTAGACCAGCCTTTTTCAATCTTTTGACCCTGGAGGAACCCTTGAAATATTTTTCAGGCCTTGGGAAATCCCTGCACATTCAGGCTTAAATACAGGCCAGAAGTTTCAAAATTATTCTATTTGTTTCATGTGTAGGCCTGTATATATGCATTAACAGTATTCTTAAACTGAAAATAAAGAATGAAACTTACCTCTTTAATGTGAAGTTGCCCGAATTTGAAATAATTTTTAAAATAAATTGTGATCTCCTAGGGAACCCCTAGTGACCTCTTGCAGAACGCTAGGGTTTCACGAAACCCTGGTTGAGACAGTGCCAGATCCTCATCCTTAGTTTGTGCTCTTTTTCTTCTTGGCCAATTTAAAATTAAAAACCCAACTAGTTATTGAGGCTGAGATACAAACATTTCAGCTGCCCAGTGTTAAAAGAAAGTGCAGAGAGAAAATAGTGTCTTAGCACCTAATAAAAAACATAAGAAATCAGCGGAAGGTGGGGTGAAGCAGAATTTCTTTTCAACAGGAACCTGCCCATTCCTAATGTTCAGCTGCAAAGTTATATTTGTAGCAATTCCTTTTGTACAATAGCAGAGCTGGAATTTAACCAGATTTGCTGTCCAGAGGAAGAAACAGCATGTGATCATATGGACAGAGCATCTCGACTTGCCTGTGACAATATTCTTAATGATGACTTTGATGAAATGATAGAGGCCTTTTGATTGTGAAGAAAAGCTTAAGTCCTTTTCTAGGCTAATTGGCTTTCCTTTACAAATGCTAAGAAACCATCGTATATCTGAAAAAAGGTGAAAGGTCCCCTATGCAAGCACCAAGTCATGTCTGACACTTTGGGGGGACACCAGTTTCGCAACATTTTCTTGGCAGACTATAGAGCGGGGTGGTTTGCCATGCCTTCCCCAACTGCCACCTTCCCCAGCAAGCTGGGTACTCATTTTACTGACCTCAGAAGGATGGAAGCTGAATTGACCTGAGCCAGCTACCTGAGAATCCAGCTTCTGCTGGGATCAAATTCGGGTCGTGGGGAGAGTTTTGGTTGCAATACTGCCACCTGCCATTATATCTAGGTAAAGGTAAAGGTTTCCCTTGACATTAAGTCCAGTCGTGTCCGACTCTAGGGGGCGGTGCTCATCTCCATTTCAAAGCCGAAGAGCCGGTGTTTGTCCGTAGACACTTCCGTGGTCATGTGGCCGGCATGACTACACGGAACGCCGTTACCTGCCTGCCGAAGCGGTACCTATTAATCTACTCACATTTGCATGTTTTCGAACTGCTAGGTTGGCAGGAGCTGGGACTAGCAACGGGAGCTCACCCCGTCACACGGATTCAAACCGCCGACCTTCTGATCGGCAAGCTCAGCAGCTCAGCGGTTTAACCCGCAGCGCCACCACGTCCTAGATAGGCCTAAATACCCCTGAAGCAATGAAATAAATTTCATTACATACATATCTTTAAGATTTTCTATGTCCAGGAAAGGGGCTTGGTCCAAGTTTCTAGATGTCTGCACATTTATTTAATATCTTCACTATTTAACTTCACTATTTAAATTCTTCTTGGTTGCAGCTTGGATGTAATGTGCCATGGACATAGAATGAATTTAAAGAATGTCTGTTAGATTCTATCACAAGACAACTCATGGAATACTATTCCCAAGGTGATAGCAGAATTAAAACATACAAATTCTTGAGGGAAAATGTTTAAGGAAAATAATGGATTAGAGATGTGATAAATGCAAATATATTTGTGGAGGATGGAAGGGCCATTTATTTAAAGTCTGCTTAACAGGTTAATTGATTTTTTTGTTGTTAGAGGTCCATTAGAGTGCTAATAAGATACAACCATCTGTAACAACATAATCTACTGGGATGTTCACAGCCATCTGTAGTCATGTTTTAACAGGACTGTTGCATCTACCAATCAATCAATCATTAGTTATTTATAAATTTAATAGATTGCCTGTAGCTGTGTATCTATATCAGTGCATGTTAAAATTATAAAAATAGAAATGACAAATGACTGACTGTAGAAATGTTTACATTTTAGACCTATCTATAATTTGGTGATTTAAAAAAAAAAAAAAGCAGAGCTATGATAAGAACAGATTGGATCAGATATAGATTTAGACACGTGTTGGTGGCCTTTAGCAGAAGGAAACTTCCCCATCTTTCTCTCCCTATGGGCTATACTGTGGGAAGAGAGAATCCCAAAAATCAGATGGAAGCCTCTTTTGTTACCATTAATGGAAACCTTTGAAATTTCACTAAAGTTATGATACATTACTGTAAGAGGAAGCAGAACTCTTGTCATGAGGTTGGATTCAGTCAGGACTTCTACATTTGGTGATTTGCATAATAAACAATTTCTCAGACATATTCTGAGCTTGAGGGACTGCCATATATTTTTCTACCAAGCATTTATTCCAACCAAAGTTTAATTTTGTTAGTGGCTTACTTACCTAGAACCTAATAATGTTGGTCAATTGTGATATTATTGAATGGGTATAAGGAAAAACAATAGGAATAGTGCTTTAAGATTTTCACAATCAATATGGATTTTGGAAAGGCTGCCATAGGATTTCCTAAATGACTGATCAAAGACAAGTATCTAAGAACATGCTCCATGGTTATTCCTGTGCTGTCTAAATCAGGACTTTCATGGTATTTAACTGAACTGATTAATTTGGATATTCTCCAATCTGATGGACACTAAATTGTGGTGCATTTAATGACAATTTCATGTTTTGTTTTTTCTGAAGATTTTGGAATTTCAGAATTGATGCTGAAAGAAAACAGCCATAAATATTTTTGTAGTAAAAAAGGGGCTCAGTCTGGGCTTTAAGGAGTTTTTCTGGTTATGATTTTTTTAAATCTGTTCAATCATGTCTGATTCTTGAAGACTGCCTGGATAAGTCCCTGCAGTTTTTTTGGCAAAGTTTTTCAGAAGTGGTTTGCCATTGCCTCCTTCCTAGGGCTGAGAGAGAGTGACTGGCCCAAGGTCATCCAGCTGGCATTGTGCCTAAGGCAGGACGAGAACTCTCAGTCTCCCGGTTTTTAGCCTGGTGCCTTAACCACTACACCAGAATGGCTCTCAGTTATGATTAGACAACTCAAATAGTGTTTTAAAAATACCATTTTAAAACAGTCACATAGTAAAATTCTTGCTTTCAACCAATTCGTGAAAAAAGTTATAATGTTACTGATTATAGTTTTAAGTTGTTAAAGCTGCAGGCCCTGATCTGCTGTATCAGTGAAGAAAAAATACATAATTTCTACTTCATTGGTCCTAATTTTTGTTAGTTTTCTTTCAGATTGCACACTTTCTACTCTATCTGTCCTGTAAAAATAGTCCTTTCCCTTTGCATTGTAGGCTTACCATTACAACTGAAAATTAACTGGTACTGTAAGTGGTTACAATCCCTGATGTGGTTATCTTTTCTGTTACTTTTCTGTTTTGATTTTTAACACACTTTTTCTATGGTATTCCTTGAAACCAGTTAATCATTCTGTGAAAGTCCATTTTTTTTCACTAGAACATTAATTTCTCTATTGTTCTACTTCAATTTTTAAAAAATTAATTTAATGTATGAGTTTGCCTGGTAAATTGTTTTCAAGTCTATCTATTTCTGCAAACTGTTTCAAGAGCATCTTGTGGATGAAAAACTTTGTGTCGTCATAATGTGTCTGGTTTTAAGAATAGCAATATTGACAACCACATGTTTTTATTGTACAGCTAACTCTTTTAGAAATTATTTAAATGTGCTTCGAGGTTGGGTATGCTAAGTTATTGGATTCTGAATTAAAGGACCTGAAGAACTCTTGGATCTCAGAGAACAACTTCCACAGACATACATGTGTATATAACTTTTGAAACTTGCACAGGTTGGATCAGGATTTCTCAACCTTGGCAACTTTAAGATGTGTGGACTTCAACTCCCAGAATTCCCCAGCCAGCATTCTGGGAGTCGAAGTCCACACATCTTAAAGTTGCCAAGGCTGAGAACCCCTGCCTTGGATTCTTTCCTTTCCATGGCTCTTCATATGCAAATAGGCACGACTGAGTGGCTGGAATTACTCAAGTGAGAGGGGGGCAGCAGGAGCTGTATTCTCTCTTTGAAAGTGTTCTGAGAAAAGATAATGAAGCCCTTTGTACCCCCTTGAATAAGATCTGCATTTCAGCTGGAATTGGCTGAGCAGCTGGCACCTTGGCAACAAGACCTAGCAGAAAAGAATCAGAGCAGCCTTCCAAACTGCAAGGCAGGGAATGTGGTCACAATTTGGGATGTTAGGCTTTATAGATAAGACCACCATCTTCTGAGGAGGATAGATGTTCAGGAAGGAGGGAGTTATTTGATTTGACAATTATTAGCTTCATTTAAAAAATTTATCTACTTGTAAGAGTGAAGTGGAGCCTAGTGAGTTTGCAACAGCAGGAATTGGGTTTGTATCCATGTAAAAGTTAGAAAATCCTTGTTTGATTTCAGGTATTTTGTTTTTGTTTTAATCTCTAATTTACTGGCATAATCATTTGAAGCAATTGACTAAAAATATTACATGGGGAATACGATGTGTGTCCTCAGCCATGTGATTTGCTGTTTGGATAAGCCCTGATTTAATCAGGATAATGGTGCTGATGTGAATACAATAGACTTCATTAATCACCCAGCTGTTTAGAGTGATTCGACTAGCTCCACCACAGACTTGCTGAAAAGGTGTGTGTGTGTGTGAGAGAGAGAGAGTGAATGAGTGTGTGAGAGAATAAGAATGCCATTTTTTCTTAGCAAGGGTTAAATGTTTAGTAATGAATCTCAAAAGTTTTGTGATAGACTGGCACACAGGTGGATTTGGGGGTGGGGGGAGTAATGTGGATGAAGTAGTAGGGAGTATGCCTAAACACAAATAATTATGCTGTCCTTTCTTTGAACAAGCAAGGAGTTGTGAATATGAAGGACAGATAGCCAGATTTTTTCCATCAAGGGTTGCATGGAATAATCTGTACAGGGTTGCAGTCACATCCTAATGGTGGATAGGGCTGAAGAAAATGGAGGATGGAATCACCATCCTTCTCCTCTTCCCAGTACTCCCATTTCTTCTTTTTCTGGTACCCCTTTCAGTCTTTTTTCCCCCCTTTCTCTCTGTCTCTCTTCATTATATCATATAGCAACCTGCAAGGAAGGGACCAATTACTTTAGAAATTAGGCTGAAAATTGTGTGCAAGCCTGCGACCACAGGCTACACACTATTATCTAAATCCGTGTTTCTCAACCTTGGCAAGTTTAAAATGTGTGGACTTCAACTCCCAGAATTCCCTGCCAAACGTATACTTAGACTTTGTAAAATAGTTCTTTGGAACTTAGGTAAATGGAAATTATTCATTTGGTCATTTTCCATAGCACCTGCTCAAAACAGTACAGTACTGATCAACAGTGGTCTATTAATATTCAGATTCTTCCTCTTGATGGTGAAGATTTCTTATGCAGAATAGCTTAAGGTAGTCAAATCTCCTGGTCCATCTCAATTTAAACAGAAACCTGTCTGTGAACATTGGGACAGGAGGCAGCAGTAACAGCCTTTTCCAAGACCTTTGGGACTAGAAAAATTGGGGGACATGTGTATAAATTTTTGGGTACTGGAGCTGTGAACATTGTTTGGGTTGTGTGACTCAGTCATGCTTTATCTTCTGGCACAGAGCAGCTTGTGCAAATCATTACTGTGAATTGTACATTTTGCCTTACTTGTACTTAATCTTATTTGAATATTTATTCAAACATTTCATTTTAATGAGGCTGACACCCCCTCCCCCCCAATAAAATTAGAATGTTAGTCTTAAAATTTGACCTTAGGCCAGGGAGCAAAATTTGGGAACTCAGAGAAATTCTGGATTAGATGTATTTAGTTACCAATTTCTTTTTAGGGAAATCTCTTAACAGCATTTCTGATTGATAAATTTTACTGGATATGGCAACCTCTTTTGTACTTCATTTTTCTACTGCAGCCCAAAATTGGAATAAGTTCCATTAATGAAATGGGCTGTAGATTCATAGTTAATGTATTCCAAATAACACTGTAGAAAAATTTTGTACCATTTCCAAGAGCTCGTGGTCAGTGGCATGATGGACAATACTACGGTATAATTAGTTCCTGAAAGACACAGAAGTTCAAAATCAGTGTAGTACAAGGGGAAAAAACTGAGGCAATTACTCATAAACCGGGGGAAGGGGGCTGGGGCTGTAAGTTTAGACTAAACTAGTTTGTTTCAAAGAAAGACATTTGGTACTTATGTGATGGGTAGAGTAGAATGAATTATTTGTTTAAAAAGTAACAATAAAGAAGATAAAGGATAGTCTCTTAAAGTTGCCTGTCATATATGCTGTACTGATTTGATGGAATCTCTTTTACATTCTCAAAATAGGTAATGAGTATAATCAACTTCATGAAATCAAAACATGCTTGTAATTACAGAGTTTAAATGACAGATTCCTGTAAGTCAATCAGATACCTTTGTCAGCTGCTTCTTTCTCTTATAATAAGGTTACTTTTAATTATTGTGCACTGTTTCTCTTATAATACTGTAAAGCTACCTACAATTAGTCTTCATCATACAGAAAGTCTGCACTTCACTATTCACTAGTACTGTGCCTGTCATTATTTGAAATCATATAGTATTTAATCACAGAAATGACTAAAAACAGACTTGGTCAGCATAATAGCATAATCTCTTGCTGATGAAGCGGCACCCATTTCCAGAGCACTAGGAAACTGCCTCTACCTATGGGGAAGGGAGTTAGAATTAGTTGCGGGGCCAACCCATTTGCATTCCCTTCACACAGCCTAGAAATAGGAAGGAGCATGGCAGGCAAATGGGGTAAAATGCACTGCATTTGCACTGATGAGGAAAACAAAACAACAACCTTGTTTTCCAAGGTAACCAGGAGCCACATTTTTCCCTCCAAATTAGTGAATGACTATTGGATTGCTGCAGCACTGTAAGAGAGCAATGGATATCTGCAGCAGCAAAAATGGAGTTTTCCCTGTATATAGATACAGTTTTATTTCTGAGTAAAGTAATATTTAATATGCAATGGTTCCTACCCCTCTTGTGTTAAATTAATACTAAAAGGCCAAAATCTGTATTTGAACTTAAGTATGTATCAATAACTTAAATTGAAAGTAATATTTTCTCCTCTGTTATTAATTTAGTTATATTATAACTTTGCCCCTTTAATAGGAAATAGTCTCCTCTCACCCAAATGTTAATTTCATTTTCACAGATATTTTGCAGATCACTTGTGGAAATATTTGACATATGCTAAGTCAGTGTAGGTATTCCTGTGTTGGACAGCAGTATAAAAAAATGCTTATGCAGAGGGATGCTCAAACAGAATACAGAATCACACATAAAATGCAACAGATAACTGTTCCTGAAGTGTCCCCAGTGTTTTGCATACAATGGAAATATCTTCTTACTTTCAATGTCTCAGTGGTGAGTGTTCTAGTTACATTATCTTGAATATGAGTAGGATCCTTTCCAAGATCTGGACCCCTGTACTGAATTGCAAGTCTCAGCCCAATGCAAGTAGTGAAGGATATGGGGTGTTTTAGTTCAGTAACATCTGAGGATCGTAGATTTCCTCAGCCTGCTTTTTTCATGCTTTAGTGATAACACCTGTATAGGCTTTCACATTTCTTTCAATCCAAATAAACTGTACAATAAGAAGTAAGGGAAATACCTTAAGAAGATAATAGGGTAGAAAAGTTTGGGGTTAAAAATCCAGCTCAGAAATTAATGTTTTGGTCTTCAAAGTGTTCATATAATTTAAAATGTTTATGTATTAAGCATTTTTATTTAATTGCTGGGTTGGTATCATATACTGTATTCTGCCCAAATAGTTTGCATCACTTTAGAGCCAAGATAGAGAAGAGAGGGGAAACCCATTTTTTTTAGTTTGTGCATATCACACAATCTCTTTATAGTCAGGCTTGGTGAAAGCTGAAAATGTTCACAAAGCGACAGAAATCCAAAAATAACCACATGGCTTACAAGCCCTTAAATAGTCATAGGCCTTGTTAGCTGTAAAGGAAGTTGTGTGGGAGTAACTGAGCATGATGTGTTTTCTGAAGGAGAGTTATCTTTAATAAATAAAGTTATCTTGTAACTTCAAAATATATTAACTGCTAAATGACTTTAATGTGAAGAATTGCATTTATTATGCATAAGAAGGAGGAGCCAGCACTTATTCTAGTAATAATGAAAAAACACTGATTCAACAGTGTCTTATACTCTAGCGGTACAAAGATCTATGTATAGCCAGTTCTATATTTCAGCTCAATAATGTTGCATTCTATGGTGGTTTATTTAGCAGCATGTTCATGCCACAGAACAAAAACTTAATCTCTGATGCCTTGTTATACAACCTGCCAAGTATTTAATGGATACCAAATTTTGCAGGTTATGTGATCCTAGTAGGGAACAGGAGGGAAAGAAGGTATATAGGGCAATTCATGTATGATAGTTAAAATAAACTGCATGATCCATTAACACTAGTGCCATCTGACTCCGGGGCGAAAGATACTGCTTGATATTAGAGCAGGAAAAACTAACTTTTATTAAGTGCCAGAACCTTGACAGAACAAATAAGCTAAATTATCTACTATCTGTTCTTACTAGCCTCTTGCCAGTGAAGCAGTATTGTCCTCATATAATGCTGGTTTTATATGACTGCAGTGCAGCTGCTACTACTACATTTCAACCAGAAAGTAGATTTCCTACATGTAGTGCAGATGGCTTATGAAATTATCACTGTCACGTGCTTATCGTAAAAGCTCATGCATACATTACATGATCAAGAAGTTAGGGATGGTAAGGATTCTTAAAAATATTCATCATTTTCAGATAACCCCTATTTCATACTTTATAAACCTTTCCTTACCAATACAAGAAATTAAAACACATTTTCATGCTCACATATGTCTCCCATTCTTCTCTTTTGTATATGTGGTCTGCAGGATGTTTTCAATCTGCTTGCATGATAACGGAAGACTGTGTGTGTACTTGCAAGTAATCAAATACTTTCTTTAAAAACTGTTTTAAGCAGCTACCTAAAATAGGAAAGGAAATGGCAGAATTGTAGTAAGGATACTTGTTAGTGTGTTTTATAGAGCCACAAAGAATTTTTTTATAGGCCAAGAATGAATTTGGGATTAAATTAAATCAAAACTTCTTAGGAAAGAGTTGATAGCTTCAGTTTTTTTAGCATTGCAACATGTGTTGATAGCATTGCAAAGGAAGGAAAACAAATACAGTTCATGACATCATCTCAAGACACAGAGGTATTACCACTGTCAGAAGAGGCCATTAAGTCCTGGGATAAGAATACCACTCCAAGTGCAAGAACCTGCATGCCATGTTTTTCTTTAAGAAAAAAAACCAATTTTCAAATGTAAGTACTGAAAAAGAAAAATATGCATCAAATGGATCATTTGAATTAAAGATTTCAGATGATTTAATCATCAGATAACCTTCCTCAACTCAGGAATTCTCCAGCTTTTTTGAGCTGCTACAACTACCATCCTCAAGCCTGCAGTGGCTGGCAGTGCTAAAAATGACATATCACAAAACTATTAAATTGTAGAAGTCTGAGAGACTACCATTTTTAAATTGTTTTTAATAGTAGATCTTTCCAATTACAGGTAGTCCTCGTTTAGAGACACCTTGTTTAGCAACCATTCAGTTACAACAGTGGTGAAAAAGTAACTTTGTGACCAATTCTTTGCAGGTCTGTAAAGCAAAGAAAAGCTGAAATGAAGTCATAAGCACAGTCACGGTTTCACTTAGCTTAACAACCAAGTTGCCAGTCCCAGCTGTGGTTGCTAAATGAGCACTACCTGTATCTGCTACGTAAATGGTTTTTCCTGTTACAGGTAGTTCTTGGTTAATGATGGTAATTGGGACTGGAATTTTCATCTCCAAGCAATGTGATTGTAAAGCGCAACCATCACGTGTCCATATTGCTTAGTGACGGCAATCCCAGTACTCCCTGTTGCTGTCATTAAGTGAGGATTGTGGGTTGTTAAGCACTCTGGTAAGGTGCTAGCACCCTCCCCCATCTGGCAGCAACCATGCCTGGCCCTGCTGCGCTCACACCTTGTGGGCTACCCAGGTTCTCCCCCCCACCTGGCAACAGCCATCTGGCCCCACCGCGCTCAGACTGCATGTCACAGGCCACCCACACACCCTCCCCCACCCAGCAGCAGCTATCCCAGGTCTCATCACGCTGCTCCTCACTGGCCACCCACATACCCTTCCCCACCCAGCAGCAGCCTCTTACCTGTATGTTGGCCTGCTTGTGGGGCCAGGGATGGTTGCTGCCATATGGAGGAGAGTGCAAGCGCCTTACCAGAGTGACTTGTGACCTTCCCTGCTGGCTTCCCCATTGTCTTTGCTTGTAGGAAGCCGGCAGGGAAGGTCACAAATGGTGGACACATGACCACAGGATGCTACAACTGTCCTAAGTGCAAGCCAGTTGCCAAGTGCCCAGATTGAGATCACGTGACCACAGGGATTCTGGAAAGGCTGGAACTTCAAGGACCGGTCATAACTGCCACTTGTTCAGCACTGTTGTAACTTCAAACAGTTACTGAATGAGTGGTCATTAAATGAGGACTACCTGTATTGTAGGTACAAGATTCTTTTTCCCAATTTTCTGTCATATTAATCTTACTCAGATATTTACTCTGACAAGCAAAGCAGCATTTTACAGAATGTGGTTAATATAGTGGTTTAATAGGTAGGCAAAGTCCCATTCATACCTATTTAAAGATATTCCATTGAGGTCAGTGGGGCTTACCACCTGTTAATTAGGTTTAGTATTTTTTCAAATCTAGTTACAGGGTAATGCAGCAAAATTCCTCTTGTATTTGGATCACTACCCCAAGTTAAGTCAGACTTGATGCTGTTGGGTTATATTGTCAGATTATTGTAAATGGGCTCAGGATTGGGACTATTCTCTCCTGCTCCCCCGCCCCCCCTCCCAGACAAACACACACAGCACCTTGACTTTTATTGTGGTAGAGGGAACAAACATCACTTGCCAGGCCCATTGGGTGTGAGGCTTTCCCTGCAGCTTGGGTGATAGTGGTGCAGTTGGGGGGGTGGGGCAGAATGAACATGGAGTGGGTTTTGTGGTTTGGTTGATGTGGGATGGAGGTGGTGCTCAGGCTGAGGTGCTGAATGTCTGACAGACATTCGAGTAACCTTGTTATCTGGCATGTCTGTCAGACATTATCTGTCTCTATGTTTGATAGGATGTGTTGGCTTAGAGGTGAGAGGGAGAGGGCAGAGGAGAGCAGTGGCAATGGGCATGGGGACGTATGGTGGGAGACAGTGCAGGGCCACCCATGGGGAAGGCAGCCTTGGTTTCTAAGTCTGATAGTTGGTTCCAGCTCCCTGTACTCAGTCCCAACTCCCTGGTCTCTGGAGCTTCAGTAGCCTCTAACTCTGACTGCTGCTACTTAAAGCTAAGTTGCCTTGTAGTAAAACTGAACTCATACACAGCCTGATCATGGATGAGAGAGCTGACCTGTCTTGCATTACCAAAATCTGGCTGGGTGTGGGGTTGGGGTATGTCCCCCTGTTATAAATGTGCCCTACTGGGTTTCAGGTATGGCACCAGCTGTAACTTCAGGGCAGGGATGGTGTAGTGGTTGTCATCTGGAAGTCTCTGGCAGCCTTTTGGGGCACTGCCCCAGAAATCTCAGATGTGAGATCTTTTTTCTGGGATTGGGCCACAGGGATCAGCTGGGACTGCTGCTCACTTACCTTCTTCCCTACAGGGTAAACAGCATCCCTGCCTAAGCTCTTTGACTCTGTGGCCAAGTTGGAAGTGGAATTCTCCAGGCTGGGGACTTCAACCTGTCTTCTCTGGGCCCAGAGATTGAGGTGACTTGAGAATTCATGGCCACCATGGCAATCATGGACCTGGTCCAATTTTTTAGGGTCCCAATTAGAGGTTACACATTAGATCTGGTTTTTGTCTTGGGGCAGTGACGTGATCTGGGGTTGGGGGTTGTTGCCATGGACAGATCACACCCTTTTGGTCCTGGAGTTCCTCGCAGCCCTCACCCTTCCAGTGCAGGGACGTGAGGCCTATTTGAATTTGGAACTTGGAATTCTTTTTGAAGCTCTGGTGCATGGTTTGGCTTTGATCACAGCTTGGAATGAGCAGGTGGCAGGAGCCTTTGACCAAATTGAACCTGTGCGGACTCTCTGTGATCATGGATCCCTAGAGCTCCTTGGTTTACCATGGAGCCCCAGGAAATGAAGTGACACAAGAGATGCCTACAGCACTGGTGGCAAAGCTGACAGGTAAGAGCCTTTATTAGGACTTATTTTAATTCGGGTATTAAGATTTCTTTAAATTCTTTATAAAATTCCCGTGACAGTCCATCAGGGCCAGAAAATTTTCCACTTTGAATAGAATTAAAGATTTTTTCAAGAGTTCATACATTGTATTTCTTTCTTTTTTCTTGCAATAAGGTTTACCAGCTGAAATTAGGATTTTGCTTAATTAGCTGTCTTTTTATCCTTAATACATAGCTAGTTACCATAACTTGCCTCTGTCAGGTGAAATGTCTGTAACTCCATTTTGATGTTTTAGGTTTCTGCCAAAGACACATGATCAAGGACAGAAAAAAATGGTAATGATATCAGGATGAAAGTAGTACAACAATACACATTCAGACCTTCCTTCCTTCCTTCCTTCATCAGTTTTTGATTCCTGGCAACTGCCTAGGCAAGTCCTTGCAGTTTTCCTGGCAAGGTTTTTTCAGATGTGGTTTGCCACCGCCTGCTTCCTCAGGCTAAGAGAGAGGGACTGGCCCAAAATCACCCAGCTGGCTTTGTGCCTAAGGCAAGATTAGAACTCACGGTCTCCCAGTTCCTAGCTTGGTGCCTTAACCACTACAACAAACTGGTTCTCTATTCAGACATTATAAAAGGTTTTTTAGAATTTCCAGTTGATTGTATAATTTCTGACAGGAAATTATGAAAGATACAGATTTGTGCTTAACCACTACAACAAACTGGTTCTCTATTCAGACATTATAAAAGGTTTTTTAGAATTTCCAGTTGATTGTATAATTTCTGACAGGAAATTATGAAAGATACAGATTTGGTGGCAGGAGGGAAAGTGAGACTAACCAACCTGACAAACTTTGTGGGAAATGAGAATAGAGGGATAATGACACCTTAATACTATGGTCCCAGTGATTTTACAGCTTATGCCAAGAATGTTCTGGTGGCAGGCAGAAAACTCCAGCTGTCCTTCAATTGCCAGAACAAGGTTCTTTTCCTTCTGTGCTCTTCTGGATTGCAGAAAGGGACTGGTCCCATGTTGTCAACCCTTTGTTTTGTAACTGGAAACACACACCTTTCCCACAGCTTGATTCAGGAAGATGGATAATAAGCCTCATTTACGATGACTGTGAAATTGAACAGGTCATTTCTGGGAACTGGCTAATATCTCTTTCTCCCCCACCCCCAAATAAAAAAAACAGAACGCTTATTTTTTAACTAGTGTAACTTGTGAAGTTACCACATGATTCTTTGCTTGAGAGCTGATAATAACTATATATTGACCTTGTTTAATTTTATTTGATGTAATAAACCTGCATTTTTATTGCACTATTGATATGGGCAATTTTAGGAAGTTGGAGTGCACAGTTTGCAGGTATTAGGACCTGCAGATCAGAAATGCACACAAGGCTAGGCACGGTTGCAGCACTTGCTTGAGTTGCCAGCAGATTTTGATTCATTCACCAGAAGCAAGCTTAAGTACAAGTCAAGAGTGGAAAAAATGGCAAACTATACACTCAGCAATTGTGTGAGTTGGCCTTCGGCCTCCTGAAATGTGTCCAGTATATAGTCAATGGTGAAATATTTAGGTTTTCTTTACCATAGAATGCACTCTCTTCTCACTGGAAAAGGAAAGAATTAAAATCTCTCCACTCAGTGTAATAACAGTTGTCCTCTGCTTTCTGACTACATATGGCTTTTGAGTAATAAATTAGTGTTCCTCAATACTCTTCCCATCATAGTTTTCTGCATCCACCCTTCCATAGTCTATCCGAAGTGTATGCATGTATAAGGACACACAACACACAAATAAAATGTAAAGTTGTAATATGGCTTTGTTTTTGTTTCAGCATGATTTGTGACCTCACTTACTATAGCTTAGCTTTGTGAATGAGCCTGGCCACTACAGCTTCTTCAACAAACCAAACATCTTGGCTTAGTGTTGTAAATGAAGTAAGGATACTTCTAAATATCTTCTATTGTGAAATTATGTTGCCCTATTGGCTTCATTTTTATGGGAAACCTAAATAACATTTGTCTGTGGTTTTCTTTACCAAAGAAGACTTTTATTTGGGGAACAAATAATGTTTTCAACATATGTTTTGTTTTTCTCATATCATAAAAATATTAGGAAGGGAGAATGAAATATCTCCTGTCAGTGTGAATAGCTTTATCTGGATACGAGTCAGATGAGAATGTTAGGAATCATTTCTCCTCATTTCAGAAGTGGATGCTACAAACCATCAAACTTGATTATATTATCACTGCAGTATATTATGTGTTGACATACAGCCTGTGTATCACCATAGCTTGGAGGAAAGTGAAGAAAGAAGGTAACTTTGAGATAGGTATCCGTCAGGTTTGAGAATTCTGGGGGATACTGTATATTCACCACTTCTACCAAAAACAATTCTGGTTCACTGTCCCTTCAGAACCAGAGGACTTGAAACAGAGGCACTGCTTGAGACATGCAGAGATGGGAGAATCAGTTGAAAAGGGAAAAATAAGAGATGCTTCTTGTTTCTCATCCTCTTGAAACTTCTTCCCGTTCTTAGTATATAGTGCTAATGCCCCCAGATTCTTAGCCACTTTCAACTCAAAATCTGGTAGGGGAAGAGGGGAGGTCTAAGAGAACGAAGGATTTTTAAATATATATATATATTTTTCCTCCATATATTTACTGGTACCATTCGTATATAGAAGGGTTTAGTTTTGTTTTGATTTCACGGTCCATACCTTTTCTACAAAACAGTGCTAGGGGTTTAATAATTATTACTTTATTTTATTTCATTTCATTTTTATAATTTATAGGCTGGGCAGCTTACACTTTTAAAAAAAAATTGCAAAGGACAAAAAAGAAATAATGCCCCAAAACAGCATACAGTATAACCAAAAACCCAACCCAACCCTACCCCAAAGCCCTCATCCAGCAGGGGCTCACCATTCACCTTGCCCCAAAACCTGGGAAAATAGCCAGATCTTTACTAGCTTCCTGAACATCCTCGGGGTAGGTATAAATTTTTCTTAATGTATACTTCAAGAGATTATAAATTGGCCACATAAAACAGTTTAAAGGACTTTTAATCTTGCATCCTGATACCCTGTACTTTTCTATAACATATTTTGACCCTAGCATACAAGAGTAAGTAAGAGAGAATAGCAAGCATGCCAAATAACTAGAATAAAGCTTCATTAACTTTTCAAAGAATTCAGGTTAGGGATTAACTAGCCCTTCACCCTCACAAAAGAATGGATGGAATCTTGTGTGTGTCAGTTTAGCTTAAGACCTTTTAAGGTAGCAGTTCATGCTTCAAATAATAATCTACATTTTGAAAACTTGATCTCTTTCATCAGCAGAGCAGCAGTAGTCAATTTATGTTAGTCTGACAGCAGGTCAGCTTGAACACAACCAGGTTGCTTAAACACACTTAAATGAGGTTGGAGTATTTAGCTGGCTGGTGACATAAACAAATATTACAGAGATAGAGGGTATTCTAACAGAAACTTAATTGCAATAATAAATAAGGCTGCTGTTAAAGAACTATTACTGTGGGAGGACTATTGTTGTGTCATCTTGTGATACCATGCAGACAATGTTCAAGTGGAATATTTAATATGGCCTTTTTTGGCATTCTTTGAGAACCATATGGAAGAGGAGGGAAGGCAAGATAAATCCACATTTATTCCTTGTGGATCTTACTGTAGAAAAAGCAATCATTTTATATTTAGTTCTGTGTAGTATATAACTTTGTAGAATCTGGAATGATTGGCAATTAAAACCCACAAACTATTAAGTTACAAATGTAACTCTCTTTGTGTAACAAACATATCACATTTTTAAAATTTTCCCTTTTTTGTATTTCTTCTTCCAGGATTTTACTAAAACGCTAATAAATGAAGGAAACTATTGCTTTGGTGATGCTGCAGTCAATACCCTGAGAGATAAAGAAGAGCTACTTTGATGCCAACTTGGTTCATTTTGTAGACAAAGAAGCTTAAAGGACAAATTTTATTTAGCTACTCTGGGACCCCATGCACACTGATTACTAGGACAAGATACCTTTCGGATTGAAGTGTTGTGTCTTGTTCCTAACTTTAAGATTTGCACTTTGAACTGTTGAAAAAAATGAGTGAGTTCTGGTTGTGTTTCAACTGCTGTATTGCAGAACAGCCTCAGCCTGTAAGTATGGATTTTACTTTTCCATGGTTGAATAATGTTCCTTACACTTGATTTGATTTGATTTCTTTTCTTTTTAATGTTTATGTGATCAAAATATTTCTACTGAGTTGTAGGAGCAATTAGTTTGAAGGCATTTTGTGCCATATGCCTTTATATTGATCATTTCTAAATTTTGCTCAGTTTTGGTGTATCTGATGAAAGGGACAGCAATTGACACTTAACATCATATAATCACATCATTTTCTAGCTGTGGTGTACATTAAAATGGAAAATGTAGTAAATGTGGTTATATATACATGCACAAATAGAGCTTATTTGGAATCAGACAGCATTAATAGTAGGTACAGAACAGGAATATTGATGCTCAGGGCAAACTGGAATGCTAAAAAAGCATGCCATTGTTTGCTTTCTATGTCACCAGTTCAGATGTTTTCACTCCTTTTTCCTTCTCTACCTCCCCTCTAAGGCTTCAGTCATAAGAGCACTTATGAGAGTAAGCCCCATTGAACTAGACTTATTTCCAATTAGTTTATAAAATTCCACTAGTAGTCATTGTTCTAAATCCTAGTAATCTTAGTATCACACTGACAGTTGTAATATTGATCAATCTGTTGCAACAAACAGAAGAAGGGAGATTACATAGCATATTGTTTATATACAGTATTTTAGAAAAATAATTACTGTATGTTTGAGTATGTTGTATTTATTAATTTTTCTTTTTAAGGTATTCAGTTAAATAATTTATATGGCTGGCCATCTCACAGTAGTGATTCTGGGCAGTATACAAGGATTAAAACAACAGCTACATACAGTGGCTACATACAGTGACACCTGAGATAAACCGTATGTTCCAATCATAAAAACCACATCATTGTAATGGTTGCCTATTCTGAAACACTATCAGACTCATGAACAGGAATTCAAAGATACCTGATTTATTAAAGAATAGTATGCAGGATCACAGAGAAAGCTGAGAATGATGAAAGCGCGCCAAATTCAAACTAAAAACCCTCGGTGCAAATGAAATCCCTCCCCCCATAGAATCTTCTCACGTTCACAATCCCAGGTGCTCCTAACGGTTTCTGATGGTCTGTGGGAAAAGGCCTTGAACAGATAACATAACCCAAACACATTCCATTGTACTGATTTCACATAGAGAGCTTGGTACAAGGTTTCACAGCAGCTCCCTCCCAAACAGAAACACGCGTCAGCGCCATGGCATGTGAAACGTTATGATGTATAAACTACATTGAATCAGTGAACATGACATACTGCCCCCACAAAAGAAAGATTACATTAAGCAGCAGGCTTTAAAGGATAAGCAAGGTGGAAACAGTTAACTAAATCAGGAGTGTTAACATGGTGAACAGACACCCATTCAGGATGAGGAAAATGTTTCCATTGGACGAGATACTACAGGGTGCCTCGAAGTTTGCGGGAATCAATGATGTCCTTGACTTCAAAGTGTTGTTGGCCGTCAATCATGATTGGAGCAGGAGGAGGAGGTTGAGGGTGCCAGTGTGAGGAGTGGTGCATAGGCTTAAACAAGCTGCAATGGAAAACAGGGTGCAAGCATTTCAAATTGTGAGGCAGGTCCAATTTAATGGTAACTGGATTGATAAGCTGAACAATAGGTAAGGGACCAATGAATTTGGGAGCAAGTTTTTTAGAGGGTTGAGGTGATTTGATAAATTTAGTAGATAGATACACCTGATCCCCAACTTTGAAGTCATGTTGCAAGGAACGATGCTTATCGGTTTGAAACTTGTAAGCAGCCTGGGCATCAGCCAAAGCTTGTTGAATCACCGGCCAGGAATCAGACAGTTTAACAACCCAGTCAGATGCAGAACATGTTTGGGAAGGGGGTTGTGGCAGTTCAGGGATGGGAACAAAGTCGTGACCAGAAACCACGCAAAAAGGGGTTTGTCCGGTACTTTGATGGACAGCATTGTTATAAGCAACTTCAGCAAAAGGTAATAACTCCACCCAATCATCCTGATGGTAGTTAATGTATGCTCTAAGAAACTGTTCAAGAGTGGAGTTCAAAATCTCAGTAGAACCGTCAGTCTGGGGATGGGAAGCCATGGACAGCGCTTGTTTAGTGCCAATCAATTTTAAAAACAATTTCCAAAACTGGGAAGTAAACTGTGTCCTGCGGTCACTGACCAAACGGGAGGGGCTACTGTGGAGGTGGTAGATATGGAGGAGAAATAGGCGCGCCAATTGTGGGGCTGACGGGATGGATGCACATGGAATGAAATGAGCTTGCTTGGAGAAAAAATCTTTTACAACCCAAATAACAGTTTTTTTCTGACTGGGAGGAAGATCCACAATAAAATCCATAGAAATCTCGTCCCAAGGATGGGTAGGACTGGCCACTGGCTGTAAAAGCCCCTGTGGTTTCCCTCCTTTCTGTTTTGACATGGCACAAACAGGACAGGAAGCAACATAGTCTTTTACGTCACGTCTCAATGTTGGCCACCAAAATTGGTGGCGAACCAAATGTAAGGTTTTGACAAAACCAAAATGTCCAGCAAATTTATCATCATGGGAACGCTGCAAAATAGCAGCCCTTAACGTTTCAGGCACATAAAGGCAATGTTGCACCCATGCCAGACCGTTTTCAAAAGAAACAGTATCTCTATTAGCTAGCAACCAAGTGTCAGATTTCAGTGCCTGGAGAAAGTCCTTCTGTAACTGACAAGGAACTTGCACTTTCCGCTTCTCAGACTGGGCTGGGGGCAGGGTCGCCTGTGCACGGGTCTGGCTCCGAGTGACAGCAACCAAGCCTAGTTGTGGTTCAGTGAGAACAGTCCCAACCACATCTGCCACCCGGTCAAGGTCCTGAGGTAAACGTGACAAAGCATTGGCCAGAAAGTTTTTCTTTCCTGGGATAAATTTTAACTGGAAATTAAAATGATTGAAAAACTGAGCCCAGCGATTTTGTTTAGGACTGAGACGCCGGGGGGTGCGAAGGGCTTCCAAATTCCTGTGATCGGTCCAAACCTCGAAAGGGCATTTAGCGCCTTCAAGGAGGTGACGCCAGGTTTCTAAAGCGGCTTTTACAGCAAACACCTCCTTTTCCCAAACATGCCAACAGCATTCAGTTTCGGAAAATTTCCTGGACAGATAAGCGCAGGGTTTTAAGTGATTTTCAGAATCCCTCTGTAACAAAATAGCCCCAACTGAGGAGTCAGAAGCATCAACTTGGACCACAAAGGGGTGTTCAGGATCGAGGTGCTGTAGAATAGGCTCAGCAGTGAAAAGGGTTTTCAACTTTTCAAGTGCTGCCTGGCATTCAGGCTTCCAATTCAGCACGGCTACAGGGTGTTTTACTTTGCGTGTCTCCCCCGAGTCCTTGGTATGGAGTAAATCAGTGAGGGGCAAGGCAATCTCAGCGAACCCCTGGATAAATTGGCGATAATAATTACTGAACCCTAGGAAACTTTGCGATTGCCTCTGGGTGTGGGGACATTCCCAACTTAGAATTGCCTGAATTTTTGCAGGGTCCATCTCAATGCCCTTGTCAGACACTCAATAGCCCAAATAGTCAAGTTGGGTTTTGTGAAATTCATATTTGGAGAGTTTGGCATAGAGTTTGGCATCTCTAAGTTTGCGTAACACCTGTTTGAGGAGGCGTTCGTGTTCCTCCTTGGTTTCAGTGTAAATGAGAACATCATCTAAGTAAACCAGGACCCCTTTAAACAAATGAGCATGTAAAACTTCATTAATCAACTGCATGAAGACTCCGGGTGCCCCTGCTAACACAAAAGGGAGGACTGTGTACTGAAACGATCCTAGTGGGCAATTAAAAGCAGTTTTCCACTCATCCCCAGCTCTTATGCGAATGCGGAAATAAGCTTCACGAAGATCGAGCTTGGAGAAAATCTTGCCCTTTGACAAATGAGCTAACATGTCCTTCATGAGAGGGAGAGGGTACTTGTTGACAATAGAGACAGAATTTAACCCACGATAGTCCGTACAGAGTCGAAGCATGCCGTCTTTCTTTTCCCGGAATAACACGGGCCCCAGCTGGGGAATTAGCAGGTTCAATAAATCCCCTGGACAGATTTTTGTCAATGAAGTCCCGTAATGCCTCAAGCTCCTTCTGAGTCATCGGATAAATTTTTGGCTTGGGCAATTGAGCATTGGGGACCAACTCTATTGCACAGTCAATTTTCTGGTGGGGTGGGTAGCTGATCTGCTTCCATCTCCCCAAATACGTCTGCAAAGTCTTGGTATTGATCAGGCAAGCCTTCTAAATGTGCCAAGTTAGGGCGTGGCATGGCGATTGCAGCCCTTCCAACCCCCGCACGTGCAACTATCTCTGCTGTAGGAGCTTGGTAAAATCCATCTTTAAAAGTCACAGTTCTCTGCTCCCAGTTTATATAGGGGCTTCGATAGGTCAACCAGGGGATCCCCAGGATTACCAAGGGGTGGCCAACAGGTGCCACCACGAATTTCAAAGTCCCACGGTGGCTGCCCATTTGCATTGCCACAGTTCCAGTGAAATGGGTTGCAGGCCCCCCACCCCCACCGTTGAACCATCCAACTGTGTGAAGATCAAAGGCTGCTGGAGGGGGAAGCTAGGCAGGTCCAAAGCAGCAACCAGATCAGGTTGAATTAAACACCTGGATCACCCAGAGTCCACTAAAGCCCATACCTTTAGTTTTTGTGCGGGAACCCAATTTCACTTTCACTGCTAAAGTGGGACAGTCAGCACTCACCATAGCATCTTCATGCCCATCCTCCTCCACCTGCCTGCAGGCACTCTTCATGGTAGGTGGCTGGCGTTTCCTGCCGGCTCCTTAGAGTCGTCTTCAGTCTCTTCCAAAAAGTAGATTACTTCCTCAGCGTCAGCTGTACCTGTGGCTGCTGTCATCCGCCGCGAGGGGGGGGCAATTTGGCTGGCGGCTTCCCCACTCACTTTCCAGCTTTAGCTTTTGAGCAATCAGCAGCTCGGTGGCCCTCCTTTCCGCATCGGAGACACTGAACCCTCGCATAGCGTCTATCTCTCTCCTCATCCCAAGCTCTATAGCTTGGCCGGGCAGCAGTCATAGCACTTCGGGATCCCCTCATGATGGTGGGTGGTCTTTCAGATTTTCTAGTTTGCATGAAGGTATGCTGAGCGTGCTCAGCCTTGCCTGCCAGACAGATCCAGTCGTACAATGACTCTGGGTCATCTCTACACAACGCCCACCGTAGGACGTCCTGGTTGAGTCCCTCTTTAAACCGTTCTATTAGAGTTGACTGAGACTGGTCAGGGATTTTCCCAGCTAGAGCCTTAAACTCTAGGGCGTAATCAGCTACGGACATTTGGTCCTGGGTAAGATCCTTCAGCGCCTTCTTAGCTCTTGCCTTGGCCAGAGGATCCTCAAAATGCAGCTTTAACGCCCACATGAAATCATTGAAATAATTAAGTGCAGGGGAGTCAGCATCATTTAATTGAGCATACCAGTCAGCCGCTCGACCCTTCAACTTGGTGGCAATGGTAGTTATCTTAGCCTCTTCGGAAGGGAAGTATGCTCCAAACTGCCTCATGTAACTTTTAGCATTAGTTAAAAAGAAAGATAACTTTGTTGGATCCCCATCAAACTTGACAGAAAAGTCTCTCACCCCCACTCCGGTTGGAGCGGAATCGGCAGCTACTTGAGTGGTTGGGCCCCAGGTTACAGTAGCTTTCCCTCTTTGGGGTGGGGACACTGGTGATCAAGCCCTGCGGGGTGGGGATTCATCCCAGAGCCGTCTCCAGCCCCGCTCCGCCAGCGGTCCAGATGGGAGGATGGGGGATGGTTGCGGGAAGCTGGGATCTCCTCCGGGCCTCTCCTGCCCCTCCAATGACAGAGACAGCTTTCTTAGCATGTACTCTATCGATTCTATTTTGGCCTCCATCACTCTTAGCCTTTCAGGGGTTTGAGAGTCCTTCCTCCCTTGTGTGTTCGGCTTTCTCTCTGTTGACACCATAGTAGATTCTTTGTCTGGGGTTAGCGGGAACCAATACTTCCAGGACGCCCCCGACGTCCCTGGCTGGGGTTGTGATCAACTCTGCGAGCAATTCGCTGGGTGCTGGTTGCTCTGGCTCTTCCCCATCGTTAGATTCCTCCACATCAGAATTGGAACTCGATCCATTCCGGGAGTCTGAAGGTTCTGGGGTGAGGTTCAGTTCTCCTCTCTTGACCGTCAACTCGGGCATCAAGCTAGCCGTCTCCTCAAGTCCCCCGGTCGTGAGCGGACTCAGCCATCGTTAACTATTTTCCCTCGCAAGAAACTGATCTTGGTAGGAGCTAACAGTACAACTTTGGGGATTCTCAGCTTTATGTAATGCTTGCCTATTCTAAAACACTATCAGACTCATGAACAGGAATTCAAAGATACCTGATTTATTAAAGAATAGTATGCAGGATCACAGAGAAAGCTGAGAATGATGAAAGCGCGCCAAATTCAAACTAAAAACCCTCGGTGCAAATGAAATCCCTCCCCCCATAGAATCTTCTCAAGTTCACAATCCCAGGTGCTCCTAACGGTTTCTGATGGTCTGTGGGAAAAGGCCTTGAACAGATAACATAACCCAAACACATTCCATTGTACTGATTTCACATAGAGAGCTTGGTACAAGGTTTCACAGCAGCTCCCTCCCAAACAGAAACACGCGTCAGCGCCATGGCATGTGAAACATTACGATGTATAAACTACATTGAATCAGTGAACATGAGAATCATCAGCACAGTTTACCTAACTGCCCATCCCAGATGCCTCGGGAAACAGCCAGGTCTCCAGTGCCTTGCAAAAGGCTAAGAGGGCCGAGGCCATCCAGAACTCCAAGGGAATGCTGTTCCACAGGGGAGGCATCACAGAGAAGACATCTTTAGGGTGTCACTGAAATGACATTGTTTCATAGCGGGGACCCAGAGCATGCCCTTTCTGCTAGATCTAGCGGGGTGAGCAGAAACAATGGGCAGGGCCACAACTAGGGTCTGTGTCACGTAGGGCAAACATGGATTCCACACCCATTTTGGCACCCCCCAGCACTCATTTTGGTGCCCCCCCAGCGTGGCACCCAGGGCACATGCCCACTTGCCCCTCCCCCCAGTTGCAGCCCTGACAATGGGAAAGAGTGATCTGGCAAGCAGCCTGGCATTATGCTGTGTAGGGCTTTATAGGTGATAACCAGCGCCTTGAATCGCACCCGGAAGCCTACTGGGAGCCAGTTCAGATTGTGAAGCAGAGGTGTTATATGAGTGTGATGAGAAGCACTGAAAATTGCCCACACTGCTGCATCCTGGACAAACTGCAACTTCCAGATGTTCTTCAAGGGTAGCCGCATGTATGGGAAGTGATTAAGGTATGAGTCACTGTGAGCAAAGCTTCCTAGTCTAGGAATCAATGCAGTTGTTGCACAAGATGAACCTGTGCAAAGGCTCCCTGTAGCCATGGCTACTACCTGCTCGTTGAGCAGGAACCGTGAGTCCAAGAGGACCCCTGAATTGCACTGACTCTCACTGGGGAAATGTACCGCTAGGCAGAGTTAAAGATGGAAGAACTCTGGATTTGTGTGGGGGTGGGGTCTTAAAACCCACAGACTTTCATTCTTGCCAGGGTTGAGCCAAAGCCTGTTCCCCCCCCCCCCCCATCCAGACCCTCATAGCCTCTAGGCACTGGGAAAGGATCTCGATTCCATCACTTGGTTGGCTCAGGGTGGTGATGTACTGCATACTGACAATACCTCACCCTATGCCTATGGATTACCTCACCCAGAAGCTTTCCCATGTTAAATAGGCGTGACAAGAGAGTAGAACCCTGAGGCACCCACAAAACATCCTCTCCCATCCACCAACACCAACCAGAAGCAGCCCCAAAGAAATGAGGAGAACCACTGTTACACAGTGTCTCCCACTCCCAATCCCTAAACCAGTGCAGAAGGATACCATGATTAGTAAGCATGAACTCAAAAGACAGTAGCATCAGGAGCAAAGACGGGAAGCATTTAAGTTAAACAGGCAAAAAGTAGTTTGAAATACTCAGACTCAAGTTTAAGATATGCATAAGTTTTAAAACTATTTTCAAAGTCACAG
This sequence comes from Candoia aspera, assembly GCF_035149785.1. Classification (NCBI taxonomy): domain Eukaryota; kingdom Metazoa; phylum Chordata; class Lepidosauria; order Squamata; family Candoiidae; genus Candoia; species Candoia aspera. The sequence continues at coordinate 207,771,449 of NC_086154.1, read as the reverse complement.
TATTCTGAGGAACCCACTTTGCCCCCCAAAAGCATATAGAAGTCATTTTTATGTTAAGGTTTTTCCCAATTTTCATGAGGGAAAAGGTCAGAATAATGCCTGTGACTCAGTATCTTCCAAATAATGATAATTGAATTAGAAGGTAAATAACCACACAGTAAATGTCTATGCAAAAATGGCTTTGCATTTATTTAGTAATGTCTCAAATATTTGTGGAAATTAAAGCTTAGATGCACTGCTGTGACTGGCAAAGAAAGTAATTTTAGAAATGCTAACAAGAATTTTCTAAAAATGTTAATAATTTTTATTTATTACTGGACAGGCTACTCCTCCACTCTTTAAACTGAAAATGTGACCAGATGCTTGCTTTAATGAGAAAACTTTGGGAGGGTTTCATATTTTGGATGCCTGACTAGAGAGTTAATGCCCTCTTAAAAGTCAAATGTAGGTTTTGAAATGTTAGGCTAGGTAGGTAGGTAGGTAGAGCTGCACAGTCTCCTTAGAGCTACATTGTTTCATATTGCAGGTAAAGAATTTCATAGACACACAACATAACCTTTTCTAATATGGAATAACTGCTTTCTGAAATGCTCAAATGTCCAGACATGCAGTTCCACACACACTTTTTCATATTGAAAATACAAAACAGCTCTTAAATTCAGTGTCTTCAATTGTGTTAGTCCCCAAAGTTCTGATTTTTTTTAGTTTAGATATTCAATTACTTAAAGAATTTGTACTTTGCTTATGAAGACACATTTTTTCACAAGTTCTTGAAGCAAAATGTTAATGTTTTATAATAATAATAATAATAATACACTGTAATAACAAACATGAACAAGAAATTAGCAAAAGGTTTAGTTTCGCACCATTAGGCTAGCAAGTCCAAGGGTTTTCCAAAGTTCTATGTAACTCATGCAGACTTATTGAGAATTACCAAAACCAAGTTAGAATGTAAAGTCTGAGAAATGAGGCAAAGGTTAGCAGTGCAAGATGCAATAATACAGAACGATAAGAAGTAACAAGCAGAAATATTGGGATAGCAAGAAACGCATTGAACTATAGTTTAGCTGTGGGCCAGACTGCTCCTTCCTCCCATGCCTCAGAGACACATGAGATTTTAAGATTTAAAAAATAACTTTTGGGGGTGTTTATTAAAACTTCTTTTTTGCTTGCAGTATTTGGCACTTACACAACATGTTAGAGCATCCAATGCATACTACATGAGAGAGAATGAACTAAGGCTGTTTTTTCTCCCAACTTTAAATATAGCATTTTGGAAAAATTACCTTAATTAAATAATGAGATATACATTTAATAAAGTTAGTAAAGAAGCATTTTTCTCTGGCAGTTTATCCAACCTTTTATTGCCTAAAATTCTAAGTAATAATTAGATAAATATAATTTACATTGGATCCTAGTTTTATTTTTTAAAATATATATCATGATCCTGATCTGGTGATTATTCTTGTATCCTAGCAATGCATTATATATGTAGCATATTCTCAAATGAAATATTTTTCCTATTCACATAAATAGAAAGGACAGTTTTATACTCCTAGTGTTTTCCCTTGGAGTTTACAAGTTTTTAACATAATGTCCCAGTACTTCCAGAAAAAAAATATGTCTGACTATTGCAGATTAAAAAAAAAACTTTTTAGACTACAGCCCAGTACAAAGGGCCAAACTAAACAAAATGTTAAACTGTATTATTGCAATTAATCTGTATATTCATAAAAATGGAAATAGCAGCTTCACAGTCAAGATTCAGGATATGAGATAGAGTTGGGTAATCTTCTCTTTCTTGGCCCCAGTGAGAACATTGGAGAACAGCTTCCATTGGTACATACTAACCTCGATTTAGCCCCTATTCATTCCCAACACCTAATAAAAAATGTAAAGTGATGCATGCAAATTGCAAACTTGCAAGCATCTTTTATTTTTTTGGCTCTCAGTGTAAACATTTGGGCATGGCTCCTTTCACTAAGTCCCTTGCAAATATGCATAATATGAGGTTGGTCATTTAAAATATTTTTTTCAGAACAGGGAAAGTCTAATCAGGACTGATTAGAACTTTGTATATGCAGCCCCACCCCTTTTTAACTGTGATTCTATTTAATCTGAGGTCAGTATACTGTATATGGCCTGACATAATATCTCAAATCAATGTATCCATCTTCTAGTCAACAATTAATAGGTGAATGTTGCCCAGTTTGTGAATATATATATATTTATTGTGCCAAGTTAAAACATGAAAATGTTTCTTCCTACAAACTAATCTATAACAGTGCTAGCTTGTTGCTTCTGTGAATGCTTGTCTGGGCAGTGACAACCTACTGTATATTCCTCTGGGTGCAGCAGAGTGAATAGTCAGAAAGAAACATGGAAGAAATGGCCCAGGTAGATAGCTTACAGGCCCCTGGCAGTAAAAAAAAAAAAAAAGTCTTCAGATTTTGCCTGAAATTAGATATGCTACATAAGCCAAATCATTTCCCAAAACTTGAATTTCCTTTCTGATACTTCCATAATGGAAAATATTTGAATTTTGTTTAAAGTGTATTTGTCTAGTGAACAGTTTTGTGACTCCAAGGGGAATTAAATGCCTCTCATCATTTCTAAACAATTCACTAAGCAAATGTTCCTTATTTCTTGTCATTAAACAGCAGGTAGATTGGACTAGGAGATTTGGGGAGAGGGAAGAGGGCAAATGTGTTCGTGGAAGATAATAGGTATCAAAAAGAACATGGGTGAAAGAAGCCGCTGTTCTGCTGGAACAGGATGACTAGCCAGAAAAAAAACGAAGTAGGGTGCAATATGGCAACAGATTATGCCCAGCTGTTGTGCTGACAACCAATACACAATCCTAATAATCATTCTCTCATTGATTCTGAATGGAGTAAGAAGTATATGTCCAGGAAAGAGGAGAAAGCACTAGAAGGAACATTGCTAACCCTTTTCAGACCACTTCTGTTCATCAGAACTTTGCAGCAAGATGGTTGTCTACTCTGGAGTTCCTCATTCAGAAGTTTAAATGCAGTCTTCTGGAATGATAAGAGCCCTGCTAGACCAAGCTTCCATCTTATAGGTCTCATGGTGGTTCACTCTGTGTTCCTGGAAGCAGGACTAAAGACAGCAGCCCTCCCTACTACTATTCGTCAGCATGCAAATTCCACAAACACAACTAACCAATGAATCAGTTAAATATTTAATTTCTTTTTAAGGCTATGTTATATTAGGAAATTGGTAGGAAATCATATGGTAGGAAATTCCATAAACTTATAGAGTATTACATCTGTTCTGGATCTCTTCACCATCTTTCTTTGGAATACCCAGAATTCTACTTTTAAAAGCTAGCAAGAAAGATTCCCTATTTTACAATGCAAGGCAAACTAATTTCTTTCATAAAGTTTGAAGGAGAACTTTTATGAATATCTGTGACTAAAAAGGCTTTTTATCTATAATATGTCTATAATTTATAATATATCTATGAATAAAAAGGCTTTTGATGAAGCTTAATGTATCCTGCATAGCATAGCTTCTGATGATTTGGATTAGTATTAAATTTTAGTAGACAAAAGGGAGGCAAAGAAAAAGATTGAATTGCCATGTGACTGCCTCTCTTAGCGATGGCAATCCCGGTAGTCCTTATTGCCATCATTAAATGAGGACCTCCTTGCAGCTTCCTGCCAGCTTCCAACAAGCAAAGTCAATGGGGAAGCCATCAGGAAGTCGCAAGTCCCAGGCGGCTTGCAAGCAGGCTGGCAGGTGGGTAAATGGCTGCTGCAGTGTGAGCGTGGGTGGGTGGGTGGTGGCTGCTGCTGGGGGTGGGAGGGCATGCTGGTGGCTGCTGTGACAATATGTGAGCGTGGCTGGGCTGGGGTCAGATGCTGCCAGAGGTGGAGGGTGCCCCAGTGGCCAGGCCAGGGGTTGCTGCTGCTGGGTGTGGGAGGGTGTGCCAGTGGCTACTGTGGCTGAGTCGGGGGTGGCTGCTGCTGGGTGTGGGAGGGTGTTGTCATGGTTCCTGTTCCAATGTTCCTGGAAAATATCGTAACGGGTTCCCATGCCATGGTGCTGACACGAGTTGCTATATGGGAGGGGGCTGCTCCTGTTCCTTATACCAGGCTGCGATGCGAGGAGTGAAGAATGAAGAATGCATGTTTGGGTTATCTCGCCTTGTCAAGGACGTTTCCCGCAGACCAGCAGGAACGTTAGGGGCACCTGTGGGCATGGAATTGTACTGACTTTGGGGGGAGGGACTGGGGTTTTGGGGTTTTATTGGGAGACATCCCACTCTTTTACTATTCTCAGCTTTGCTTGTGATCCTGCATGCTATTCATTATTAAATCAGATATCCATGAAAGCCTTGTGTGAGTCTGATAGTGATTTTGAATGCGCAATCTTTACCATTGTGCAGGTGGCTACCATGGGGCTCCCCAGGATCTTGTAATTCTCAGGAGAAAAAGTGGCAGGAGTGGGAGCGACTTACAGGAGCAACTTGCAACTTTTCCTCCTGACCTCCTGACTTTGCTTGTGAGAAGCTGGCCGGGAAGGTTGCAAATTGTGATCACGCAACTGTGGGATGCTGCAACCATTGTAACTGTTAGCTGGTTACCAAGTGCCTGGATCATGATCATGTGACCGCAAGGGTGCTGGGACAGCTGGAACTTCAAGGATAGGTTGTAAGTACTACTCGTTCAGTGTCATTATAACTTCAAACAGTCACTGAATGAGTGGTTGTTAACCAAGGACTACCTGTAATAGAGAAGGAATTAGAAGTAGCAGAAATATTGGGAGAAAGTGACCATTTAATTCTTCTTGACTTTAAGGTGAGTGTACATTTATTTTGGAGTTTGAAAAAAGTAGCTAGAATAAACTCAAAACAATTATATTGCATGTCAGGAGAAGGTAGTAGTAGTAGAAGCTCAAGATGGGTGAGTTCCTAAAAAAAAGGATAATAGCATAATTGCAAATAATTCCAATAAGGAAAAAGAAAAAGAAAAAGAAGACACCAGGAGAAAAAGAAGACACCAGAGTTTGCACAAAAAGGTTTAGTGAAGATCTGAAAACAAAGCTCATAAAGGAAGTAGAGAGAAAAATCACTAAGGAAGAGTACAAAAGGGTACTTTGGAATTGTTGAGATTATAACAGAAAGATTAAACCTCAAAATGAACTGAATTTGATGAAGAATGCGAAGAAGAATAAAAACAATATTTTAAGGTACAATATTCTTCAAATATGTAAAAATTAAAAGGAAAATGATATATCATCTGCTAAATGAAGATATCAAAATTCTAACAGGTAACAAAGGCAGAACTACTCTTTTGTCTTTGTCTTCTCCAACAAGAGACTATACGTTTCATCATGCAGTTGTGAAAAGCAGAATGAAGAGGCAGAACTGAAACTTGAGATTGATAGAAACATGGTTAAGAAATCCCAACTTACTTTGAATGAGTTTAAGTCTCCAAGGGCAGCTCAACTGCATTTTAGGGCACTGTGAGAACTTGATGATGGACTTGTCAAACATCTGTTCATTATCTTTGAGAAATCCTGGGAAAGAGGAGAAATGCTAGATAACAGGAGGAGGGCAAATGCTACCCATCTTCAAAAAGGGAAAAAACAAGTCTGGAAAGAAGCTTGCATAGAAAAGCCTGGAAATGTGAACTTTTCCTTCTTTTATATGTCTGTAGAAAGCATAATTGTAGTAGGTAGAAAAAAAGCAACGCCCCCCTCTCCTGTTTTTTTTTTTTTTTTTAAAGCTTCTGGAAGAGTTTCTGGAAGATGCCATTTGTTCCTGTATAGCAGATTTGCAATTGTTCTAGATAAGATTCTTGATGAAAATGTTTATGTTCCTTTTTATTTTGTGTTGATTAGAATTCACTGTGAGTTTTGTGTTCAGTTCATGGCATCACTCTTTAAGGAGTTTCCAAAAACATTGGAACAAGTAAATGCCACAGCAGTCAGGCTGCTTACAGGCTAATAGCTAAGGCAACCTATTGGTATTGCTTCTTTATATCCTCATGTTGTCACAGGGGTTGGTTTGGAGAAGTTGAGCCAATTAACTCTCAGCTCAACTCCCTCTCCAAAGGAATCACTGCAAAAATGTGTGGGCATTTCTCACTGTCTGGTAGTGACACATTTTCTTCCCAGTTCCTGCCATATCTCCCCTTTCTCCAAATGCCTGAATGGCTATAGAGGTCAAAGACTCCCCAGTTCTGGGACCATTGATCTATGCAGTTCGTGCAGATGATTTTTCTCCTCCTATGTTCAAAATGCAAATCTAGAGAAACTGATCTAAGTGCCACAGGGACCAAAAGTAATGTGACTGAGCAGACACACTTATTGTAGAGGTGTTACACTTTTGCACCATTTCTTAGGAAGGTGGACTGTCATTTTTGTCTTACAGTACAGGTGTTCCATAGGCAGTGTAGGTGGGTGGGAATAGATTTCTCAGAATGGGTAAACAGCTCTCTCTTTATCTCCCTGCTGTCCAATTAAAATTATATGTCTATGCCATCCAGCTAATCACTTTGAGCAAATCTTACTCTGTTGCACTCTTTCTAGTTGGTGAATTAAACCAATTGAGTTTCTTGTCTGTCAAGCTCATAATTGAAACATTGAAACAGAAAATTCCCTCTAGAGCAAAGAAATGTTTGAAAATGCCCTAGATATGCTGCAGTTCTTGAGAGGTATTTATCTACTGACACCAATTATAGAACAGAATAAATATCAAATCATTACCATGTATCAGTATTTATCAATATACTATATTAGTTCACCTTTTCATGTTCTGCTTGATTGTGGGAAGGTTCATATGAATAAAGTAAGAGTCCTATTTATAATTGAATTATATATCAGTTTGACAGAGTAGCAGCTCAGAGTATTAAGTAATGTGGCTTGAATTAGTCCTTTGATGTCAGAGGGCCACACTCAAGGGATGTATAAGTGTAAGGTTGTTGTTAACTCTCTTCACTTTTCTTGCAATACTGTGCTAGGGATCTTAGGTTGAATTGAAAGTTGTGTGAGAAACATGCTAAGTAAGGATTGTAGAACATTAGAGTTTGTATGGGAAACCTTCTATCTGCTGAGAGGGAAAAGTATTTCCACAAGTATTATTACTCAAGTTTGAAGCAATAGACAGATTTGGGGCCATTTCTGTCACTTAAACCTCTTCCACTAGGCTGAAACAGCATTCAATGAGCTGAAAGTCCTGAAAGCAATTGCAGATAAACATTTGAAGATTTAGAGGGTGAAATGGGATTTTCCATTTCCCCACCCGCCAAATACTTTTTTTGAGAGGTTTAATAATTACAACTTTTTTCCTCAGTGTTTTCTTTATACATTAAAGAAATGTTTGAGCTGTGAAAGAAATACGAAAGAATTCATGTTAGGAAATATACCAAACCAAATGATAAAACGTTTGGTATATTTCCTAACATAAAGCTTGTAAGGCTGTTTCAATATAGGAAATCCTTTACTTTTAGAAGCTCATGGAATTATAAAAAAAAATAAAGGATCAGAAGCAGTAAATGTTGATAATTACAGTATTTCAGATTCTTAAAATGAAACTGATGAGACAATGTTTCATGTAGCTAAATGTAAGTTGCAAGATTTGATGGTCTTCTTTTTTTCATTTTTTGTGAAAATCAGCATGTTCTGCATCTTTCTAAAATACAAAATTTGCTTTGTTTTTTCCACATTAATGCCTTTTTCTGTTTTAGTATTAAATTTTATTTGTCAACCTCTCTTAGTCAAGCAAAAAGGAAGATATGCTACATTCCTACATGTTCAACTTCTAGCTCAGTATCTATCCCTCCTAAATTTGAATAATTTAATAAATTTAATCAATACATATATAAATATTTGAATAAAGTATATTTTCAATTATATGAACAAATTAGAAAAAGTGCTCAAATTGGACATTTGTCCCAAAGTGCCAGTTTTTCTGGGGGAAATAACCCCAGAATGGTCCTGTTTTTCTGTTGCTTCCAAATTTGACTTGATTTAAATGGCCCAATTTGGAGGAGATATGTTTGTTTCTTTAAGCCTTACTGACTTTCTCTCATGTTTTAATATGGAATTTTGCATAAAGTATCAGATGCCTAAGTATGTTTTACATGTCACTGTGTATACTAGATCTTTTAGTCTTCAATTCAACAATATGATTATGTTTAAAACATTTTTCCAAGATGACAATATAATACCTTCTGGAGAAGCTTTAGGATATGTGATAAGAATTATTGGCTGGACAAAAGAGCAGTCTGTTGTCAAGACTAGATTAATTGCAGTTTCCAGTTCCTATAATTTGCTGACTTGCTGATCCATAGAGGAGAAGCATTTCAGGTTCACGACAGGTTAGATATTACTTATCTTCTATTAGAATAGGAATTTAAAGAAACCAAATGTCTAACCATTTATGGAAAACAGTGAAGGCTCTGTTAAGATTTCTTGCCTGGACGAATAAATGGAGAAATGGGACATAGACAGAGAAGACATGTGGTTTATTATATGTTGCAGACAGAACCTGCAACACAGAGAACTATCCATGGAAAAGCCAGGCTGATAAAAGTGAAAGAGACAGTGCCGGCTCTGTCTTGCCTTGCCTTAGGGCTACAAAATTCTGGATGACCACAAGATGGTTGCAAAGAGAGTGGGTTCCCTGTATGTCTTTGCTGCTATCTCATGGTCATCTGGACTGCTGCAGTCCATATCTGATGCTCCTACCTTCCTTATATCACGTCTATAACTTTCAACAGTTTTACAATTACCTTGTGACTGAGATTAAGATTAGGAAAGTTATAATATGCAATTTAAATCACACAAATTTATTTTAAATAAATTATTTACTTAAAGCTTTGTGTTTTATAATTCCTAACAAGAATCTGTAATGCCTGGCTGCTGTAACATTGAAACATTTGGTTTGCAACTAAATAAAGTATTTATACTATCTAAAAGCATAATCTAAAACATCTGGCAATATAGTAGCCAATATGCTTTTTTTGTACTATATAATCATATCTGCTCAGAAATGGGGCGAAGGCTGAACTATAAAATTAATGGGCTTCAGTATGGCTCCTTGTACACACAAGGAACATATGTGTGAAGATGAGCTGCAATCCAACAGAGAGTTAGTGTGCTAGGCTGTGGATCAGTGCCCAGAACTTTACAAGTTCAAGGATGACATTTATGAAGCAAAACAGTATTTACTCATAAATGGGAAGTAAATGTCCATGTTATTTGCCAGACATAAATATTCTTAATTGCAATAATAATTATATGGCTACTTGGCATACATTTACAATATTTGCCTCAGAAGTCACATGACTTTCTCTTTTTTTCTTCTATACAGAAGGCTTTAATTTCAAAAGTCTTTTATTTTATTTTATTTGTTTAATGTTTATCCCGCCTTTATTATTTTTATAAATAACTCAAGGCAGCGAACATACCTAATATTCCTTCCTCAGAGAACTGTTGAAAATGAAATGTGTTTCTATTCACATTTCATTTAAAACCATTTTAAATTTGTTTTTTTATTGTATAAGAGTAAGCAACTGAAAGAAATGTTCAGAAATGACCTTAAAATATCTTGTAGCTCAAAATGGTCTCTGTCCATGCATAAATTTTATGGAAACAGCTCCTTCACAAAGGATATGTGTACAGATAGTCCTCGCTTACCCTTAATTGGGACCAGGAATTCTGTCCCTAAGCAACGTGGTCATAAGGTGCGATATCACATGACCACACCAACTTACGGTGGCAGTTCAGCAGCCCCTATTGCCATCATTAGGCAAATTCTGCATGGTTGCAGTGTCTCGCAGTCACATGATCACCATTTGCAGCCTCCTTCTGGCTTCCCCATTGACTTTGCTTGTTGGAAGCTGGCAGTGAAGGTTGCAAATGGTGATCATGTGACCGCAGGACACTGTGATGTCATAATTGCAAGCCAGTTGCCAAATGCCTACATCGCAATCATGTAACAGTGATGACACCATGACAACTGCAGCTACGAGGACCTGTCATAAATACCCCTTGTTCAGCACCGTCATAACTTCGAATGGTCGCTGAATGAGTGGACATGAAAAAGGACTACCTGTACTGTTTGAACAGATGTCTATATAGAATGGCTACAGTATTCAATAATTAACATTCAAGTAACTGAAAAAGCCTTAAGCAAAAGCAAAACATTAACATCTAAGGAATAAAAACACCTCTATGTTTAACTATACTACAACTTAACTGCACCCTTTCAAAGTATGGTTACTTAAGAATAAATGTTTTAAATGCAACAAATTTTTACTGCCAAATTTTGGTGGCCAGTCCTACTGCAAGGGATTCAGAGTCTGCCTATAATAGATGGCCACATGAAGACCTTGGTTTGCCCAACCTCACTTGACTCTTGTATCCTTTCACAAGAGTATGTACTACTTAAAAACAGTGATTTCCTCATCACTTGCCTGAAGATTGGGTCAGGCAGTGGCTTGAATATGTGTAAAAAATTAATTTACATGTAACTTTCCAGATGTGTTGGGGTCTGGACTACATGGTTGCATGGGTAGCAGGGCACATATCTGACTCCATTTAGCTGAAGATAGGTTTACAAATGTCTACAATTTATAAAAACCTTATGCAAAGGCTTTCCTGCTCCTTGGTGGGCTCGTAGATAAAAGTACTTGTAGTTCCCAGAAAAATATGATAGAGATATCATAGCGTGCAAAAGTTACTGAAACTGGGAAAGAAAAAAATGTACAGGTAATTGTCCTAACAACCAGGAAACACACTGAGACAATGAACTGGTCTCTAATATTTATTGCTAGTACTTAACAGGAATCCTAACAAACTGAAGAAGCGTGGGGAAAACCCAGACATATAACCCCCAAGGGTTAAGGCGGTCCCGATCTGTGTCTCTTTGAATGGCTGACCAATTCCTCAGTGCTACGCATGCTCTTGACAGTCTGGATGGGAGCCCCCTGCTCGCCATCCTTACTCATGACAGTAATCCTCATTTAGTGACTGCAATTGGGACCAGCAACTTAGTCATTAAGCGAAGTGGTCACTAAGTGAAAAATCGACTGTGACTGTGCTTATGATTTTACTTCAGCTTTCCTTTGTTTTACAGTGTCAGAAGGCAACAATCCCAAATAGCCAGGTGAGCCCAAGTGGCGGGGAAGGTTTAAGGAACTTGACTCACGAGAAAGCCAGGCAAAAGGACAAATCTTATCACCCTTTTGCCCGACTCCCCCACTCTTTGGAATGCTCATCCAGGCGCTGGGATAATTAGCAAGAAGAGAATTGATGTTTGTATTTGCATTCATTGGAGAGGAAGGGATTACAAGAGAGTGAGCAGGCACACAACTGAGAACACACATTGAAAGGAATGCACTAGTGCCAGCTGTTTGCCTAGTGAGCTTGTGGCTGCCAGCAACAGCCACTTAGGCAAAAAAGCCATCAGTGTGAAATTGATTAGGGTCTTGTCAGTGTCAGGCAGCAGCCACTGGTGGAGGATTTTAATCAATTAAGGTCACGGAATTGAGCTTGTTAACTTGCCATTAACACTTTTTAGGGAAGTGCTGAGCTGAAAAGCAGCTCAGGAAGAAATAGCTTTTTTAGGCAATCTCTCCACTGTGGGGGGCGGGGGAGAGAAGAAATGGGTCAGGCACAGGGCAACATGCACTGACTGACTGTAATGGTGAACATGACTGAGAGAAGGATGCTGCACAGGTCATAAATGTGAGCATTGGTCACAAAGTTACTTTTTCATCGCCGTCGTAACTGTACATGGTCACTGTCTACGGCAATTAGAACTACCTGTATGTGTTTCTTGTAGCAGCTTGTAGTTAGTTCTAGCATGAATAGCAACTCATACAGAAATTCAGCACCATTGAGTGTTTTTCTTCCAGTGCTTTGGTCAAATGCAACAACTCTAGAGAGTTTCTAATACTTAGTAACTTATGAAGTCTGTTTGCAATCAAAACTGATAGGATTATGATTGCCTGTCTGAAAACAATGTATTTTGATGATCGTGGAGAACATCTGGGTTTCATAGCTATTGTGTGAGGCAATTAGGCATCTATGTATATTCTCTAGTAAATATGTCACTTTGTGTTCTACCTGTGAAATATGACTACTGTGCAAGGCTACTATTACGTTATCAAATGAGAAGATTTAAACTTATCAGAGATCTAAAGGGGTTCAAAGCAAGGGGCTTTAAGTGAGACTTTCTGAACCTGGCACTCTAATAACAGCTCTAAAAATCCGAAGGCAAGCTGATCAAATGCTGGATGTTACTATCCCAGATATCTGGGGATATACCCAGCGGAGCATCCATTTTGTGAGTGTACCCACAGTGTGCTTTCAATGCCTCAGTGTGAACACTGATCTAAGGCATTAGGAATCCCTGACCTAGCCTATCTGCTTGAGTTGTGTGAATCATAAGTAATCTGTCTCAGCAAAGTTGTCTGTCTGTGGAGGTGCTACTTTGCTTCATGGAGGCATTTCAGAAGATATCCAAGGAAGCAAAGTGCTCCTTCAAAGATTTGTACAACCCTATAATTTACCTTCATCTAAATTTGTGGCACATCGTCAGCCTAAAAGACAAGGTGCAAGAAGTAACATTCCACAGCCAGCTTTCTATTTGTGCATATAGAAATTATTTTTTTTAAAAAAAATCAGCATAAGCTTATTGCAGAGATGGAGGAGAAGCATGGAGATGTAGTTTCTGGGTTAGATTAAATTTTAACACTAAATAAGTTTCCTGTGAATGCAAAACCAGCTCCCTGCTTTTTTCCCTTCTCGATTGGATGTGACATTTATTTAGTTGAATAGGAAGGGGTTCACATTGTAACTATTGACACATATCCTGTCATGGAGTTGTAACATTTCATCATGTTAGTTGACCTCTCTCCAAATATTTCCTGTGTTAGTTTCAAGAGGCTCAGCAAGTGAAAAACAGACTTTTTTTTTGTTTGTTTGTTTGCTATCTGTCTTGTACCTACATCCCATTTAGAGATGGCTGTCACTTTTAACAGATGCTAAAATAATTTACATATAAATCATATTTTATTTAAAGGCAACATTTCTAATTATCTAGACACTTAAGACTGTTTTTCTTCCTGCAGTCACATTGGAGCATTTGTCGCTTGGTCACCGAGATTGCTCTCAAACAACTGAGTTGCAGTCTCTAAACTAAAGATCTATCCTTTAAATTTGGGCTCCCCCAATTCTATTATTTTCTACACCCTTTTGTAAGAATGATCTCATGCAAGAACTTAAGGATTTTGTTACAACCGGCTTACATTTGGTGAGACATGACTATATCTCCATGCTAAGCAGTTCCCAAACTGTATCTTGTACAAACATCAATTTGGGTGGGGATGTTTACTCTAGCATGGGTGGTGATCTGGTGCTCTTCAGATTTAAATTACAGCTTCCAGAAACACCAACCAACATGGACAGTTATCACAGTTTACATGAATTACAGTCCAAAGTATCTGGAAACTACCAGACAACCTACCTGTGTACTACAGCATAGATTTTACAGTAATCAAAAACTTTGCAATATTTTGGCTTGAAATTGCTAGCAGTATTATGTGACGAGTAATATTCATGTAATATAATGGCATGTAAGGTGAACAGTTTACAGGCTGCATTATTTACTTTAAAAGTTTGCTAAGGTGATGGTCTGCTGAGCTAGCTGAAAAGAAAGGATTTGTGTGGTTTAGTCAAACAATATCCATTTCTGAGGTCCAGCATCACTTGCCAAGGTCGGTGTGATATAACTCAAAATAGATTTGTAATGAATATTCTCCCTGTATTTACCATCACTGAGTGTTTCAGTACAAAAAGGGAAAGAGTCTCCTTGAGATAATTTTTTTAAGTTTACAAAGGAAACCTAACAAGGGATGACCCTCAAAATACAGGCTGGTACATACAGAACAATCCAATCAGAAAAACTTGACCATTAGGTAAAAAGAGAAACTGAAAATTAAGTGGTTTACCATTGCCTCCTTCCAAGATATGGGAACAACTCTTGAGATTTCCGATCTCCTAGTGATCTGACCATGCTCAGTGTCTTGAGGTTAAACCATTAACTATTATGGCTTCCACCAAAATATCCTGAAAAGAGTTGTGAGAGGACCTTTGTTAGTCTCTGATTTTTCAATATTGCATGTCTGCATTTGCAGTCCAAGCAGCAACTGGTATAAATCTGTAGAGTAAGATACACTATAAGCCTAGTGCAGAAAAGAGGGGTGTTGTGCAACACATTTCCACCAAATTTATTTCCTACTTAAATATTCCGGTGAGGGTGTGGCTATAGCATTGGCAGCAATTCTCTTGTGGTTAGAGTTATTGTTAGTGTTGTCTCCTGCTTTTGCACCAGATAAGAAATGATAGAGTACTATGAATGGTTATTGATGAAAGTTGAAGGTGTGACTGAAAAATAGAGAATGGATTCACAGATCTAAGCTGGGAAAGTTAAGACATGCAGAGGAGATGGTAATGTTACATGAAAACATCTATATTGCTAATAGAAAAAAAATAATCTAACCTCATCTTTTAAAGGTATGCACATTCCAAATCCATCTATAATTGAACTGCATATATATATATATAGTTCAATTATAGATGGATTTGTTATATATATAACAAATTATTTAAATGCTGGAAATAGGATTTTCAGAACCTCATTACTTTTCACAGTAGACATTGAGCAGAGTGGAAGAAATTTAATTCTGACATTTCCCTCATCAGTTCATGGTAGACTATAAATTCTATTTTTTATTTAAAAAAATTGGAGATATGAATTAATAGTAGGCTGTATTTTTAAATGAATAAATGAATTAGTAATGGCTCTTCTCTACACCTTTTTTCAGCTAGGTGAAAAAGCTCTTTCAGAGCTGTGCTAATAGATAAGGACCGGAGAGACTTAGATTTAGGTCTGCACTCAACTGTGGAGCTCACTGTTTAGCTTCCAGAGTGTAATGTTCTCTTAATCCTACCTCTCTGAATCCTACAACAGGATGGTTATAGAAATAAAATGTGTGAAGTCCCCCCCGCCCCATAAATAGTCTTTAGTTTTTAGAGAAATGGTAAAATATGAACACAATAAAGAATAATTTTTAAAGGATTGAAAGATCTTTATGGGAAAGCAGCCATGGAGGAGAAGGGGAAGTGTGTGGGAATAGAAGAGGATACAAATACTTACTTGGAAAAGATGTACCAAAATGAGAGCCTGTACATATTCTGGCAATGCTCTGTGTGGGTGTAAAGTTTTGTAGTTAGCACTGTTGAAACAAGAACTTTGGTTAATTCTTCTGTTGTCATAGAAACTAGAGCATCCAGTTTCAAAGGTTCACCTTTTTTATTGTTTAAAGGAATTGTAAACATGGATAATTGCATATTTTTAAAGAAAAAACATGGGGAAGACCTGGTTATTTTTCCATTTTTGTCCCAGATAATTGACTGAATTAATGCCCCATCTCCCCACAGGGGAAAAGAGTTAAAGGGAAATCAGACTTGGCTGGTCTCTCTGCAGACTTGCTCCAGGTGGACCAAAGGCAAATTTCCAAGGTTGCCACCAGCAGTTTCCTAAAGAAGTTTCCAGTTTGTTCGCAAAGAATGAAACCAAAATGGTTGCTGAACGTGGCAGCCTTTTTCAACAGATACCTATTAGATACGTTGTGACTAAAACTCCAAACCAACATTGCCAAAGCAGAAAGATGGAAATTTAGCCTAGTTCGTTTGTACTGTGGTAAACATATTTAGGCCATTATTTATGTTTTAAACACATTAACATTTTGCACCAGAAATATGATTTTTTTTTTAAAAAGTGCTATTTTTTACTGGAATGTGATATTAGTCATAATGGCCAGATCCAATGAAGTACATAGAGAAGACAGCTGGGAGAATCTACCTCCCTGATCCCCCAGCCTTCTCCTGTCTTCTCTGAGGACTGGAAGACTTTGCTGGAATTGACTGCTACATGGAAGCCTGAGGAAGGACGGACGGAATCTCAAAATCAGGCAAGATGACCTTCACACTCAGAAAGTACCACTAGACCCCCACTGAATGGAGATTTCTATTTATTTTCAAGCAAACAAAAGTTGAAGCTACTTTCAAATCTTAATATTCAATGCAGAAAGCTGAGTCTGAGGGACAAGGACAAGGAGCAAGTTGTCTATGTGTTGGCTTCTCCTGATCAGCATTTTATATATTTCTGAATGTTTTAGAAACTTTAGCCTGAATTGCTGATTAGGATCCTTTGGGGGGCAGAATCAATAGTTTAGGTATTTTATATACTCAAATAATATTTTATTCTGTGAGGTGCCATGAGATATTCCTTAAAAAGGAAGGGTATGTTTATTTATTTATTATCCCACCTTTATTATTTTTATAAATAACTCAAGGCGGTGAACATACCTATTACTCCTTCCTCCTCCTCTTTTCCCCACAACAACAACCCTGTGAGGTGAGTTGGGCTGAGATAGAGTGACTAGCCCAAGGTCACCCAGCTGGCTTTCATGCCTAAGACAGGATTAGAACTCACAGTCTCCTGGTTTCTAGCCCACCACCTTAACCACTAGGCCAAAATGGCTCTCTATACTACAGAGTCTTAAAATCAAATGCATGTAAAAGCTTCATATAGGGGTAGGCAACCTGGTGCTCCCCAGATGCTTTAGATTTCTTCTCCCATATTACCTCCCCAATTGTTGTTGTTTATTCGTTTAGTCGCTTCCGACTCTTCGTGACTTCATGGACCAGCCCACACCAGAGCTTCCTGTCGGTTGTCAACACCCCCAGCTCCCCCAGGGACGGGTCCATCACCTCTAGAATATCATCCATCCACCTTGCCCTTGGTCGGCCCCTCCTTTTGCCTTCCACTCTCCCTAGCATCATCATCTTCTCCGGGGTGTCCTGTCTTCCCATTATGTGGCCAAAGTATTTCAGTTTTGCCTTTAATATCATTCCCTCAAGTGAGCAGTCTGGCTTTATTTCCTGGAGGATGGACTGGTTTGATCTTCTTGCAGTTCAAGGCACTCTCAGAATTTTCCTCCAACACCACAGTTCAAAAGCATCGATCTTCCTTCTCTCAGCCTTCCTTATGGTCCAGCTCTCGCAGCCATGTTACTACGGGGAACACCATTGCTTTAACAATGCGGACCTTTGTTGTCAGTGTGATGTCTCTGCTCTTAACTATTTTATCGAGATTGGTCATTGCTCTCCTCCCAAGGATTAAGGGTCTTCTGATTTCCTGACTGCAGCCAGCATCTGCAGTAATCTTCGCACCTAGAAATACAAAGTCTTTCACTGCTTCTACATTTTCTCCCTCTATTTGCCAGTTATCAATCAAGCTGGTTGCCATCATCTTGGTTTTTTTGAGGTTTAGCTGCAAGCCAGCTTTTGCACTTTCTTCTTTCACCTTCATCATAAGGCTCCTCAGTTCCTCTTCGCTTTCAGCCATCAAAGTGGTATCATCTGCATATCTGAGATTGTTAATGTTTCTTCCAGAGATTTTAACTCCAGCCTTGGATTCCTCAAGCCCAGCATGTCGCATGATGTGTTCTGCATACAAGTTGAATAGGTAGGGTGAGAGTATACATCCCTGCTGTACTTCTTTCCCAATCTTAAACCAGTCCGTTGTTCCGTGGTCTGTTCTTACTGTTGCTACTTGGTCGTTATACAGATTCTTCAGGAGGCAGACAAGATGACTTGGTATCCCCATACCACTAAGAACTTGCCACAATTTGTTATGGTCCACACAGTCAAAGGCTTTAGAATAGTCAATAAAACAGAAATAGATCTTTTTCTGAAACTCCCTGGCTTTTTCCATTATCCAGCAGATATTGGCAATTTGGTCCCTAGTTCCTCTGCCTTTTCTAAACCCAGCTTGTACATCTGGCAATTCTTGCTCCATGAATTGCTGAAGTCTACCTTGCAGGATCTTGAGCATTACCTTACTGGCATGTGAAATGAGTGCCACTGTTCGATAGTGTGAACATTCTTTAGTGTTTCCCTTTTTTGGTATGGGGATATAAATTGATTTTTTCCAGTCTGATGGCCATTCTTGTGTTTTCCAAATTTGCTGGCATATAGCATGCATTGCCTTGACAGCATCATCTTGCAAGATTTTGAACAGTTCAGCTGGGATGCAGTCGTCTCCTGCTGCCTTGTTATTAGCATTGCTTCTTAAGGCCCATTCAACCTCACTCTTCAGGATGTCTGGCTCTAGCCCACTGACCACACCATCAAAGCTATCCCCGATATTGTTATCCTTCCTATACAGGTCTTCTGTATATTCTTGCCACCTTTTCTTGATCTCTTCTTCTTCTGTTAGGTCCTTGCCATCTTTGTTTTTTGATCATACCCATACCTCCCCAATTACCTCCCCAAAAACATCCCAGAAAGTTGCCTGTCCTTAGTTTCATGTTACACACATATATTTTTCAGTTCCATTGCAAAATCTGTGGGTCAGCAGCAATATCATCTGGTTTCCTATTAAGCTGTTACCCAACAATCTATTTGCAGTAGCTGAGATAAGGCCTTTGCTCATTAAAGAACAAATGAGCCATCTTTCAAAGTCAGAACCACATTTTTTCTTTCCCAGCAAATAGGATATCATAGCAAGAGGTACTATATCTGGGACCAGTGAATAAGATCAGTATAATGGAGGAATAAGGTCCATTAAGATTCCAAAATTGTGTCAACCAGAATTAATGCTCAGAACTGGCTGTTTCAGTGTGCTCAGTAGATACCACAATATTCACTTGTTTTGTATGTTGAAAAATTCAGGTTCAGTCTCCGGCATTTCCCTTGAAACCTGAGAAAGAGAACAATCTGAAACCCTGAAGCATTACTGCCATCCAGTGTACTCTAACATACCATTTTTTATAACCGCCCAGAGTCCCCCAAATGGTTAGGGTTATGATTGATAAATAAAAGGCTGGATCACAGATGATACTAAGCCATAATTTATCATTTCTAAACCCCAATTGCCCAGTTCATACAGACTACATGATCACTTTGCACAATATGGAAATCCAGCCTTTGTGTTTATTTTCAACC
Organism: Candoia aspera; assembly: GCF_035149785.1. Classification (NCBI taxonomy): domain Eukaryota; kingdom Metazoa; phylum Chordata; class Lepidosauria; order Squamata; family Candoiidae; genus Candoia; species Candoia aspera. Next base: position 207,752,396 of record NC_086154.1, on the reverse strand, counting down.
ATCTGATATGACAGGGCACCTTCAGGTTGATACCCACACACCTGAAGCAAGCAAAGATGCCTGAAAAAATGTCACTGGTTGGATTACTGTGTTTATCTTTGTGAATTGTACTTAGTACATTGGTTTTAATAGTCTAACATAAATGCACTTGTATTGGACGGTTGGGAACCATAGTTGTCCATTCATAGACAATAGCAATTTCTTGATAACATTTTATTACAAGGTCTGAAGTGGTTAATAGTATTGGCTGGGTACCCTTACCCTTACCGTAACATTCCATTGGAATCAGTGGAATTCACATACATTTGTTAGGGATTTTGTGCCAGCACTTTATTCTGCAGATTTGGCATATTTTTTAAGATGCTTACTATTTGTGAAAAAGGGTTCAACTATCCTGGTGTGTTTGTTATTCAGAAAAAAATGGGAAGTCTCTAGTACGGGCATGTCTGTTGTGGGCTTGAGATCATTCTAAACAGATCTTGCTTTTATGGGCTGTGGACCATGATGTATTCTCAGCTGTGGCTTTGATTTGCAGTGACTCAACTAGGGTAGTGTTTGGACAGCAGAAATCCTGCTGATGAGATGAGTAAACTTCCATCCAAAACTCTAGGTGGTCTTACCATCTCCTTGCATACCATATGTAGGAGGATGCTGATTCCTTAAAATATGTGATAGAGAAAATGCTCATAGGGATAGTACTGATGGGGTCAAGAAACCTTTTCAGGGTAATGGAATAACATTTAAATTCCTTCTAGTAATCACTTTTCTTAAAATTCAGTCTGTTATTTAGAGACTGCATTTTTGCCTTATTGGTGGGTAAGGGAACAACCTTTATTAGATACTGGGAAGAACTCTAATTACTTCTTGAGGCACCAAAACTAAAGAAAGAGACTTTTTAAAAGTCTAGTTCCTTTCTATCTTTTAAATCAGAAAGCAGCTTCTGTCCAAGGCATTTGATCTTGTTAGGGAGTTTGTTAGGGTATCAGTTTATCTTAGGAAAAATAAAATAGCACATCCTTTTGGAATCTCCCTGGCAGACATTCCCAACCAGATTCCCTCCCAATATGTGAGACTTCAACTCCCAGAATTCCCAGCCAGCATTACCAATGGATTGCATCCCTTTGCCTTTTGTTGAGTGACTTCCACAGGAAGCAGATTATTTGGACTCTTTCCCAGTCAGAGTTCAGGCCCAAAGGTGACATTGGTCACTCTTGAGGGTGATCTTTGTTAGGGCCTTGATGAGGGAAATGTGTCCCTTTTGGACATCTCACTGGACTTTGATACTTTCAAACATGGTAGTCATTTTGGATTGCCCACAGGGATTGCGGACATAAAGTGCTGTTCTGCAGTAGTTCTCTTCATTTCTTAGTGGGCAGTCCTAGTCAGTAATGGTGGGGGATAAAAGATCAGTCAAGTGGTCGCTCTCTTGTGAAGTGCTAGAGGGCTCAGTGCTTTCTCCTTGGTTTTCAACTTCTACATGAAATGTCTGGGGGAAATAATCTGTCAGTTAAGGATCTACATCATTACTGTGGTAATGATACCTAACTGGGTATCACTACTAGGACCAGGACATTCAGTGGTTTGACCCATTGTCTCGAGGCTGCATAGGTCTGGGTTAAATGAAACAAGTTGAAGTTCAACCCAAGAAAGCGTAGTTCTTTAACATCTTCAGTGTTGTCTCTTAACAACATTGCTTCACCACTTGGTGTTTGGACTCATGGCTACTGCTAGTTTGGGCAGGTAAAGGCCATGCCAGGAGGGCTTTTGTCCAGTTCCAGCTGGTGTGCCAGTTGTATACCTACTTGGAGTGCAAGGACAAGAGTAACTCATTCCTTCATTTGCCATTATTCTGGTCTGCATGGGGTTGCTCTAAAAACCCAGGAAGGTTGGCCCAGAATGCATTAGCTTGGTTACTGGCCAGCATGACCATGTGACAACTGTGCTCTGGGCCCTGCACTGGTTTCCCATAAGTTTCTGACTGCAATTCAAAGTGCTCTTTTTAACCTTTAATTGGCACAGGACTATATTCTCTGACCAGTTTTGACTCACCTACCCATATGTTCTGGGAGAACCTTCTAGTGTTTCACCACTTCCACAAAGTGAGAGGTGGAGATGCACAGGTGCTGCTTTTTTATTGCTACAGCTGCACTTTGGAATAGGCTCCACCCATAAATTCTATTAGCTCCCACATTGATGGCTTTCCCTAAGGCAATAAAACAGAATTATTTTGGAGAGCACTTGAGGTATGAAGTGTTGCCAATAATTTTTATTGGTTTTATAATTGTACTGATTTTTATCCTATCCTTGAATAAATATATTAGGTATAAATCAATATTGTACAAATAAGCATTTTGTGGCAAGGTATCACTAAATAGTGACATCAAACTGACTGAAGATGTTGTAAGGTGTAATTAAACATGTTTGAAGGAACCAGATTGGAAAATGTTTACCTAAATTATGAAAAGAAAAAAATATGCAATCCCCCTCGTCCTATGCCACTGTTTATTTTTGTCTTGTGGATCCATCTTTAATTCATGTATCTCAAAAAATATATATAAACAGTGGACTGTAAAATGACATTCCTACCATTAATACATCTTTAGAATATGCATTCATGAAAATTGATAAAGCTACATGACATTCATATGAATTTTTTAACAAAAGGAGAGCTAACAGATTGTGCTTTTAATCAAGAAATTGGATCCTCTGTTACTAAATGCAGTAGCATTTCTTTAAATAGTTAAAAGTACATTTCCACTTATACAACCTCTGTTCCATGTCTTTCATACCAGTACCATGTTCATCCTAAGCACTCCTCCTGGGCTCAAAAGCAGGCTCGGAATAGTCCGCAATTATTCTGATCTAGCCATTCTGAGAACTGAAACCGAACTGGCTAGCACTCCCTTCGTCTGTTTAGTAAGATGCCACCAAGCCCAATTTCAAGGACAGCTAGGCATTTTGGTGGTTTATCAGGCTTATTAGAGAAAAGAGAGCCCAAGAAGTGCAAGTTGGACATTAACAGGAGTTAATGAGAAAGTGTATGCCCCCAGGACTTCAGAGGTCAACCATCAGAAATTACAAAATGAAAGCTTTCTGATTTGAGATTTTGGGGAACCAAACTGGAAAAAAAAAATAGCTTGGCTGCCCATGGATTACATCAGTGTGGGAACAAAGGACATGGTGGTGCTGCAAACAAACCCAAGCCTTGAAACTGGAATGTTTTTTTGGATTTTCAATTAGAAAAAATTCATAGACAATTGGTTTTATATATGGTAACTGCAGCAAGGCTATTGTATGCAGAAAGATGGGAGAACATAGAAATACCCATAATGAAGGGATGAATCATGAAGGGATGATGGATGGAGCTTGCAGAAATGGCTAATTGATTTGTTTGATTAAAAAGGGAACAACAATTACCTTTATAAAAGACTGGAAACCCTTTTTTGCTGAAAATGGATAAAAACGAATTAGTGAATTTGGGATTTATTGATTAAAAAGTGTTGTTTATGGGAAGAAGGGAACCATGATACGTAATTTGGGATGGTGGAAATGGTAATTACCATGTTTGTAACTGCTACAAAGATCAGAAGTTGCTTCTTCAGATATCTTTCTTTTTCCTTTTCTTTTGTTGTCTTTCATTTTTGTTCTTTAATCTCTCTTTTTCTACTTTTCATTTTATGTTTCTGTATTTTCTTAATCTTATGTAAAATTTTCTTTAATCTCTCTCTTTCTACTTTTCATTTTATGTTTCTGTATTTTCTTAATCTTATGTAAAATTTTCTTTAATCTCTCTCTTTCTACTTTTCATTTTATGTTTCTGTATTTTCTTAATCTTATGTAAAATTTTCTTTAATCTCTCTTTTTCTACTTTTCATTTTATGTTTCTGTATTTTCTTAATCGTATGTAAAATTTTCTGTTAATATATATATCCCAAAGCCTCCAATGGGCACACCCATAGATTTAAACATTGTTTCCTTCTGAGTAGAACCAATGAGCTGTGTTTTCCCCCCTTTCAGAAAAGACGGCGGCGGATCGATCGGAGTATGATTGGTGAGCCAACAAACTTCGTTCATACTGCTCATGTTGGTTCAGGAGATCTCTTTAGTGGAATGAATTCGGTAAGTGTTTTTGCTAGGAATCCAGCAGTGTTGGAGACCTTGTTCTTGAAAAACGTTGTATTTTGAAACAATATTTCCTTCCTGCTGCCCTGCAGGTATGTTAGATTTCAATTTCTGTAATTTCCAGATAGCTTTGGTCATACTTTCTGGGAATCACCAGTATTGAATTCCTATATCCAGAAGTTTCAGGATGAAAAAAGCTTTTAGGGTATTAAACAATTTAGATTTATAACTATGTCTAAAAGAGAAAAAAATGAAATCATTTATATGCAAATGGGACAGGGTTTATCAGTACAGGAAAAGGAGAGAGGAATTTTCAGCACTTCGTAGGAATCCATTTATTAAGGGCTAATATGTTTCTAATCAAGAAATGCTTCCCCAGGGGCAACTAGAAAATAAATCCTTGATGCAATTGCACTTCAGTTCTCTCTTTTTGTTTACTCTGTAGACCTCACTGAGTTCAGTGGGGCTTACCCCAAGGAACTGCATGCCTATGTGTAATATATTAAAATGGTAGTGAAAGCATTAATATATTTAAAATAAATGTATATGTTAAAATTAGGGTATTGTACTTTATAGAGTAAAATTTGTGTACAGGAAACTCTTAAAAAGGGAGATTTCAATCATTTTAATGACATTTTAAGCATGTTAAAAACAAGCCACAGCAAGTGAGTTAATTTGCTCCAGTTCTTTCTTCTGATATTGCCATGAGGGAGAATTTGAAAAGATACCTGCTTGCTTGCCTAAAAATGTTTAATTTTTTTGTTAGCCAGATTTTTTAAAAATATGATTAATGTCAACTGGGATTTGTTTGAAACAAATCAAGTAAAAAGCATGTGGCTGTGAGCCTAGCAAATTTAAGCAAAGCATCCTTACATTAATCATAGTTTAGGGACTGGACATGCACTAAACATCCTAGGATTGAAGAAATACTTAAAATCTGTAACATGCTATCTATCTGATGTAGCACACAAGGTTTTTTTTTATAATCCTGGCACAAAGATCAAATGGCACATTTACCTAAAGCTGATAGTTATAATTGATGGCATGATCTTTAAAACAATTCTATATAGAACTTATATGGGTAGAAACTCCCACAGACTTATATTCTCTTGTTTACATCTTTTTTTGTAGCAGGAGTGCAAAACAAAAAGCAAAATCAAAAAAGTTACAAATTCAGATGAACAAGTGATCTATTCCATTTCTCCATAACAAGACCATGTCCAAAATGCAGTGTTTAAAATAAAATTTTTAAACATGACAGAGGAAGCCCTGTAAATTTTTGAAATTGATTGGAAATTTCTAGTTCAGAGACAAATAAAGCAAGGTGAAGTACTCTGAAGTTACAACTCTAGAATCAGTATTATTAGCCAGTAATTTTAATCTGTCTTCGTAAAGGAAGGAACATTTTAGAAGCTTTGATTTCTCATCAAAGTAATATCTCAGTATATATTTGGTTACACATACACAGTTTAGTATAGTAGCACAGCCTCTTGTATACAACATAATTTGAAAATGACTGTGGAAATATATAGCTTGACATCAAGAAGCTGAACTCTGTGTTGCACTTAATACAACCCAAATATGTATCTGAAAATAAAAACTGAAAAAATAGTTAATAGGTTATAAAAATACATAGGTTATAACCATGACATAGGTTAAGGCTACATTTGATACTGAAACATGCTTGCATGCAAGTCAATACTACTGTATTCCCACACTGCCAAACAGATGTTCCTTGTGTAATATTCAGTCTGTGTGCAATGAAGCGGCTTCATATTCACTCTTTTGTTCAATCCCAGCAAGGTTTTGATTGATGGCTTTCTAAATTCCAGTAAGAAATATGGTTTTGCTCAACTACTATGGATAAACATTTAAAAATTACTTTTATGTTTCTTATTTACTTTACTGTTTATTTCATCAGGCACAGGTAGCACCATAACATTCTATTTAAATAAATCTGGAGGGGGGGGAGACAAAAAAATCCTTTGCATCAGGCTAAAAAGTTGCTACCTAAAGTAGGAAAATCAATAAAGAATCCAAAGAAGTGGACTATGATTCACAAAACTTGTGTATATATTACTCTCTACAGTGCTATGCGACTTTTGTTGTAGTTTTTTTTCTCATGAATTTCCATGCTTTTCTCTTTGTCAGACACATTTTAGATATATTCTGCTTTGTTCCTATACTGGATTAAGTCTGTTTCTGTTTTGTAATATATTATCTTTAAAAAATAGAAGTAAGTTTTGCAGTTTTGAAGCTATATTTGTTATTTGTGTTCATACATGTAGTCTCTGGTTGCAACGTAAGGGAATAAGTTGCTTGTGTGATGATAGGTCACATTAAATTAGCATATACATATCCAAATCATCCCTCCTTGTTTACTTACATGAATGAATTCAAATGTTACGAAGAAACAAATCTGGCCATTCCACTGGCACCAACTTCTAAAGTCATGCAGCTTCTTGGCTTAGAAGCCCATATGTTCAATGTGGCTATCAGTGAGAAAAAAAAGTTTATGTGCAGTATCCTAGACCACAGAAATCTAGAAGAAAGGTTATGTACAAAAAGTTGCTTGTAGAGTTCTTGAGCTTTCCCCCGCCAACGCATATGCCTGACACACAGATATTTAGGAAAGGAACAAGGGGAACCCATGTGATTTTTAAAAAAATTTTTTATTAAGTTTCAAGACAAGGATAAAAGCTACAGAAAACAAAAAACTACAAAAAAAGAAAAAAGGTGTGAAAACACAAGAGAATTTTTTTTTTCAAAATTACAGAAAAATGTGACTTCTGACTTTTAACAGCAAGGATATACAAAAATTTCCATAATCTCTTACTCTATATTAAACCCAAATCACATTATTTCTATAAATCATTTCACTTTAGCACATTATAAAAATCACTACGTACAGTTACTCCCCCCTTATATTAAAATAAAGGAAAAAAAATTTATATAGATCCCCTAAGCAACTTCCCCCCCAAAAGATAACAATTATTCCTTCCTACTACTGTTCTATACATTTCTGTCTACTATAATAAGAATCAAACTAAAAAGCACATAAATTGCCTGCCATTATACTTAATAGTACAAGTTTTAATAATCTTAATAACCCCCCCAAAAAACAATTCAAAACAGTAGTCTTAAATCAAATCCTTAAAACCATGCAAATAAACATTTTTTAATACCCCAACCATCTTAATCCAAATCCTTAAAAGCAAATAACATCAGGTGAACCCTTACAGCAATCCAAATAAACATTCTTTAACCCTTATCCCACTTCAGAATAAACCAGAGCATTTACATATCCCCACAATGTGCACAGAGCTTTTCTCCTGAAAAAAATCAAACAGCCCAACTGCCCCCCTCAAAGATTCCAGGTCCTCTTTCAAAAACGTCCCAAACATAATGACCCCTTCTTTTTCATGGCATTCCACCAGAAAGTCAATTTCACTTCTTGCTTGCTTTCTCCAACTCTACTATCGGATCTTCATCCAGCATCTCAATAGAAATCCCAATCTCACTCTTAGAAGAAACATTTGTATCACTGTTGAATTCCTCAATTTCATCCACCACATCCCCAACCTGATGGCACATTTTAGACCTCATATTTTCCACTGAATAGCTCGCATAAAAGCTTGGTAAAAGTCAGAAAAAAATCTGTTTAAAATCTTCACCTTCAAGAACCCACGTGATCTTGAAGGTGGAGCCACCAGGCCTGCGCCTTGACTCTCTGAACAAAACTTCATACAAATAGCATGCAGATGAGCTATGGTCATAAAATGATGTACATGCATGTGTTGGATCAAGTCGCAGAAGAGAAATTGCAATAGTAAGAGTTTATTTTGAAGCTAATTAGATCTTTGTGCAACAGAAATATTAAGTTACATGAAAAGGAGAATAAGTATAGAAATCTGCAGTATCCTTTTCTTACAAGTTTGGCTGTCTGTGTTATGCTTAGAAATGAGCAATATGGTTGATTTTGCACTGATCTAAAGAATTCAAGATCACGTTATTTATTTGATTGATTGATTTCTATAGCCGCCCATCTCAGCAAGTGACTCTGGGCGGCTTACAACAATTACAGTTGGCCATGCTTTTTTCCCCATATTTTTTGTTTTTTTTTAGGTGAGTTCAATTCAAAACCAAATGCAATCCAAAGGAGGCTATGGAGGAGGCATGTCTGCAAATGTTCAAATGCAGCTTGTGGATACAAAGGCAGGATAACTGGGGCAACTTTCCAGTATGTATTATAAATTTTCCACATTCTATTACCTTTCTTTTCTGACTTCCAGGGACACTAAACTATGGGACAGCAAACTCATTCACAATTGTTATCTCAAAGCTATATGCAATATAAATTCTGATAGCAAATACTTAAAATATTTCATACTGATTTCACATACATGTTTATCAAAAATCAGCATTAGCTATTTGATCCTCTTATTTCTTATTCAGTATTTCTCTCATACCAAAATCAGAGGATCAGAATTAACAGTTGGGGAAGTTGGAAGAGGGCACTGCAGTAAAACTGTCAATTTGCAGACCCCCATTGCCTTAAAATCATAGTGGCAAAATTTCAGTTGCTTGATTCATAGTGGGGTGTTTAAGGTTGTGAATGGGAACAATTTGCTTCCCAGAAGCTTCTTGCTCCTGTTCCAATCCTATCCTCCCCACCACCCTCATGCAACAAAAAAGGCTCAAAAATTCACTGCTGCTGTTTCCAGTGACATCATGTTATCATCACATGGGTTTCTGCAGTCTCTAGCAAGTCAGGAGATGAAGTTGCAGTCCCTAACCACTCAAATACTGACCACTGCTACCTTACACAGCAACATAAATAGAAGGTGTGGGTATTTATAATTTCAGATAATAGAGTCACATGACTATTAACCATGACATTATGCAATACCCTTTTCTTTCTCCTTTATATTGGGGATGGAAGACATCTGGCCTACAAATTGCTCCCACCTGGCTCAATTAAGACAAGGTGCAGGCCTCTCCAACTTCCTTAAGTGTCCGTTCTCAGAGAAATCTTCTGCATTTCTTCTCGTGTGCATAGAGTAAGGGGCTGTTTCTTCATGGAAGAAAAAGAAACAGGTCCACACCTTGTCTTCCTCTGCCTTTAGTTAGCTTATATACCTACATCTTTGCTTAGAGAAGGAGCTACCCTTTTCTGTATGATACATTTAAAATGTAGCAATATTTTTGAAGTGTGTGTGTAAAACAAAGAAAAATGAGGTGATATTGAACTCCAGCCCCACCTGCTGTTAGCACTTGGCCACTGATAATCTTTCTGGATGCCACGGTAGCCATTAGAGCAAACTCTTTGTCCAACCCATGCACTACGTATTACTGAGTTACCTACTGAGAGCAGGGAAATAGAAATTGTATACCACTGCAATATGGGGCAAGATAAAAGTGGTACAATGAGGGAAAACTCAAGCTATGTTTGACTTACTTGATGACTGCTACCTAATTTTTGCATACAGTACTGTATTTCTACCCTAGTTAGTTTGTGTTATCCATTCTTTGTTCTGTTTTTCACAGACCCTGCAAATTTCTATACTTTTTTCCTGTGTCCCTCTCTTTATGCCTTGGTGACTGCTTCCTGTGCTCATGATAAAAGAAGTTGATGGCTCATCATCCACCCTTCGTGATTATTACACCATTCAGATGTTCCTGTTCTGCTGTGAGGCTGACATTTTTCAGACTGGTTGTGCCTTTAAAGTGGCAAGCTTACATTTCACTATTATCAAAACATCTGTGGACATTGTACTGGTTGACTTCTTTTTTGAGCTTCTAAAACATTTACTCTCAGTATTTTGAAACAATATTTTGAGCAGTCTAAATTCTGAACAGACAGGTTTGGTGTTGGGTTGATCCTTGTTTTATACTTCTTCTGCAAACCCTTGATTATAGCATTCTCATCCGTTCATTGTTGTTGTTATTTCTTTCTTTGTAATTAGAAGCAAGCAAATTTCTGTTAATACCTTGAGTCTGTCATTGTTGATATAGATCTATTTTTTTTAAAGGTCTGGGACCTGCAAGCACAACAAACATTTCACACAGTCAGAAATCAGGAGTGTATGAGTGTATGACTGCATGCTATGTGAATTTGCTTGGTATGGTGGCCTGTTGGATGCCAAAAACATTATTTTTATTTTTAATGGTTGTTCTTGGAGATGGATGATGCTAATGTTGGTGGAAAAAAATGCAGTGGTACCAGAATATGCCAATCTCTCTAGGGGAAAATGGACTTGTAACTTTTAGCTGCTTTGGAAATATGTCTTAGATTTTTAATCCAATTCATCTTGAAATAATAAAGAGAGTCTGCATTCAGAAGACATTTTGTTGTAAATGTTCAATATATTTATTTTGGAAGAGCTGACCTCAAGATTGTAAACCAGTGTGGTAACGTAAATATTGTGGTAGCGCTTTTGTCTAGTTAAGAGGCATTGTTATGTTGGCTGCTTTTTCTTTCTTTTTTAATGCTTAATTTTAGGCTGTTCCAGCATTACCAGTAGCAGCATGATGAACTGCCTGCAATATTATAGCTGGAATTTAGTTGACCTCTCTAAATAGTTGGCAGTTTCCACATACTAAATATTTAGGGGCCCACGTAAGTTGCTAAGAGCAACATAGTAACCTAGCAGGAATGGATATCAGTGAAAACAACATACAGGGTGGCTTTTTGCTATATTGGTGAAGAAGCCTTTTGCTCAGGTTCCAAAGCATGTTTCTTTCACAAAGTGTGAAAACTGTGTTTTAATATTGCACTGTTTTTTGTTTTTGATGTTGTTATTTTATATTTTGTGGGGGGGTTTTGTCTTCCCCATACTCATGCCTCCTTTATCATATTAAATTGAAATCAGTTGATTGAATATTAGCAAAATAATTTTAAGACACATTTAGAATCCTCCTCATGCATCATTTTTTAAATATCTTAACTGGCAAATAGAGTAACTGAGCCTAACTGGAGAAATTCTTAATGTTACAAGTATTTGCTGCAAAAATTCCCTTCATTTCAACAAGACCGTGCAAGAACAACGTGCATGTCTCACTGAAATGAAAGATTCTATAGTAGCATTGTTTTGTAGTTAATGCTTATTGCTACTTTCTCCACTCCCATTTATAGTTTGTAAGGGGAAACTAGAGAATGAGGGAAAATCATATTTTTATTTTTATTTTATTCAATTTTTAAGAATTCCCTAGTAGTTCTCAAATCAACAATTTTTCAGTGGTGATGGAAGGATATCCTTATCTACAACTACTTTTGGACCCATACCCACTGAGGAAGTAATCTATGTAAATATCTCTAATAGGAGTAGAAGCAATTGTTGAGCAAATATGTGAAGATTGCTGCTCCATTCAAACCCATATTTATGGGCTGGGTCCAGAAGACATTCCTGGTGCAGGCAGCAGAATAATACAGGTGAAAATATGATTTTGTTGGGGGAAATTTCCAGTTCAGGGAGTCCAGAGAGATGCCTTTTACTGTTGGGGCCAAATACATAGGCAGCTTGGTGGTTGCCAAGGTCAGGATGTCAAATGATACATTTTCAGAAGTGCTCTTCAAAGTACTCTATGATATCTTTCCATATGATAGCTGTCTAAATATATTGGACTGCACATTATCCCTGAAATCATGAAAATTAGCTAAAAGTTAAGGGAACTGTAGTTCAAAAGAGAGCATCAGGTTGGGGAAGACTGTCCTGGGGTTTCGGACTAAATTTCACTTTATTCTGAACTGATAAAAATGAGTTTTGGGAAGAATCTTCGATCAAAAAATAGTCATCATCTTCAGCTCAGTCGCCAGAAAAGAGAGACATATTTTTATAACAAACATACATTTTTTGTACATTATGTTCATTCTTAAATAATGTAAGTTCAATGTTGTCTTGTAGAATTAAAAGAATATTGACTTTTGATTCAATAAATGTTTTCTTTCAGTTACTGCTTTTCCTATTGCTTTACTATAATCAGTACCTATTTGCAAAGAGATCTGAAAACAATTTCATTGTTTCAGATTTTGCTCAACTGATGGTATGTTTGGTAAAGGTGTGAGAAAAATATATTGAGACATAGCTATTCTCTCTTCACATACATGGATATAGCACACGGCACACAGTTTTTATTTGACATGGTTAGGAAGTTCAAGTTCAAGTTGCCTTGGACTGCAAGAAGACCAAGTCCATCCTCCAGGAAATAAAGCCAGACTGCTCACTTGAGGGAATGATATTAAAGGCAAAACTGAAGTACTTTGGCCACATAATGAGAAGACAGGACACCCTGGAGAAGATGCTGATGCTAGGGAGAGTGGAAGGCAAAAGGAAGAGGGGCCGACCAAGGGCAAGGTGGATGGATGATATTCTAGAGGTGACGGATTCGACCTTGGGGGAGCTGGGGGTGGCGACAACCGACAGGAAGCTCTGGCATGGGCTGGTCCATGAAGTCACAAAGAGTCAGAAGCGACTAAATGAATAAACAAGGAAGTTCAATAAATAACAGTTTCTTGGCATAAATTCTCAGTCTGCCTTTTTTGTATCTATCAAACCCAGTAAATTTCTAATATTTGTATGCCACTTCTTGTTATAAAAATACCAAAGAGTTTGACAGAAATATGAAAACAAAATTAACATTTGTTTAAAAATAGCTCATTAAATAAGAGAAGTTTGAGGACCAAGTTTCCTTGAAAGCCTCAAGCCTTTTTCAGACCATGCAGGGAATATATTCTACAAGATTCAGAGCAACTGCATTAGAATTTGCCTATCCACTAGAAGTGGTCTTACGGTTAATCTCTGTAGGATTTTTTTCCAAATAAAATCAGTTGAAGATAGATTATGAAACTGATGTAGCAACTTATATTTCAAGACCACACACTCTTAGTTACTTGGAAGTGAGTACCATGGACCTCCTGAGATTTGTTTCTGAAAAAAGATACACACTATGCAGGCTATCCACATTACATTCAGCCTCTTCTGCCTTTTCTCCAACCATGTGAAGCCTTGCTTTAAATTGAAATGCAGACTTGTTGCATAGCTGTGATATGAATGTACTGCATGGTATTAGATACGATATTAAATACATTAAATTATTTGAATAGCTTGACTTCACAAAATCTATTCCTCCAAGAAATGCATTATAAATAGTATCACTTTTCAAAATAGAAGTTTATGTATTATTTAGAAAAAGTTTCAACTCCTGAAATCTCATTTCCAACAAAATCTGTAACATGTGTTTTAATATAGTAAATGTTGATTTTTAATTACAGTTCACTAAAGCAAATGATAATGAGCAAAAGAAAGGGACAATCAAAAATCCCCTTCAATGCAAATGAATAACAATGGATATGCCATTGGGCTTGATTAGCCTTATATATCTGTTTCCAGTTATCAAGGTTGCTCAAGAAGTATTTTGTTACTGATGTGGTCAGTGGGTATGTGTATTGGTGACAAGTTCAGACAATAATTACTTGTATTCTTAACTAAAGTGTAAATCACAAGTGGGAACAGAACTGTTGCAGAAGAGGTATCTCTTAACTAGCTCAGTCTCATGTTCTTCTTGGTTCAATCATTCTACTTATTTCCTTATAGTATTTTTATATCACTTTTCATTTTAAAAATGAAGCAAATTGTGTCTTAAAAATCATTGTAATAAATACAATATTTTAAAATAACAAAACATTAAAATGATAAAAACAGTAACACTAAACCAATAAAAATAGATAAGTTTATTTTTAAAAAATAGGGAGATAAACAGTTTAGGTAAACAGGAAAGAGGTAGGCAGAGATAGCATCCTCCTGTTTTCAGCAAAATCCCTCCATTCAAGGGGCCTGCCTAATTGCTCTCTGGAAAGTGTTCTTAGTTCGCAAAGAGCTGGTAATGCTGCTTAGGCCCAAGCAACTGACAGCTGTCAATGTCAGCACAGCAGGATTTCAGTCCAGTAGCACATCTCTTTTTCCAAGCATACCTGTAACTGACTAGGATTATGTACCCTAGGGTCATGTACACACCTTGAGATAAACACCTCAAGCTTTGAAATGAACAACAGACCTTTGAGAATTTTTTGCATGAGTGCCAATCTGGAAAGCCCTATTCTCTTATTTCATCAGTCTCACAGTCTGTAATCTAACATTCTCCTGTTTTGGGGAGATCATTACCCAGCTAAGAGGGCAACATTCATTTTTCTTTTGCTATTCTAGCCCTCAAAGAATACAGCCTTCGAAACTCAGAAGTGTTCTGTAGCTAGCACAACTTCATATATATTCAAAGAAAACTGATTCCCAGCCTTACCATATCTAGGCCACCCATCTCCCCCCATTTGTTAAGGTAACTATTTTCTCTGAAACAGTTACTCATATTTTGTAAAATCTTAACAATTTGTGGTTCTTTAAAATAAAGGGTTTATTATCAATATCACAAAACCTGGGAATAAAATCATCACTTCCAAAAAGAATGGAACAATGAAGACAGCCTCTAAGGCCTGCTATTCTTACTCATCAGTCTTCCACATGCTATCAAAAGTTAACAAACTGGATGCTTGATAAATAATAACCATATTCAGATACCATTAAGCTCAGTGATGGGATTCACAACGCACTATAAATCACAATGTGCTCACTGAAGTTTGGGTTAGGTTATTGCATGTAAAACCAGACATTGTGGCTTGCAAACTATTGTTTACGGTTTAGCATCTATGGCTTGTTCATTAGCCATGGTTAAAACATGACTTGGTGCAGTGTGTGTGTAAAACTGTAAGATGAAGATGGAAGTTTCAGCAAAAAATCCAGCCCCTAGATGTTGTGCCTGTGATGTTACTCCACAAAAGGTAGCCATGTACAGAAAAGGCAGTTGTAAATAAGGAGGCTCTCACACATTCAGTCTAGACATACAAAGGTTTCCCCAAGTTCATGAACCTTGGAAGCAAAGGCCCCCTGATTACAGCCTGCTAGACTGATGCCAGCCCTGGACTTTGTACATTGAAGTGGCTGAGTTTAAGTATGCCTCAATAGAGCTAATAAAGCTTGAGCAGTGTACTAACTTCAGTCCAGAGAACAACTGCTCAAGTTTGGTTTTACCATCTGGGTTTTACAGTACACAAATGTACCAAAACATATAATATGCAGTATGGTTGATATAATATGCCTCTACTCAGTAGTTAAAATGCATTATATTCAATGGGAGTTACTCTTAAGGTCAATGAATAAAAACCCCAACCTCAGAATGGAACAAGGATTACAAGCTGAAATAAATGTGTAATATTACAGCAGCTTCTATGTTATATAAATGAAAATTACAATGCAAGGACTTACAAATGTAAAAGCAGATTGATTAAAAATAACATATATTAATCAGTACATATAATTAGGGCAGATGTTCCAAAGGGTACATTATCATAACACAGAAATGTTGATGTTGCATATCTGGGAATCTCTTTTTAGATGTGCTGATAAGAGCTATTTAGTACAAAACAGAAAATTGTGCTGTTTCATTCCAGTGTAACAGCAGGAGCTCATCTGCTTGATTTCACAGCAAACATATGCATATTTCTGGCCTACTTTTCATGAATTTTGACCTACTTATGACAACTCCTATGAAGTACCATGAGAAACAACTTAGTTTACCTGTGTAGCCCAGAGATGCCTTGGGCCATTCTTTTGGAACAGATTTACAACCCCTTAGAAATTCAGGACATGCTTTGGCCCTGAGGATCTACGCCAGCCTTCTTCATCTTCCTATATAAGCTATGTAAGTGGAGTGTTATTGTTGCATTTACATCCCACCTTTTCTGTGAGAGCTGATGGTGACCCTCCCCATCATTTATTCTCCTTCCTGCCTGCCACTCCAGACAAACTTGTGAGGTAGAATGAGATGAGAGCATGAGGTCTGCAGGGAAACAAAGGCTGGCGTTGGGGGACCGTGCTCGGGAGGTAGGGAATCACCAGCAGAGGAGAAGCCGGGAGTGGAGGGCGTGGAAAGAAAAAGGGAAAAGTGGGTACAGAGGAAACCGTAAGCGACAGCGAGGAGCCCGGGGACAGAGAGAGAATAGTGGGAAGCCGGGGAGGCACTGATGAGAGAGCGTGAGGCTGCTCTGGCCTCTTTGTAAATGAATGAGCAAGCCTGGTCAGCTCAGCTCTTTGTAGATTCCCAGCCGGACCAGGCGTTCAGAACCTACAATCCGACATCTCTGGGAAATAACCTAGCTTCTAAGCCTTTTGAATGTGCAATAATAATTAAGGAATTAATCAGTCAGTTAATTAAAAGGAATAGGGACTTGTTCGCCAAGCCTTGCATAAAGATATTGCCAGTGCTGTTTCATGCCTGGCCCAGGGCAGGGATACTCCAGATGGTGCTCTTAAGGAATTGAACTTAAGTGAGATGCTTTCTCCAGTAAAAACCACAGATCAACTGACTAGGCTTGTGGGGAAATTACTACATACGGTGTTCTTTTTCAGACAGAGATGATAAATATCAGCAAGAGGATTGAGTTAGAAATGACATGAGTTAACAATCAATATTCCAACATGAGTTAGTAATCAATATTTTAACAAAAATGTATACAGCTGAACTTGTTTATAAAGGCTTACAGGTTTCAAGTACTGAGTGGCCAATCTGAGGTAAGGCTGTCAGCAGCTCTTGAAATTTTTACTCTGAGGAAATAATAGTACTGAAGTATTAGGAGAGACAGTGCTCCTAATGGAACAATAAATTATATAGACTGGGGTTATAAGGAAGAAAACGTAGGAAACCTGTATACTTTTTGCCAGAAGGATTGAAAGGAACCATAATAATATAAAAAGCAGAGGCTTTATGAAAGCATTGATTCTTTACTGTAAATTTGCAGCTCACAGCTGCCTTTTTTTTTGTTTTAATGAGAAAATTTCAACTTTTTTTTAAAAAACCACACTAATTTATGCTGACATGCTGTGTTATCTGTCCCCCCCCCTTTTTTTTAATCCTTTGTGAGAGCTTTGAGTGTGAAAAGCAAGGGGGAGGGAGAGAGTTCTCAAAAGTTCAATGCCAATGTATTTTCCACCTGAGGTTACTCTAATCCTTTCATGCTGAATGGCATCAGCATACTATCCACAAGGGATTATACAGAATAAGCAGTGGGAACTAATGAACTTAAAATACCAGGATCCCTTTTAATGCAAATCAGCTTAGTCATTAAGAATGTGGGAGAAGGGGTAACAGCGAACAGTAAAAATATACATACACATTTTTTTCAATTAGGACTCAAGCTTGTTCTTCATTATTTCATTCAACCGGGTCAAGTTTGTTAAAAAGAGATCCCGTTTAAGAGTTTATGGTAAAACAATCCTTCATTCTAGTACTGTTTAGCTAAATTCAATGTATTGAATTTATAGTTCTCCTGAGTTTGTGCCTGAAAAAAATGGGTTTCAGAATTCAGTCGTTTAATGAAATATATTACAAGTTAATAGAGTTGGTTCTGATTTGGAAACAGTAGTAATCAAGAAAAGGTCAAGAAACGTTACATGAGACAACTATCCTTTAATTCCTGCTTTTTCAGCCCATCCCATTTCTTTTACTATACTAAGACACTCAAGTTAAAATGGAATACTGTATACATTTATAAGCTTAGTCCTGCAGAAGTCTTTGTTTAGGCATAGTGAGTATTAGTTGATTACCACTCTTAATCTTTTTCATGCTGGTGATAAAGCTATTTGACAAATTAATATTATTCATTTTCACTTTACAAATAGCAGTCTCAGAGCCAGCTTCAACTTGTTCTATGGTAGCTTTTCCCAATCTGTGCTAAAGTTGGACTAACCTACAAAAATTCCTGATGGCAGTTAGTGTTAGTAAATCTCCATGCAAGAGAAAGGAGACATCCAAGGAACACAATACATGTTGCAGCCCATATCTGGGGAAGGTTTCACACAAAAGTTGCTACAAATATGATCATTATATAGCACTAGGTCTATTCTGTGATGTGGTGATTTGTCTTCAAGACTGAATGATAGAAGAATACCAGGACTTGTAGTGTTCTGTACATCCAAGAGTCTTCTCTGAAAGAATACTTAGGCCACATACTAGCTTTTTCATTTGCAGCATCCCCTGCCAGAACAATATCCTTCAGGCTAATTTTTAAGAATAGCCTTTCTTGAGTTGCTCTAGTTAAGCATAAAATTAACACAGAGCAGCTGATGACATTTGGGGACAGAGTGTTTTGGCAACCTTAAAGCCTATGTGGGCAGTTTATAGGCCCTATGCAGTCCCCAGTCAACCTACTGTATCTGTAGCACATCAGCACCCACAGATTATATTTCTGAATTTTGGCAGTAAATGGTTATTTTTCAGTGGCATGATTTTGGTGGGGTGAAGGCTGGTGAATGCAGTAACTTCTTTCTCAGAGGCCTCTTGTCCCCATTCCCACTTTAAATCCCCTCATGAAAAAAAGATGAAAAAATTCAGTCCTGTGCCTTTCAGTGATAACACAGCATCACTAAACAGATTCCTGCAGCCCTCCAGAAAGGCAGGAGGCTGATTTGTGCCCATTCCTGCCATAGGAGCCTATGGCAACCTACATCGTCCATCAGTGCAATCAAGGCTGAGTCAGCTCCAAAGTCATGTTTGTTCTAAAATAGCTCTCTTAAATGCCTTTTCTCCAAGAGTCTCTACCATGATCCTTTCTGATATCTTCCCCAAATGGGCTTTGGGGCAAGTGGAAATAGTTATCAATACTCCTTTGCCAAGAATATGTTTCTTCAAGATAGATTGCCTGATTTCCTTTTAAGATACTATTATGAAATACTGCCCCCTCCCACACTGATTTATCCACCACAGAATGGTCTGATTCAGTCAGCCCTTTGGGCTATTTCTAATTGGAGAGAGGTTCAAAAGGGCATGTAGTTAGCCTTACCCCTTAGTACTCCAGATATTGCCCATACTCATAGCTGAAGCAGATCCTATTCAACAAGGTCAGATGGTATATTGAATCCTACCTGAATCTGTATTACAGAGTTTAGGCTAGCACAAAAGCAACCAACTTATTGTTGAACTAATCAGCAAACTTCCACAGTGGATTATGGAGGGCTCTGGACCTGTTACCAAGTCAGATGTCAGCAAACCCAAATCACAGGAAATGTTTCATTGGATAGCTACTTGCAGCTCCATAAAGCTCATTGCAATGCATACCCATGATTTCTAGCACCCATTTGGTTATTTTTGTAGCAAGATCTTATCATTTATGCCCTGGCCATTGTTCAGCCTGTTCCATTCTGCACAATTCATTGCCCGCTAATGAAGAGTCACATAAGGCAATCCCAATAGCATCTGTGGTGGGGGTGGGGGGAGGGAGGGAGGAAGGGGGCAGAATTACAAAAGCAGTGTTGTGACACAAGCCTCACTTTTTTGTGTGTGTTGTGACAATGCACACATTTACTAAAGGAGCAGAGCTTGCAGTGCGACACTGATTTTGGCATTTGGCAAAAGCAACAAGGTCCTGTGGATGCCTGTGTTCCTGAGGGATGACCTGAGCAGATGAACTTTGCTAATAAAATATTTTATTTTTCACTCCTAGGAGGATCAGAGAGAATAACTGTTTCACCGTATATTCAACTAGAGGAAGATTTTCGCCCTTTCCATCTGTTCCATCCTACCTTTTTATTTCACTTTTTACCATACTTCCTACAATTATCGCATTCAAAAGAATGTTAATTGTATAGTCCTTGCCCTAATTGGCATTTAGTTTCTTGCTCTGTTAGTCTCAGGCACATAGACTGATGAACTTATGCAGAGGTTACTTTTTGCTAGATTCTTCCCGAGATTGTTTGCCAAGGTTTCCTGGCGCTATTCCACAGCTTAGGGGGTATCCTTTTTATAAGAAATGCAGTAAGACATTCAAAATGTATCAGGCACTCATCCCATTCCTTGATCCACAAAAAGGTTAAGACCATTTAAATTCTTTAAAAGTCAGTCACTGATCTTTGTCTTCTCAAAGTACCATGGAGCATTCTTGAATAATTTGGGAGGGTGCTTGTGATTTTAATTGTAAAAGAAAATTAGAATAGTACTTTAAACATTTCAGAACAAAGAATATATCTAAGTGTCAAGCTTCTCATATTTGTCCTTCTTGGTTTTCATTTCACATACTACACACTCTGGACTCTGAAATTACACCATCTGAAAACTAACACACTCAAATTATGCCAATTAAGCAGGCGGGAAAAACATTACTAATTTTAGCTGTCTAGTTCCTGTGATTCCAGAAGAGAATTAGGGTTCCAAAGCCAAGATCAGTCATCTCAATATTATTTTACTTGTCATCAGAAATTAGTACATTAACTTCATCCTTTCTTGTAAAAACTGTACTGGTTTATATACAGTTGGTACAGAGATGGCTTGCTATATTAGTCTCCCTGAATTAAACATGAAAAAAAGTGTACTTTTGTCTGGGTGACTTCTAGTGGTATGAGAATATACAGTATATGATTCCAAAGTGCATATAAAGTTACATCAGGATGTTCTTAAGCTTCAGTTCTCACATTCAGTGGAAAAGCAAGAAGATCAAACCAGTCCATACTCCAGGAAATAAAGCCAGACTGCTCACTTGAGGGAATGATATTAAAGGCAAAACTGAAATACTTTGGCCACATAATGAGAAGACAGGACAGCCTGGAGAAGATGTTGATGCTAGGGAGAGTGGAAGGCAAAAGGAAGAGGGGCCGACCAAGGGCAAGGTGGATGGATGATATTCTAGAGGTGACGGACTCGTCCCTGGGGGAGCTGGGGGTGTTGACGACCGACAGGAAGCTCCGGCGTGGGCTGGTCCGTGAAGTCACGAAGAGTCGGAAGCGACTAAACGAATAAACACCAACAATAAGACACTGGGCTTGTTCTAATGAGATACTTAGCCAGGTCAATGGGAACCTTAGTGTATAGTGGAAAGTTAGTTATAGTAGAAACTCCAAAAACAGGTTAGTTACCCAAATCTAGATGAAATTTGCATGAAAAATGGGTTGGAAGTGGGTAAAACCTTTCTCCCAATCTGTCTGTTGTGGCACCAACTCTGATTGACTGTCATCGATTTTTTCACACTAAAATATATCCCCATTTAAAGGGGTAAAAAATGAAAGTAGGGCAGGAAGTGACAGCCTCTAAGGCTCCTTTTGCAGTGTCTGGGAGAACCATAAAAAGGCTAACTTAGATCCAGTCATCCCTAATTCTGTGCTTCAGGCATGTTATGGTGAGTCTCTTGACTGAAGCATTTCTGCACTGCAGCCTCAGTGCAGTTCAGTCATTGAAATAGTCCTTTCTGTCCTTGGAACGTCCTGTCTGGGTACTTTGAAAGCATTTAAACTGCTGAATGACCTGTTCTGAGAGCTCCAGCACTGGTGGTTCTGTACTACTTCCAGAACAGCCCGTTCCAATACCGTAATGTTCCATGGGAGAACATTTTGCACACCCTACATTGGAGTACTGGCAGAAGAAATTAAAATAAAATTAACCAGGAATTGGCTAAACTAGCTGGGATTATTCTTTTTTACAAGACTGACATTGTTTTGTCATCAAACCATGGTTAAAATAAATCTTGTATTATTCCATGCAAATACAATGACATAGTACCTTGACTTTTGAACAGATATGATCTTCCTTATTTATTTGTTCCCATACATCTCTTTGGGAGACTAAGCCAGAAGCTGAGCAACTTTCCAACAATTTATCTATAATAAATTCTACTACTACATTTAATAATACTAGCTGGCAATTTAAATACAAACTTTCCCAGACCAAATGTTTGCTAGCCACACTGACAATGATAAGGGTGATTAGGAGAAACAGCTTCATTTCTTCTAGAATTGCTAAAATATGAAGTAAACCCATTTCTGGGAGTATTAGTTCCTTTGGGTTGTCTTTTGGTTTATATCATTCTTCTCTACCCTAGAAAGAAAGCAGCCATTCCATACCTTTTTATTAGATGCAATGAAATACATTTTTTTGGAGACTGTATTTTGTTTATTCATTTAGTCGCTTCCGACTCTTTGTGACTTCATGGACCAGCCCACGCCAGAGCTTCCTGTCGGTTGTCAACACCCCCAGCTCCCCCAGGGATGCGTCCGTCACCTCTAGAATACCATCCATCCACCTTGCCCTTGGTTGGCCCCTCTTCCTTTTGCCCTCCACTCTCCCTAGCATCAGCATCTTCTCCGGGGTGTCCTGTCTTCTCATTATGTGGCCAAAGTATTTCAGTTTTGCCTTTAATATCATTCCCTCAAGTGAGCAGTCTGGCTTTATTTCCTGGAGGATGGACTGGTTTGATCTTCTTGCAGTCCAAGGCACTCTCAGAATTTTCCTCCAACATCACAGTTCAAAAGCATCGATCTTCCTTCTCTCAGCCTTCCTTATGGTCCAGCTCTCACAGCCATATGTTACTACAGGGAACACTATTGCTTTAACTATGCGGACCTTTGTTGTCAGTGTGATGTCTTTGCTCTTAACTATTTTATCGAGATTGGTCATTGCTCTCCTCCCAAGGATTAAGGGTCTTCTGATTTCCTGACTGCAGTCAGCATCTGCAGTAATCTTCGCACCTAGAAATACAAAGTCTTTCACTGCTTCTACATGTTCTCCCTCTATTTGCCAGTTATCAATCAAGCTGGTTGCCATAATCTTGGTTTTTTTGAGGTTTAGCTGCAAGCCAGCTTTTGCACTTTCTTCTTTCACCTTCATCATAAGGCTCCTCAGTTCCTCTTCGCTTTCAGCCATCAAAGTGGTACCATCTGCATATCTGAGATTGTTAATGTTTCTTCCAGAGATTTTAACTCCAGCCTTGGATTCCTCAAGCCCAGCATGTCGCATGATGTGTTCTGCATACAAGTTGAATAGGTAGGGTGAGAGTATACAGCCCTGCCGTACTCCTTTCCCAGTCTTAAACCAGTCTGTTGTCCCGTGGTCTGTTCTTACTGTTGCTACTTGGTCGTTATACAGATTCTTCAGGAGGCAGACAAGATGACTTGGTATCCCCATACCACTAAGAACTTGCCACAATT
Organism: Candoia aspera; assembly: GCF_035149785.1. Taxonomy (NCBI): domain Eukaryota; kingdom Metazoa; phylum Chordata; class Lepidosauria; order Squamata; family Candoiidae; genus Candoia; species Candoia aspera. The sequence goes on along the minus strand of NC_086154.1, from coordinate 207,729,261 downwards.
TCTTATGGTCCACACAGTCAAAGGCTTTAGAATAGTCAATAAAACAGAAATAGATGTTTTTCTGAAACTCCCTGGCTTTTTCCATTATCCAGCGGATATTGGCAATTTGCTCCCTAGTTCCTCTGCCTTTTCTAAACCCAGCTTGTACATCTGGTAATTCTCGCTCCATGAATTGCTGAAGTCTACCTTGCAGGATCTTGAGCATTACCTTACTGGCATGTGAAATGAGTGCCACTGTTTGATAGTGTGAACATTCTTTAGTGTTCCCGTTTTTTGGTATGGAGATATAAGTTGATTTTTTCCATTCTGATGGCCATTCTTGTGTTTTCCAAATTTGCTGGCATATAGCATACATTACCTTGACAGCATCTTCTTGCAAGATTTTGAACAGTTCAGCTGGGATGCTGTCGTCTCCTGCTGCCTTGTTATTAGCAATGCTTCTTAAGGCCCATTCAACCTCACTCTTCAGGATGTCAGGCTCTAGCTCACTGACCACACCGTCAAAGCTATCCCCGATATTGTTACCCTTCCTATACAGGTCTTCTGTATATTCTTGCCACCTTTTCTTGATCTCTTCTTCTTCTGTTAGGTCCTTGGCATCTTTGTTTTTGATCATACCCATTTTGGCTTGGAATTTACCTCCGATGTTTCTAATTATCCGGAAGAGGTCTCTTGTCCTTCCTATTCTATTGTCTTCTTCCACTTCCACGCATTGTTTGTTTAAAAATAATTCCTTATCTCTTCTGGCTAACCTCTGGAATTTTGCATTTAATTGGGCATATCTCCCCCTATCACTGTTGCCTTTTGCTTTTCTTCTTTCTTGGGCTACTTCTAGTGTCTCAGCAGACAGCCATTTTGCCTTCTTGGTTTTCTCTTTCTTTGGGATGTATTTTGTTGCCACCTCCTGAACAATGTTTCCAACTTCTGTCCATAGTTCTTCCGGGACCCTATCTACTAAGTCCAGTCCCTTAAATCTATTCTTCACCTCCACTGCATATTCCTTAGGAGTATTAGTGAGCTCATATCTAGCTGATCTGTGGGTCTTCCCTAATCTCTTTAGTCTGATCCTAAATTGTGCAAGAAGAAGTTCGTGATCTGAACTACAGTCAGCTCCAGGTCTTGTTTTTACCGACTGTACAGATGTCTGCCACCTTTGGGTGCAAAGAATGTAGTCAATCAGATTTCGGTGTTGTCCATCTGGTGAAGTCCATGTATAAAGCCGTCTCTTAGGTTGTTGAAAGAGAATGTTTGTTATGCAGAGTGAGTTGTCTTGGCAAAATTCTATCAGCCTATGTCCTGCTTCGTTTTGTTCTCCCAGGCCATGCTTACCTGTAATTCCAGGTTTCATTTGACTGCCCACCTTAGCATTCCAGTCTCCTGTGATGAAAATAACATCTCTTTTAGGCGTGTTGTCCAGTAGGTGCTGCAGATCCTCATAGAACTGCTCTACTTCAGCTTCTTCAGCATCTGTGGTTGGGGCATATATTTGGATCACTGTGATGTTAGATGGCTTGCCCTGAATTCAAATTGAGATCATTCTATCGTTTTTTTGGATTGTATCCAAGCACTGCTTTAGCCACTTTACTATTAATTATGAAGGCTACTCCATTTCTTCTGTGGTCCTCTTGTCCACAGTAGTAGATCTGGTGGTCATTTGATGTGATGTGGCCCATTCCAGTCCATTTCAGTTCACTGACGCCCAAAATGTCTATCTTTAATCTTGACATCTCCCCAATAACCACATCCAATTTGCCCTGGCTCATAGATCTTACGTTCCAGGTTCCAATGGTGTGTTGATCCTTAGAACATCAGATTCACCGTTCACCACCAGCACCATCGGCCGCTAGCCGTCCTTTCGGCTTTGAGCTAGCTGCGTCATCACGTCTGGGGCTAGTGGAACTCATCCTCTGTTCCTCCCCAGCAGCATTTTGACCATCTTCCGACCTGGGGGTCTCATCTTCTGATGGTATACCGACATATCTCTGGTTGTACTGATCCATTTAGTTTTCACGGCAAGAATACCGGGGTGGGTTGCCATTACCTTCCCCAGGGATCGCATTTAGTCTGACCTCTCTGTCATGACCTTCCCGTCTTGAGTGGCCCTTCACGGTTTAGCTCATGGCATCATTGAGGTGCTCAAGCTCCAGCACCACGACAAGGTAATGATCCTTTGCTGAAGTGAGACTGTATAGTGGTCTCTTAAAGAATGTAAGACGTACATGTTCAAAGAATAAAAGATTCTCCTGATTTGTTCTTATAATCTTATTTATGCTAGTAACGTTAAAAAAATCCAGTGGATTTCAATTATTTTTGTGTTGGATTTTACAACACAAGATTTTACAAATCTAGAACCAACAATACAATAAACAGCAAGCCACACAAACATAATTTCTTTAACCTAGCATCCTTCAGGTTGTGTTCCAGTAATCTTAGCCAGCATTGCCGAATTAATCCATAAGGATTTGGGGAAAAGATTCTGGAAGCTGAAGTCAAATAAAGTTAGAGGGCATCAGATTTGGTGATGGTGGTTGTAATCAAATAACAAACGAACTACTGAATTTTTACTTCACAGCTATATAGCAAGCCAAATTTGTTTTTTGGTTTCGTTGAGGGTTCAGCTTTGAATATGTATATTGAAACACGGGCTTTTCTCTTCTGCTACTTATTGTTATATTTTATTCTTCTTGCTATCTTTATACTTCGAATAGCTTTGAAATCTATCTAGAGAACTTGTCACTGGGTGGATTAAAAATATAGGTATATCTTGGTGAAGGTATGAAAGCTTTTCTGTATTGGGAGATGAAACAAATGAAGGAAACTAGATTTGCCTCCTTTTGTTAACTTGCAAAATAAAGCCTTGTTAGTATGTAAAATGATACTGATGACATAATAAAACTAGAAATACTTAAGGCAGGAATTTTTCCAGAAAATCAGGTGCTTTGGATCAATGGAATAGTTGTTTATAATGCTTCACACCGTCACACCCATATACAGTACACTTCTTCCTCCCCCTCTCCCTTATCTATTAACCTGCAGGACACAGACAATTCTAGCAGAAGATTTAGGAGGCAGGTTAAAATGAAGGAGCGGCTTACCCCGAGGAGCAGAAGATATTACAGTATGGAATTTGGCACAGGAAGTAGAAACCCGGTGATTCCTTATTCTTTAAAGTTCTGTTTATTTTGTGCTGCCTGAAACTTTGTATCTGAATCAGATCAGACAGAACCCCCTCTAGCTAGTAACAATGTCAAAATACGATATCTTAAAATACAAAAAATTGTATTTTACTATTATTGAAACCAAGACAGAATATTACATATAATGTAATACAGTACTGTATGACAGATTCTGGTTATGCTGTAGTAAGACAGTGATATCCAAGCATTATTTCATATCCAAGCCCTGAGATGTTAAAAATTTCTGCAGTGTCAGTCCAGACCTGTGAGCTGTGGGGAATCCGGTACCTGCATCTGGCATAATAGTTAGTGGTAAACCATACCATATCTATTCCTTGGCATTGCAAAAAACTGGGGTCCAAACTTTTGCTTTTTGTTAGGAAGCATCATGAGTACTGATGGTGAGCAGGAGGGGGCCCCTATCCAGGGGAAAAAATGTGTGCGTAGTTTAGAGGCTTTGAACTTTCCTTCGAAGAAACCCAGAGCAGACCCACCTTGATTCTTGGGTTTACCTGTGAAGGTTTCCCATGGACTTTCAGTTTGGCAAGATTTTCTGTATAGTAGAGTAGAACAATAAATCACTAGAGACTCAAGCTACCATCTCAGCATGGTTCTCCACTCTAAGATAGGACAGGAAGCCTATCAATCCCTTGTTCAGAGACTAAAAGTATCTGAATTTTAGATAATTTTTTTTTATTTGAAAAGGATGTTTGCTCTCTTGAGTTATTTATAAAAATAATAAAGACAGGATAAAAATTAAATAAATAGATAATTTTTTAATAATTTCTCAAATCTATACACTGATCCAGTTGTTCTAGGTGTTTTGGTGCCAAGTCATTCTTGACTCCTGGTGACTGCCTGGACAAGTCCCTGCAGTTTTCTTGGCAAGATTTCAGAAGTGGTTTGCCATTGCCTGCTTCCTAAGGCTGAGAGAGAGTGACTGGCCCAATGTCACTCAGCTGGCTTCATGCCTAAGGTAGGACTAGAACTGGCCATCTCCTGGTTTCTAGCCTGTTACCTTAACTACTACACCAAACTGGCTTTCCATTCTAATTTAGTTGCTATTTATATTTATATCTTGCCAGTGTATGCAGTGCTCCGTCCTCCACAACCCAGACAGCTGCCATCAGTTAAAGGGGTTTTGAACCAGGGTCTGCCTGATCCTTGTCCAACCCTTTAAACCAGGGGTCCCCAATCCCCAGGCCACAGACCAGTACCAGTCTGTGGCCTGTTAGGAATCTGGCCACACAGCAGGAGGTGAGCAGTGGGTGAGCAAGCAAATTTACAGCCTGAGTATTTACAGCCACTCCCCATCACTCGCATTACCCCCTGAGCTCCACCTCCTGTCAGAGAAAGCAAGCCCTTTGGCTGCTATCTCCAAACAGCGTGAAGAAAAAAGAATAAAAGGTCAGGAAAAAGAGGAAGCGCTTGAATCTTCCCGAAACCACCACCCCACCCCACCCGTCCGTGGAAAAATTGTCTTCTATGAAACCGGTCTCTGGTGCCAAAAAGGTTGGGAACCGCTGCTTTAAACAGTATGCCACACCAGCTTGATGAAATTTAATACTGTATGTAGTTATTCTTTTCTTATTTTTTAAACTGTAACAAAAGCTTTTCCCAGGTGGCAACTACTGGGTTCATATATCATGCTAAGCCTTAATATAGTCATTGCAATTTGTTATGACTTAACATAATGCATGATAATTCACCCTATTGTTTGTTGTCAACAAAACTTTTTTTTTAAAATACCAGGTAAACTGTTGTAGAAATGCATTGAAGAAAAGTGTTTGTGTATGCAGTCTTCTGCTAGCCTAATTTTGGAACCCAACCCATCCTAAAAGTCTCCCTGCCTCCCACATATGTTGGACTACAACTCTCAGAATTCCCAACCAGAATACAAATTGGCAAAAATACATTCCTTCAATTTTATCCTTGCAATGTCTCTGTGGAGCAGGTTAGGCTGAATCACAACTAAGCCACTGAGATTCATGTCTGAAGTGGGAATTTAAACCTCCCCAGGCCTAGGTTTTTTTCTTTAGCTATGACATAGAAACTATGGCACGTTGCTATGGCTCTGTTTCCTGTACATACATTTCTTTACATGCATCTTGTTTGCAACATTTCCACAGAAAACCTATCCATTTCATTTAGTAGAATACTGAGAGATCAACAGAAGAACCCTGACAAGAATCAACGAGATGCTTGCAAGGTGGAATTCCTCTGACATACCAGAGCAACATGTTGCTGAGCAGGTTCAGATTTGTTCCCTGAGATAAGATAATAGCAGCCAGCAGTTTAACAATGGGCAGAGGTTTTCCTAGTTTCTACTCTTATTACAATCACCCTAAGTCATTGTTTCAGGCAATGCAAGCAAGGAATGCAATTCTGTGTCAGTGCTATACCTTCCTGGGACTTAGGAACATCTGTGAGAATATACTGGAATTATTTACAACTGGGAAAGAAACTGGACACACTTCAGTCCAAGGGTATGTAATGTAGTGCCAGTGGCCTTCAGACACTTTATTTGGTGCTTACCAGGTTCTCTGTCCCACTTGAATATGAACACACACACACACACACACACACACACAGGGTGTACCAGAAGTCAGGCCCCATAGTCAAAGTATGTTTTATTAATTTTATTTATATTTTTTCAGAGAAAATATTACTGTACTTGGGAAAGTTCAAAAGTTAAAAAAGAGTTAGGAAGTGTTTAGAAGAAAATGGCAACCAATCTGAACATTTAATGTAATTTATATAATAAATTGTCTATGAGGCCTGACATCCGATGCACCCTGTATATGTATGTATGTATGTATATCTGTGTGTGTGTGTGTGTGTGTGTGTATACACATATGAAAGACAGACATACTGTATATCTAGAAACCTGGCTTGCTTAAAAGAAAAGCATCAGCTGTTAACATCATGTTCATTCATTCATTCATTCATTCATTCATTCATTCATTCATTCATCAAATTTGTACAGCTGACCATCTCACAAACGTGACTCTGGGTGGTATAGAATAAAAAACAAATGATTAAAAACAAGTCTAAAAAACCATTAAAAGCAATTCAATATAAATATAAATAAGACCACAGGAGAATGGACCTTCATCCTACACACAATACAACCACCTTGTGGGCTCCCAATTTCCATGGGATCCCCAAGACTGCTGGAAAAACCAGGTTTTGAAAAAATTTTGGAAGTCAGTAGGGTAGGGGCTAATCTCACCTTGGGGGGAATGATGTTCCAAAGGGCAGGTGCCACAGCAGAAAAGGCTTGTCTCCTCGATCCTGTCAAATGAAATTCTTTAGCAGATGGGACGCATAACATGCCCCTCCTGCCAGACCTGATGGGATGGGTAGATGTCACCCAGGAGAGGCGGTACCTCAAATAACCTGGTCCTGTGCCATGTAGGGCTTTAAAGGTCAAAACTAGCACCTTGAATTGAACCCAGAAGCAAACTGGCAACCAGTGCAGCTTGTAGAGCAGAGGTGTAATGTGTGTCATTCTAGGTGCACACATAACTGCCCGTGCCACCACATTTTGTACCAGTTGAAGCTTCCAGATGCTCTTCAAGGACAGCCCCATGTAGTGCATTACAGTAGTTCATTTGGGAGGTGATCCAGCATGAGTAACTGTGAGTAGAGCCTCATGATCCAGAAATGGGCACAACACATAGTTGTGTAAAGGCCCTCCTAGCCACAACTGCCACCTGCTCCTCAAGCAGGAGTAATGAGTCCAGGTGGACCCCCAGATTGCACACCAGGTCTGTTTGGGGCAATGCAACCCCATCCAGCACCAAAGATGGTAAAGTCCCAGATCTGGAAGGCCTGAAAACCCAAAACCACTCAGTCTTGCCAGGGTTCAGCTGTTGTTCCCAATCCAGACCCTCACAGCCTCCAGGCACCAGGATAAAGCATCAACAGCATCACTTAGTTCACCAGGGCAGAGATGTATAATTGAATATCATCAGCATACTGATGATACCTCACCCCATGGTGATGGATGATTTTACCCAACAGCTTCATGTAGATGTTAAAGAGGAGTGGAGAGAATACCGAACCATGCAGAACCCCACATAGTAGGGGCCAAGGGTGGGACCTCTCACCCTGAATCAACACCAACTGGTATTGGCTCCACAGAAAGGAAGAGAACATGCATAACACAGTGCCACCCACTCCTACTCCATGGAGCTGATCCAGAAAGATACCATGGTTGAAGGTATCAAAGGCCACCAAGAGGTCAAGTAGAGCCAGGATGGATGCACCATTGGAGCTGCTGAAAGCATCCCTGAAGGCCTTTCTGTACATTGGGTGTTTTGTGACTGGCTGTGCTCTCCATGGCAGCCATTTTGTGTATGTGGCCACTACTTGCCCTTAAATTCCAAATGTTCCCCACCCCATTGCCTGCCCTTGCTTTAGCCCACTGCTGGGTCAAATCCCTTTTATGCTATGGGTCTCTGTAGGTATCTGACAAAAAATAACTTAGATTTAATTCTTGAAGAACTCTATGGAAAAATGCCTAAGACAAGCCACAGTGGTGCCCAGTGACACTTTTCCTGGCACTTCTATTTGGTTAATTGGCTTTCTTTTCAGTTCTTTTATTACAAACAGTTACAATAGAAGCTGAAATTTCTGTAGCATCATCTTTATTTACAAGAATGTCTCTGTATGTCTTACACATTTGTAGAAAATAACAATGATGGGTGTCTGCAGTCCACTGCTTTGTTTGAAAGTAGGTCCAGAAAACAGGCAAAAGTAATCTGTGAGGGAGCCAGTTTGGTGAACTGATTAAGGCACCAGGCTAGAAACCAGGGGACCGTGAATTCTAGTCCTGCACAATGCCAGCTGGGTGATCTTGGGCCACTTACTCACTCTTAGCCCTAGGAAGGAGGCCATGGCTAACCACTTCTGAAAAACCTTGCCAAGAAAATTGCAGGGACTTGTCCAGGCAGTCACCAGGAGTCAACACTGACTTGAAGGCGTGTGCGCGCACACACACAAAGAGTAAGGAACAAGCTACCCCTGGGGGTAAGACAGACCCCCATTCTCCTGGCCTTTCAGAAGGGCATAAAATCATGGTTATGCCACCTGGCCTGGGATGGGAGAGGTGACAGCTATTCATGGGGGTGGTTGGCCCCGTGAGGGTGCCAAGGTTAAGATCTTTCCCCATCTTGAATTTTATATTTTATATTCTGTATTTGCATTTGTATTTGTATTTATATGTATTATATTTATAGCTATATTGAATTGTTTTTAGCCATTTGCCATTTTTATTATTTGTAAGCCACCCAAAGTTGTCCCTGAGATGGGCGGTAGAGAAATTTAATAAATAATTAAATAAAATAAGTAAGCAATAAAATAAACTTAATAGATTTTTTAAATTTGTTTTTCTCTACAGCTGCCCAATTTGTTCTAGGTTCCCACAAAATATCTAACCTGACAGGCCATGTGAGTCTTCCATGTGTTATAGCTCCTGCAGTATTGCATCTATTCTGAGGCCCTATCATGAACCGGATGGATGCCTAGGCAGGTTTGTGTGAAAGTGTTTAGCATTCCTTTAAAAAAGAAAATGAAAAGTTGTAATTCTAAAAGGAAGAATCTTAGAAACTCCAAAGGGAGGCTGAGAGAAAACAAGATGAAGCATCAAAACATCAGGATGCTACCAATTTCAAATGAAATTGTTTCCAGCTCCCAGGATCCTGGGTTTTTACAGTCTTGGAGAGATAATAAACTTCTAAATGCTAAACATTTCCTGTGGTCTGTTGACAGAAGATCTGTAACAATTCAGTAATGTTTCCACAAGTCCTTTTGACTTTCTGACCTCTGCATACTTCTGGCTTCCAAATGCAAACCTGAGACAGCACTGCTGTAAAGTTAGGCCGGCCAGCCACAATTTATCTGTTAAGCTTCTGACCAACACTTGCAGATAGAGGGTAGTGTGGATCAGATAACTCTCAAGCTATTTGTAGGGAAAGATTTTGTTATCTTGTGGGCCACTCATTTGTGTCCCAGATAATTCACCTTCTCTTCAGTGTATAAATAGATCAAAAACCTAGGCTTACACATCCATGTTTAAAACAGAGTTTTAATCTCAATGGGATTTCTTCTTAAAGTAAAAGTATTTGATGCAGATTTGCAAATTTTTTGAATGATGATAATAGGTATTATATAATTACATCTGATGGGAAATACTTGCCATATTGATCCATTTGTATCTTGTGGTCATGGGTCACTGCCACATTACTGTCACAGTATGGGAGCTACAACAGGGCAAGGCCTTCCTTGAAATTGCACTACTCTGGCATGGAGAAAACTAACTCCTGATATATAATGGAACTAGAGCTGCAACAGTTACTCCATAATGTGTGAAAGGGCCAATTTCAATAAATCATAGGAATAATTTGTATGCTACAGAGATACAGAAATCATTAACCTTCTGCTGCCATTTAGCAGTTGTCTGAATTTTTGCAGTCCAGATATGATACCTGGAAAAAAAACATGCAGTTTGGTAGATGCTGATTTACAGAGAAATAGAGATTTTCAAATTATTTCTATGTCATCTTTAAATCAGAAGATTGTTTTTCCCATAACAGAGTCCCTCCTCTGGGGGGGGGATGGACGGTGATAAAAATTTGATTGATTGATTGATTGATAAATACATAAATAAAATGATCACTTTATTCAATAGCAGGGTCCAGTAAATATGCAAACATGTATAAAAGGGAATCAGAACTATCTGGAAATGTTTCTAGAGTGAGATGGTATAAGCACACAATCCCTCAGAATGAAATCTAGATCTCTGCATGGGTTTTAGAAGAGGACAATTGGTTGTATCTTTAAACAGAAATAAATCTTGGATTTGATCAATATTTTGAATTTTATAGAAATGTAAATTCCTATAAAATTTCTTGCTAGGTGCTGATGGTAACATGTATCAAGACAATGGCAACCTGAGGCGATAAAAGGTTATTTTACAGCCTAGAATTCGAGAAGTCAAAAAGTTAAGAATTAAGCATAATAAGGAGGACACAAGCATGGTATTTTAATGCTCTGCTTTGAAATTAGGACACTTTGACCTACTAAAAACTTATGACTGTTATATGGAATGAAGCTGGCACGTTAGACAATTGATAAAGGAAAAAATGTTTCTCCGAAGATTCCTCCCCTTGCATTGGACTAGAGCATTTGTTCCATCTGCATGAGGGTTTCTATCAACACTTTTTACTTTGCAAAGTACTTTTTACTTTTCTTGCTACTATGCCCCACATAGCTATTTTGGTATCTTTTGACATCGTAATCCATTCTACAAGAAATACTATTCCAATGACTTGAAGAATACTATTCAGATCGCAAGAGATTCACCATAATGAAGTACTTCAATTTGTGGACGTGTATTATGCATTCCTCCACATCACAAGGGTCATTTCCCACTAGCAGCTTGGAGAGTTTTCTCGAGTTATCCAACATCATGGAGCCAAAATGACCGTAATGAGAGTAGGCGTCTATGATGGCTAGGTGATGCAGTGAAAGAATTTTAAATCACCAGCTGGGAAATGGCCAAAGAATGAAGTAGTCCAATCTGCCTTTATCAGCCAGTTTACCTTACAAACAGTACCTTCTGCGCAGACACTGGAAATATGAAATACCTTCCACTTCAGAGCCAATCAAGTGGCTGATATGAATGTGCCTGCGGCTGCCGGTGGGTGTTTATTGTGTTTTTATGGTTTTTAATTCTGTAAGCTGCCCGGAGTCACTGTGTGTGAGTTGGGCAGCCTTATAAATCTGTTTAATAAATAATAAATAAATAAAATAAAATGTCCATCATTTGAGTTTCTCTCAAAAAGATGTGACATTTTAAAGATTTGCATAGCCCTAAAAGATACCTTAATTGAGAGCATTCCACATCTCCTTTTCCTTTCCCCTCCTTTCCTCAGTACACACCTTGCACCTGTAAACCATAGATAAAAAAGATTTTTGAGTGTAGCATCTCTGATGGAGAAAAGGAGATAGTGCCAGTCTTCCTATCGATTTGTTCAAGTGCCTGCCTAACAATCTACTACTTTTGTGGTTTAAGGATAAACCAGGAGGCTTCCACTTTTTGGGACCAGGGATCCATTTTAATCTCCTAAAGGCATTTCAGTCCAACTTTTGATTTTTTGGCTGTATTTGTAGTACTGCTGCTAGGTCAAGTTCACCTTGCTGAAAACTGAATGATCACTTACTCTTAGGGAGAGATGGGTCAGAACATCACATAGAAGGCTGCTGTGAGGACTATTTGAGGCATCTGTCCTGTCCCTGTTTAACATCTACATGGGGCTGCTACATGAGGTCATCTATCAGCATGGAATTAGATGTCATAAGTATGCTGATGCTACCCAGTTGTACATCTCAGTCCCTGGTCACCCAAGTGATGTTGTCAAGGTTCTATCATGAGCAAATACCAAGAATAAAATGACATTTAGCTTGATATATATTAAAATAAATTTGGGGAAATCTGATTCATCTGTCTGTCTGTCTGTCTGTCTGTCTGTCTATCTATCTATCTATCTATCATCTCTAGTCTATGGTTCATTAAAAACAAACAAACAAAATTCTCACACAAAACTTCCTAATGTCTTTAGATCTCCCTCTGCTGGTAACCTAGAAGGCTACAGACAGAATACAGTTGCATGTTCATATACAAATACATGACTGGATCTGACAAAGTTGATCCACAGGGAAAAACAAATAACATGATAACAGGAGTTGAATGCTTTTTCCTTGAGTTATACATCCCTAATTTGCTGAGGGCTCTTTTGTTGAGTAAGTAGATGAGCAAGGGGTATTGTTATGAACCTATAAATGTTGTAAAACTTGGATGGATATTTTATGTGGGAAGTATGGCAAAATGTGGGATTGCTCAATGAAACATTACAGGGAGATTCAAAGTGGACAAATGAAAATGATTCTTTTCCCAAAGGGTAACAGTGACATGAAATCTAGACAGTGACATCTGTCATTTAGATGGATTTAAAATGAGATTATGCAATGTATGGAGGATAGATCTACTGTATTATGATGGCTGAATAAATTCAGAGGGCTAATTCTCTAAATAACTGGGAAGCATACTGATAACCAGTCTTGGAAACAGGTTATTGGACTAGATAATAGATCACTGAGCTAACTAGCAGGGTTATATATATTCATAAAGCTGCAACACCCACTACTTCTTGTGAAGCCAACCTTGCATTCACTGTCAAATGCATGCCAGGCAGAATGCAAACATACTGAATACTCATTTATTCACCCGCACCTACATCTTCAGAATGGCTAGTTGCATGCTCTGGGTCATGTATAGATCATGGAGAAGCTGCTGGGCTGAGTTGGTAAAGTGTGAGGTTTAACATCTTGCCACAATCTTAGAATTAACAGATTGGAATTTCCTGGGAAAGGAATGATTCCTGAGAATGAGGAATGATTCTGTGCGCTTCAAGAATTGTGTTTATATCTATAGAAATAGTGAACCATTTAGCCAGGAATCTACTATTAGACTTTTTGATATATTTGTGTGCTAGTTATATCATGGCTCTCGATAAAATTGTCTAGTAGCACATAATTTCCACAATTACGTATTTTGGATTGTGTTTATGAATCTGGCTATGCAGGCTTTAAGACATCATTTTTCCTTGATAAGCTGGAGCTCTATAAAATCTAGAGTCAGCAGGGATCAGTAAAACAAGCAAATGATAGTGGAACAGCACTATCTTGTGATCTGAGTGGGTCATTACATTCTACTTTACATTATCCTCTTTTCTTTTTAACAGAGTTACCAGTTGCTGCTTTCCCATGAACTAGGCAGTTCTAGAAGTTAATTTTTCTTAACAAGTACCTGCATTTTGATTTTTAAAAACAGATTTTTCATTTGATCTTTTTTTCTACTTCTTTTCATAAAGTTTTCATTTGTCTCTTGTGAAGTTAATCTATTTCCCAAGGAAGGACTGATAGCCCCATAGCTGCACCTTGATGGAGGTGACTACAGAATTCATTTCATTTCATTTTGTTTTTTCCAATTGTTTTCCTTTTAATTTGTCAAAAAAGCAATATAGGTTGTCTGAGTTCTGTCTCTCATATGCTGGAGTTAGAGGAAGTATGCCAGATGAAGTAGCCCTTTGGAAAATAGGTGATTTTAATACCTATTAAATACCAAGACGCTATACAAGGCCCGCACAACTTGTAGAGTTTAATTCACATTGGTAAATTAAAAATCATCATGGGCCACAAAGGAATACCTGCCATGCCCATCAGCTGTTTGGTGGCTAGTGGACTGGCAGCAGTGCTGGCCGTGGCAGTGAGGCTTGGAGGTGTTTGGCAGCGTATTTTTCAGAGTGGCAGCAGTGGTGAATTTATTACATTTTAAAACACTGGTGGGCCACACAAGGCTGCTTGGTGGGCTGCATATGGCCCATGGGCTATATGTTGTGCACACCAAGGCAGGAGGCCAAAGTAGGTACAGTATGGGAGAAGAAGTTTAAAACCTACCTTTTACCCTATGGCTCAGCTGTGCCATTATATCATTGTATTCTAAAACTGCCTAATTTATGTATGTAACATTCTGGGAGAGCCTCTTAATTTAATCAAAGTATTCTTATAGCAAAATATTATAGGATCATATGTACAGATACTTACAAAGGTTAAATTGTACTTTTACATTATGAGCATTCAGCCTTGAAATCTTTTCACTAATTGTAGTTTGTTGTTTGACCGAATCAGCAATATGAATCATTTTAACTATTGACTTTTCAACAAACCAGTAGCAGAAACCATGGTACAGCCTGAGTGTCCTCATTCAAACTAAGCCAGTTTTTGTTTTGGCTGGATAAAATAATAAAGGTCTGATTCACATACTGTATAAGACTAAGCCATAATATCTAGATTCACACATCATACTAAGTTGAAAAAAATCCACATTATAGCTTTGCACAAACCCAGCCAAAGTATTCTTAGTTGAAAACACAATGATTTGTTCTTTGACTACCTGTTTGCACACTGAAAGAAGATAAAAGGTGAAGGAGGAATAGCAGTCTGCTATTAGTTCATGTTATATCCAAACAGCGTGTATTTCAGTTGGCCTATATTCTAATTAAATTATTTCCTATTTCATGCGCTTTTTCTTCACCATAGATTAAAGAAAATTACAACCTTGGAAGTTTTGTAGTTTGGCATGGTGGAAGATATATCTGTCTTATTTTTCCCCATTATAAATTAGCATTTATGACACCTGTTTTTATCCTATATGTTGATTATTTAATATTGCATTCATACTTATAAATTCATACTGTATGTGCATCAAAATACCACAAATCTATGAATCCTTTTCCTTCTAGTAAAAGAAAGCTAATTGTGTGTCTTTCCTTTAAAGGACTGTGGCAATCTATGAATAATTTATTCTAGCATATGTTAGAAACTAGCATATGCACAGCATGACTTTGATTCTTTACCAGTTGAAAGAACATGTTAATTAATAGTGTGGGGAATAATAACCTGAAGTATCAAAGGACTATGAAACTACGTATTAATGGGTGCAAACATATTTCCTTGAATGCAGCCAAAAGATCCAATGCAAAACCAGTTCCTGCTTATTATCTCAGTCCTAGCTGCTTTGTGGAAGTTCTCACTACCAAGTCCACTTCAGCCTGATCTCTAAATTGCACTGTCTTACTTTCCAAGATGCTTTTATGCCAAGGAACAGCCCTTGCTGCTAGCAAAGAATGGTTCTTGGAGCAAAACCAATATAGCCAATTTATACAGCTAGTTAAGGAAATGTCATTTCCCCTTTTAAGTTAGCAGTATGAAACTGAAGGAGACATTGAATACTATGTACTGTGAGGCAACCTAACATTAACATCTCTCCTTAACCATACAAAATTGTTGACTAGATCCCAAAAATATTTTCAGGGGTAGACTTTAATTAGAATAATTTCTTGTCTGATATACTGTGGTATATCCAGAAGAAGATAATTACCAGCATGCTTTTGCATGTACAATTTGTATTGTACTGCACACATTAAAAATCTAGTCCCCATTTTCCCTTGCTTGGATTCACTTACATGCCCACATCAAAAAAAATATATATGCAGGAAATGAAGAAAAGAGCACAAAATATATTAATATGTACATAAAATACAACTATGAAACAACTGATCACTAAAACAAAGTAAGATAAATCATGGCTAGGGTATTATATCTTTCTAATTTAGCAATAAGCATAGGGAAATAAGTGTTCAGTCCCTGCACTGCATTAGCATGCTTTAGTCTGGAATTCTGCATGCAAGAGTTAATTTAAGACAAGGAAATGCATACAGCCCACCAAAGTGATGGGAGCAAAATTTGTTTGGAGTTTTTTGTGAACTGAAGGGCAACATAAGGGTCTTATTCATTGCCAAGGTTTAAACTCCACCCATTTAAAATCC
Source organism: Candoia aspera (assembly GCF_035149785.1). Classification (NCBI taxonomy): domain Eukaryota; kingdom Metazoa; phylum Chordata; class Lepidosauria; order Squamata; family Candoiidae; genus Candoia; species Candoia aspera. The sequence continues at coordinate 207,713,630 of NC_086154.1, read as the reverse complement.
TTAGTGTCCCCCAAACTGTCCCCCACTTTAGGTCCTGGCCCTGTGAATATTTGGAGTGCAGCTTTTAACATGCTACACAAAACATAAAATGGCCAGCGAACCAATGGAGAACGACAAACTTTTCATAGTAGAATGTGCCTTTTGGTTCTGCTGCACATGTGGCATAAACCCAGCAGCTTTGACAAATCAATCTAGAGCTTTGCAAGCTTCAGTCAAAATTATTGATATGGCAGATTGGCAAATGTTTGTTTCTAGGATAGTTCATATATGGGAATGGTTGAAACTGTTGTCCTAAAGGAAGCAACTTTCAGGCACATGGGCTTCTGTGCTTCTTCTATTATTTTCCTCTACATTGAGAAATAAACAACTCTTAACTCCTCACAATTGCATTGGCACCATGCAGCCATACCTCCTTCAGCCAGTATTTCTAGATTTGTATTTATTTGACCTTTCCCCCCCCCCCAATTCTTTTAGAGAGGGAAAAAAAATGAGAATCAGGGCAACATGGCATCCTTTCTGTTGTGGCATATGTTAGTTTAGTACCTATGTAAAAAATAAAAATAAAAGAAGTAAAGAGAACAAAGTTTGAGATGGTCTTTTCAGCTCTGAACGTCCATCTACTCAGAACCATACATGTCTGTCAATCAACAGAAATAATACAAAATGCCAGTAAGACTTTACTGACCTCATTCTGAAGCAAAGCAAACCTGGATAAAGCTGCATGTCTCACCAGGCACAAAAATAGAGAGTAGCACTATGTCTTGGCAGATCCATGTATGCAAACCACTGGGTAGGACTGGGTGAGCTGCTACAATTACTTAGCTACACTTTGGCCTGTGCTAGCTGGGAACAAAGGGAGTTATAGACCAAAACTGATGGTAGAATGCTAGTGATTAGATCCTTAGCCATCAACAAACCTGATCTTCCAGAATCTTTCCTAATCTTCTATGTGATTAATCAAAAGGCTAAACTAGAGTTAAAATTAATGAAGTAGGACTTCAAGATTCTGCATAAAATTGAGTGCACACAAAAGTAATCAAAATGGTCTGCTGGCTTTGTTGCAGTTGGTTAGAATAGGTGGACCTTTCTTCTTTTGCATTATGGAGACAGTTCAGCTTTTCAAAATGTCAATATTGGCTCAGTAAGAAGTTGTTCAGAATAAGCAACTTGACTAAAATTCCAAGAAGCTATATTTGTGCTGAAATTAGGGAGACATGAGAATAAAAGAACTATTATTAATTTTTTTATGAGCTGGTTTCTTTGATGGATCTGAATGATCTATATAGATTCTAGATGTGACATTTGTCTTGAATTCACATCCTGGATTGGAAGTGCCCATATGAAAGCAAGAAAAGGAGAAATATAGCGTCTTTTCCCCTTCATTATAATGAAGGCCAGTATGCAATCTCTGGCTGACTTATTTAGGATGGTACTTTCATTCCTTCATTTAGGATTGCCTTTCTCATTCATACTCAGATGACACTCTAAAATCCAACCCATGGCCTCAGGATAGGTTTAGAGCAATTGGGCTCATCCTCATGTCTCCCTAATTTCAGCACTAATATACCCCAGTAACTGTTTTTGTATGACATTGTTGGCATTTTTTTTCTGCTCTTGGCTACCATGGTAATTAAGTACTTCCTTAAGCATCAGCCAGGTGAAGAGGTTGAATTTAATTGTCCTCAGTTTAGGTGTTAACAGTTGCATTGCCTGAGGGGAAGGCAGCTTGCAGGACTTTTGTTTAGTTTTTTAGCCTTGCAGCCGAGTAAGCAGCTCCTCTCTGAGAGCGTGTGTGCATGCACAAGCCTGTAAATATGTTTTTGTGCTTTCTGTAAATAATTTTTTTTTTATAGAAATGCGTGGTGTGTGATTTTTCTGATCTCCTGGGCCAACCACTTCCTAGCCTACTCTGACAGACATGACCTTACAACATTCCCTTTGACTCATCCCTGGAACATAGCTGAGGCAGCTTAAAGTCATGTTTAGGCTATTCCAGTTTTAAAGTACTGTTTTCCTCTTCTCACTGCACAGTTTTTGCTGTGGACATGATCCAGGACACTTCATCAACAAGGTGGTTGGCAAGGCTGTCAAGCTTTATTCTGCCCAGCTTCTATTAGCTGCTTAGGCTGCTGCAATCACTGGGTGCTGCCCACCAAGGCTATTTTGGCTTAGGCTGCAGGAGTGACAGGACACCTGGCTTCTACAGACAGCTGTCTGTGTAATTCCTAACCAGTGCCTTTAGAAGTATATTTCAGGTCTACCATGGCTTCTTTTAAAGGTATTAGACCTGAAATAATGCTAGATCTGTGGGCTGATTGCTAGTTCTGTGATGCACAGCTCCCACTATATCTGTGTGAAGCTCATCATCTCTAAATAAATGTTGTTAGAATCCTCTAAATTGCTCATGAACCCGCCCCCTGGGGGGTGACCTACAGTTTGGGAGTGTTCATAAATAACATGTTAACATTTCTTCATTAAATGTTAACTCCAACATACACATGACACAACTGTATATTGCTCAAAACTATATATGGTTTTTGACAAGAACACAACCCAAACTATCACTCATGGTAAACCATCTGTCTTCTGTTCCTCCCTTTGCTTCTGTTCTAGCTACCAGTTAACCTCTATCTAATCAAATTTGTACTACTAGTGAAGAATTAATGATTTGTGATCTGAAAGATGAAGACTGGCAAAGAATTATTCACTACGGTTTTTCTATCTCTTTCTCATCCATGTGCCGCCTCCTGTTTTACTTCCACTGAAGTCTGGATAACAGATGTGCCCAGATGACTATAAAGGGATTCCTAATTGTTTATCTGAGGGTATTCTTTGCCAGATTAGCTCACTTTCCTCCTAAAAAAATGAGTGCATTCTTCTAAATACAAGAGACAGTCTGCTTCCAGACAGAAGGAAAACACTGGATCACATTTCATCTCCAAAGATTATGTTGGTGTCCAAAAGTTATGTGAAGGATGAACATTTGTTTCAGTAGGATGTAGCCTGCCTGCCTGCCTGCCTACCTCCTTCCTTTTGATAATGTTCCAGCTTGGGTCTTCCTCTTCCATCGTGTTTTGGAATAATTCCATAATTTTGTGGCAAGATTTTTCTTCATTATTAGATTATTTTTCAGTAAAGACAACTTTCTCAGAAAGTAAATGTGACACTTTATTTTTGGAGCATCTTCCATATTATTTGATACCACAGATTCATCAGAATATTACATGGACAGCAAATGTGTACTGCAAATACCCAGAGTGTTTAAAAATAAAGAATGCATAACAGTGATAGACAGGTGGAACATTCTGCACCCAAACTATATACATCTAGTCTTGGATATTGAAATATAATATTCCAATTTTATTCAAGAACATCTGCCCAGGAAAATAGAAGAGTACAATATCTGGATTATCAGCAATAAAATTATATGAAGTAAAAAAGAATGATTGTATTATACATTCCTTGTCTGGAACATTTCAGCATGGGATCCAAATAATGTTAATGTCTAACTGCAATCCTCCTGTGGTTTCCCAGTTTCCTGCTTCCATCTTCTTACTGGAGAAAGTTCAACTTATTTTTAGAATGGAAGAATCATGCAATCTTGTTCTTAGAAGAATAATGGAGAAGCTCACAATAAAACTAAAGGGAATGGCAGATAGCACTCAGGTATAATGATATTTTGTAACCATTTTATACAAATCATTTTGCAAGAATATCTCCCACATGTTCTCAAAAATTCAAATTCACCCACTTTTATACTGTATAAAATATAGTACAGAAGCCCACTGACAACCCAACTGCTTTGCTTACATTCAATTTCCTTCCAAAAGAACACAAAGGGCATATGATGCTCCCTTCCCTTCCCTTCCGTCCTCACCCAGTGAGGTAGGGAAAGTCATAAAAAAAAACACTGCCAGATGGAGACAGAAGACACTGATTTCCATTCACTTAACATCTTTTTTTTTTCTTATGTGCTGAGAGAAAAGATATAGGAAACAGTGAAAACATACAAAGGAGGTAGAAGACATCATCATCTGGACCCTGTAAAATTCCATGGGTGAGTCAGGAGAAATGCACAATGAAAACTTAATCTGGAAGTACTCAGGGTGACTGGTTCTTCAAATTTCAGTCTCTGCACAGTCTTCTGGCTTGCTGACTGGAAATTCTGGAATTTGTTAATCCCAACACATCTGGAGAGTACCAGGTTGGGGAAGGCTTGTGTAAACAGTTCTTAATGCAAATACAACCAAGAGACCTGTGGCTTTTTACAAACCAACAATTATTATGGTAGAGGTTTTTGTGGGCCAGAAACTGTATCATTATAGGCATGGATGTCACCCTCAGGGGGCAGATTATACGTGTACAGATGGGTACAGGAAAAAGAAGAAGTATGTTAGATTGGAGAGAAATGAAATACAAGAAGTTCAAGCTTTTACAATTACATTAAAATGTAGATCTTTAAAAAATATTTACAGACACCAGTAAGTATTGTTGAAAAACATATTGGCATTCAATCAATTAATTAATAAGTGAAATGCAATAAAATGCCACTGGAGCTAGAACTGAGCGTATTTTGGTTATCAAATGACTGACTGTCATGATACCACAATTTTTTTTCATGTTTCTGCTTGTAACAACTTTTAATAGAAATTAGGAGCATTGTAAGAGTTTTGATGGCAATGTAACTGCTTTTTTTCCTTGTCTGGACACTTTGCTTCCAAACTGAGACCTTTCTAAGGAGGAGCTGTCACTTCAACATCCAACCATACCTGAATCTGGAGTTAAACCTCAGACCCTGTACATAAAATTCAGATCTGTAAATTTTTGGTATGCAACCAGTACACAAAGAACAATACAGGATAAATGTAGGCACTTCAAGTGAAACTAAAGCCAGATTCTGACTAGTCTGGACTGATCCAGATCTCTACACTTAAATATTGTATTACCTCTAATTAATTTTTTTTTAAAAAGTTCTTTTACATGTTCAGTTCATAATCATATCCTTCTGTCTCGAGTCAAGTAATTTCTTTTCCAACCGGACTTTTTGGCTGACATCATAATTTGGAAAGGTATGATCCCATCGGTTAAGATAATTCTATATAGATTTTTATGAAATTTGGCAATTATGGCAATCGCAAAAGCTCAGTATAAAACATGCAGAGTTTAAATGCAAAATTAAATTGCCATCTGTTGTAAAAGAAACTGTTCCGTTAGCAGTTTGCCCCAGCAATTCAATTTCCTGATATGAAGGGAAGCAACTTCTTCAGAAGACCACTTAGTCTGAGACATTCATGCAGAGTTCTCTAACTTTGCGCCTGGCCAACGGGTGTGCTAACTGGGAATGAGGGAGCTGTAGTTCAAAGAAGTTACTAGACGAATATGCTGCATTGATATTGTGAAACATGGCTTCATATTAGAAAAAGCCCCCAAGTAGCATATAAAATCAGAGCTGCAAAACAGCTTAAGGAAACTGGGCTGAAATTGGAAGGTCAGTCTGCTAGTTTAGATTAGTTCACTAAACGACAAATTTGACACCATTGCAATTTAATTAATATAAGTTTTGAAAGCTCCTGGCTCATTCCGGCTGATCCTGGGTCAGACCAGATTACTATCTGAAAGTTGAAAAACATCCCAGAAAGGATGTTTTAAATGTGAAAGCATCTGAGTTCTCATATCACCTTATTATTGGGATGGAGAATCTCTGATCCAGAAATCAAATGCAGCCAGCCAGACTTTCCCATCCAGCCTCCTCCTTAAATCCAGCCTGTCCCATATCCCTTTGCCTCCTTTTCATCTTTCAGGAAAAGTTTCTAAATGGTTCCAGGATTTTGCCCACCCATTCTGGAGAACTCTGCCTTGTCATAGCTGATTCAGTACAGTTCTGTTCCTGGCAATAGTTCTGGTTTCTTTGGAACTGACGTGCCAAGTGCCTCTAAGCTGGGTCTTCTGAAGCAGGCTAAACTAGCTTACAAGCAGCTGCTTAATAATATTCATGAAACCCTGAAATGATAGCTCCCCAGGATTTCTTTGACTTCAGACAGTAGTTTTCAAGGAGCCACTCTGGTCATCACCACCAGGTGTCATCTGTCACTGGAAGGAACTCTGACACTTCTGCATGGAACTGTGAAAGATTGGTGAGGAGATGGTGGTGTGGACCCCATTTTGCACATAAAAGGTTTAGCTAGCTGAGGCAATATGTCTGTAACTTAACAAACTTGTACTATAACTTCTTCCACAGATGTACTTAGAAAACATTGCTAAGCAAGCTTTGTAGATTGCATCAATGTATTGTAAAACACTCTTACCGGTAAGCCTTTTATCTGCATTTCTGCTTGTAACAATTAAGATAAAGAGGACAACACAGTTCCCTAATCTAACACCTGCTAAGGGAGAATGAGTGATGGCTATACACAAGAAATAATGTTCCCATAAAATTTTTCTTAGCAAAGAATCACTTATCAGAGTACCCAAATTATTGACAAGAGATATCATCAGACCATCCCTGAGGTGTTATCTGCTAGAGACAATGCTTTATTCAACGTATCTCTGGCAGAAGGTCAATTATCTAGATTCACAAGCTATTGACAAGATATATTAACAGACCCTTCCAGATGCTGTTTGCTAGAGACCCTGTCTTAAATAAAAATATTTCTGGCAGAAGGTCCACTATCTGAAGTTATGACAAAGTCACTGATAAGGCTTGCTATCAGCCATCTCCACATGTTATGGTTTGTTCTCTGTGTCTCTTAAGAAAGGTATAAAAATGGCAGAAGACCCCAAACAGTTTGAACCTCAGCATAGACTTAAGTCCCAGGAAGAAGAAGTGCAATGCAATTGCTGGTTCATAGAGTGTACTGTACCTGCTACCACTTTCAGAGGTCCTGGTAAGCTGAAGAAATATAGACTGGTATATCTTCCTTTCTCTATAATTCTCTTAATTTTTATTCAATAAAATCCTTTTTGGCATTTTACCCTGAACTGAGCTGAGAGTCTTAAAGAACCTGGTGTATCCTGGTTGGCCACTGGGTGGCAGCACGTTACCTCAATCTCACCTTAGTAACATCCTGATTTAATAGAATTGACTGTACCATTGCAAGGGGAAATATAACTTTTGTATGATTTTCTTTTGAATGAAAATTTTAAAAAACCTCTACAAACAATAATCAGAAAAGTTCAAGTACAGTCATGTACTCAGGCTGAAAGAACCGATTTTTCATTCTGTAATTGTAAGTCAAGTTTATGAGTTCTTCTTTAACTGTAATCTTTAGTTCCCACTAGTGTCCGATTTCTAAAATCTTATTTTTTTTTAAATCAAAACAGAAGAATTTTCCAACATGAAGGATTCCTTATAATTAATTCCAAAATCTTATTTCAAATTTATCTGAACCCTTAGTCTATTTGTAGGTTTCTAAAATAAAAGTTTAAATCACCCTTTTGCTGTTTATTCCAAAAGGTTTTTATCAAAGGCCTCCTTACTTGAACAAAATCAAGCACGCTTTTTAAGAACCATTCTGGGGACTGACAGGAATACATCTGCAACAGCAGTAAGAGCTGAAAGAGGCACCCATTCCATTTATAGTCTATCAGTAATCAAAGTCTTCAATTACTGGTAGTGGATTCTCCCAATGGAACATGATAGACTACCAAAAATGTGCCTTGAAGAACAGATGGGCACACCTCAACCCACCACTTGGATCAACTCCTCCAAACTATCGCATTCCTCAGCTTTTCATCACAATACTTACTTTCAGCTGGAGACCAGGCCAAGGCAATATTCAAACAAAGAGTCTTGGATGTTAATGCCCAAACAGACATTGAGTCACTTGCACACAATAGGTCGTCAAAATGGCTGGCCAAGAATAAACTGTCCTTTCAAATAGAAAAATACCTGGCAATGGGTCTGACTCAATACCATAGGATAGCTCTTACTAGAGCACGATTTGAGCAACTAGATTCTATGGTCAAATACGGACGATTCCACCAAGTGCCTTACCTTGAGAGGACATGTGTTTGCGGAGCACCCAAAGTAGAAGACATCGCACGTGTCCTATTTAACTGCCAACTATATGCCCCAGCAATGGCTCAGTACCGTCAGACATTAATTGACAGAACCACACACTGGGACTGTAACAAAAGACTGTGTTACTTCCTCCAGGGCACAAATACAGTATGTATGTGGTCAACAGAACTGTTAAGTTTATAGTTAGGGCTGTCCAACTGAGAACGCAATTTATAGAACGCATTGGGGAGGCATGTAAAAGCGATAAATTCATTTAAACTTGCATTGTTTTTGTATTTTATTACTTGTTTTATTACATCTTGCATTTTATCTTACAATTTTATCTCTATTTTACCTTACTATATCTTACCTTATTTTATCTTATCATAGTATATTTTAGCTAATTTTACTGTATTTTAGCTGTTTTATGGTATCATATTTTATATTTTATATCTTATAGTGGCTGATGCCCAACTTTCTGATATGGTCATTTGACTAATCAATAAAGTTACTTTGATTAGAAAAGGAAGTATGCGAACTTAGTGCCTGTTCAAAGGCACAGACCACAGTTTGAGCCTTGTCTCCCAGAGCTCTAAACTCTCTGGAGACTGCAATCTTGTGGTCTCCTTGTGAGGAGCAACTGTCTGGAGCACTTGTGGGTGATCACAAGTCCTCTCCTTGTCCAGAGAGGAATTACTGAAAAGCTGGTCTACTTGCCAGCTCTTCATCCCGCCGCAGTCATCAGTTCCCCCTTTTGCAGAGCTGTCTTTAGTCCGCCATTTCTTCCTTTGGAAGTCCCTCAAATTCAGGCCTTTTCTGTGAGTTCTCCAACATACTGGAGAAGTTTTTGGAGCAGTCAATTGTAGGGGGAAGGGACAGTAAATTCCCTTGAAAAAGATCATTTCCATCTCTTAATATTTAATACAATCCAAAGCTTATATTTGGCTCCTCATATATGTAAATGTGTTTCATATTTATCTTACTAATTATGAAAGTGAAAGCATCAGAATCCCAAATAAGATTCACTTTAGACAGAACTCAGTTTAGGCAGTATAATCATGTGGCCTTAGACAAAACTCTTGACACCTCTTACTTGCATCTAATCATGGGACAAACATGCCATGGCAGCCGTTTTCCTCTGCCAGATACTCACGATATTGCCTTCCTCTTCTCCTCAGGTCATATCTGATGCAGGTTTAAACTATTCTCAGCTGTTCCTTTTTGTTTATCATGAATTTTCAGATGACATTGGAAGTGAGATAAGCCACAACTGTTGGCCACCTTAGGCTGTTGAGGGCACATCTCTTCCGCTCTGCTCCCTGTTCTCCAAAGCCATTCTGGTTTGGGCAGATGTAGAATGGCCTTGAAGGACAGGAGGAAGAACTGCTACCAAAACAATGGTCAGATAGAAGGGGGCCTGATCCCGGATCAAGAACTCAAGTAAACATGTCAGACAAGCCCCTCCCTAGTTCACATGAAGGTGGAGATGAAGAACTGAAGTGGGATGGGAGAAGCACATTCAGACTTGCAAGATTCTGTTACTATAGCTGTTACAATAAAAATAGTCCTGACTTACATGGGATTGGTTTCTTAGTCTGGTCTACCTTGAAGGGCTGACAGCAGCAGGAGAATCCAGTTCTTTCAAATTAGGCTCTCCCCTATATCCATCTTGTCACTACATTGTTCCCTGGTTTGGAAACCCATCTTGGAAAGATGTGCAGTGAAGCACAACACAGAGAACAAACTTTACTGCACCACACGTGAACACCCTGTCAGCTGCTAATTGAGCTTCTTTCAAAAGAGCACTAAACTCATAGGTAAAAGGACCCCCACTAACAACTGACTCAAGTGGCCAACAGTTGATGGCTTATCCCACTCCCAGGGTCATCTAAAAATTCATGGTAACAAGGAACAGCTGAGGATAGTTTAAACCTGCATCAGACATGAACCAAGGAGAATATGCAGACAATATCATGGGGACATGGCTGAAGAAAAAGGCTGCCATGGCATGTTTGTCCCATGATTAGGTGCAAGTAAGAGGTGCCAAGAGTTTTGTCTAAGGCCACATGATTACAGTGCCTAAACTGAGTCTGAGTTTGTGTGCAGTGCAGCAGTGGGGGCAAGCTCTCCCTTTTGATGTCCTCTCCCTGCTGCTTTTAAATACCGAACCAACAGCTGACAGATGGGGGTGTGCGGTGCAGAAGAGAGCCCTGTGGTGGTCTCTCCCACTTCACCGCATAGCCCCCACACCACCACTCAGCTGTCAGCCCTTCAAGGTAGGCTGGACTTGGACACCAAAGTCGTGAATACTAAAACTACTTTAGTGCCTCCCTGTCAGGGTAGCCATGCTTCAAATAAAACACAGACTCGCTTAGAGGGTCTAAGGATTTCTGGCTTTATTGAAACGGAATGCATACAGAGCGAAAGACGGGAATGCTTATGGGGTGACAAGTTGCCCTGTTTATACTTTGCTGGCGGACGTTGTGCTTCTCCTCCCCTTTAGCCAAGGCCAGATGCTTCCCCTGGGGAAATGGGAAGGTATCTCCTCGATCTTTGTTTAGATGTTAAATTCTGTTTGATGTTACCTTGATCTTTCATTTGGGTGTTAGATTCTGTTTTATGGGTGCTATTATTGTGTGGGATGTGTGAATGTGTCCCCAGGGAAATAGTGCGTTGGTCTTCCTGTCTTTGATGGGTGTTTAGTGTATGCCTGGGTGATTTAAGGATTATGTTTATCCTTTCCTTTTATCTAGAGTGCATGTTTCCTGTTGTGATGCCCGTAGGCCTTGCAACGGGGGACATGACATGCCGCCCCCCAAAGGAAATCCTAGGGTGCTGGTTTGGATGGGTATGCTTCATGGAAGTCCCTTACTAACTGTTTAGCTGAGACATGTTGAGCTGGGACCCACTCTGGTGTGGGAAATGCTTCCATTTGACAAGGTATTGCAGTGTACCCCTTTGTTTCCTAGAGTCGAGTATTTCTTGTATTTCGAAATGTTGTTGGCCGTCTATCATGATGGGTGGGGGGGTTTCAGTGTGCCATTTTGAAGGGGTGTCTGGTTTCAGGAGGGCACAGTGGAAAACTGGGTGTATGCGCCTTAGATTGTGGGGTAACTCCAGTTTGAAGGTGACTGGGTTAATAATTTCTGTGATGGGGAATGGTCCAATGAATTTGGGTGCCAGTTTCTTGGAGGGCTGTGGGGATTTGATGAACTTAGTGGAGAGGTAGACCCTATCTCCCACTTTGTAGTTCGGTTGCTCCACCCTGTGATTGTCTGCGAATTTCTTGTATGCTGCTTGTGCATCAGCCAGGGCAAGCTGTATGATGGGCCAAACCGTGCTTAATTGTGCTGCCCAGTCATCTGGAGAGCAGGGTGGGGTGTCTGGTTGGGGCAGTTCTGGGATTGGTACAAAGTCTCTGCCATAAACCACCTTGAATGGGGTGTGACCTGTGCTTTGGTGTACCGCGTTGTTGTAAGCCACCTCTGCAAAAGGAAGCAGGTCCACCCAATTGTCCTGTTGGTAATTAATAAATGCCCTCAGGAACTGTTCCAGTGTAGAATTGAGGATCTCCGTAGAGCCATCTGTGTGGGGGTGCCAAGCCGTTGACAGTGCTTGCTTCGTGCCAATGAGTTTTAGGAATTCTTTCCAGAACCTGGAGGTAAATTGTGTGCCCCTATCTGTCACCAACTTCAGCAAAGGATCGTTACCTTGTCGTGGTGCTGGAGCTTGAGCACCTCAATGATGCCATGAGCTAAACCGTGAAGGGCCACCCAAGACGGGAAGGTCATGACAGAGAGGTCAGACTAAATGCGATCCCTGGGGAAGGTAATGGCAACCCACCTCAGTATTCTTGCCGTGAAAACTAAATGGATCAGTACAACCAGAGATATGTCGGTATACCATCGGAAGATGAGACCCCCAGGTCGGAAGATGGTCAAAATGCTACTGGGGAGGAACAGAGGATGAGCTCAACTAGCCCCAGACGTGATGACGCAGCTAGCTCAAAGCCGAAAGGACGGCTAGCGGCCGACGGTGCTGGTGGTGAACGGCGAATCCGATGTTCTAAGGATCAACACACCATTGGAACCTGGAATGTAAGATCTATGAGCCAGGGCAAATTGGATGTGGTTATTGGTGAGATGTCAAGATTAAAGATAGACATTCTGGGCATCAGTGAACTGAAATGGACTGGAATGGGCCACTTCACATCAAATGACCACCAGATCTACTACTGCGGACAAGAGGACCACAGAAGAAATGGAGTAGCCTTCATAATTAATAGTAAAGTGGCTAAAGCAGTACTTGGATACAACCCAAAAAACGACAGAATGATCTCAATTCGAATTCAGGGCAAGCCATCTAACATCACAGTGATCCAAATATACGCCCCAACCACAAATGCTGAAGAAGCTGAAGTAGAGCAGTTCTATGAGGATCTGCAGCAACTACTGGACAACACGCCTAAAAGAGATGTTATTTTCATCACAGGAGACTGGAATGCTAAGGTGGGCAGTCAAATGACACCTCGAATTACAGGTAAGTATGGCCTGGGAGAACAAAACGAAGCAGGACACAGGCTGATAGAATTTTGCCAAGACAATTCACTCTGCATAACAAACACTCTCTTCCAACAACCTAAGAGACGGCTTTATACATGGACTTCACCAGATGGACAACACCGAAATCAGATTGATTACATCCTTTGCAGCCAAAGGTGGCGGACATCTGTACAGTCGGTAAAAACAAGGCCTGGAGCTGACTGTAGTTCAGATCACGAACTTCTTCTTGCACAATTTAGGATCAGACTAAAGAGATTAGGGAAGACCCACAGATCAGCTAGATATGAGCTCACTAATATTCCTAAGGAATATGCAGTGGAGGTGAAGAATCGATTTAAGGGACTGGACTTAGTAGATAGGGTCCCGGAAGAACTCTGGACAGAAGTTGGCAGCATTGTTCAGGAGGCGGCAACAAAATACATCCCAAAGAAAGAGAAAACCAAGAAGGCAAAATGGCTGTCTGCTGAGACACTAGAAGTAGCCCAAGAAAGAAGGAAAGCAAAAGGCAACAGTGATAGGGGGAGATATGCCCAATTAAATGCAAAATTCCAGAGGTTAGCCAGAAGAGATAAGGAATTATTTTTAAACAAGCAATGCGCGGAAGTGGAAGAAGACAATAGAATAGGAAGGACAAGAGACCTCTTCCAGAAAATTAGAAACATTGGAGGTAAATTCCAGGCCAAAATGGGTATGATCAAAAACAAAGATGGCAAGGACCTAACAGAAGAAGAAGAGATCAAGAAAAGGTGGCAAGAATATACAGAAGACCTGTATAGGAAGGATAACAATATCGGGGATAGCTTTGACGGTGTGGTCGGTGAGCTAGAGCCAGACATCCTGAAGAGTGAGGTTGAGTGGGCCTTAAGAAGCATTGCTAATAACAAGGAAACAGGAGACGACGGCATCCCAGCTGAACTGTTCAAAATCTTGCAAGATGATGCTGTCAAGGTAATGCATGCTATATGCCAGCAAATTTGGAAAACACAAGAATGGCCATCAGAATGGAAAAAATCAACTTATATCTCCATACCAAAAAACGGGAACACTAAAGAATGTTCACACTATCAAACAGTGGCACTCATTTCACATGCCAGTAAGGTAATGCTCAAGATCCTGCAAGGTAGACTTCAGCAATTCATGGAGCGAGAATTGCCAGATGTACAAGCTGGGTTTAGAAAAGGCAGAGGAACTAGAGACCAAATTGCCAATATCCGCTGGATAATGGAAAAAGCCAGGGAGTTTCAGAAAAACATCTATTTCTGTTTTATTGACTATTCTAAAGCCTTTGACTGTGTGGACCATAACAAATTGTGGCAAGTTCTTAGTGGTATGGGGATACCAAGTCATCTTGTATGCCTCCTGAAGAATCTGTATAACGACCAAGTAGCAACAGTAAGAACAGACCACGGAACAACGGACTGGTTTAAGATTGGGAAAGGAGTACGGCAGGGCTGTATACTCTCACCCTACCTATTCAACTTGTATGCAGAACACATCATGCGACAAGCTGGCCTTGAGGAATCCAAGGCTGGAGTTAAAATCTCTGGAAGAAACATTAACAATCTCAGATATGCAGATGATACCACTTTGATGGCTGAAAGTGAAGAGGAACTGAGGAGCCTTATGATGAAGGTGAAAGAAGAAAGTGCAAAAGCTGGTTTGCAGCTAAACCTCAAAAAAACCAAGATTATGGCAACCAGCTTGATTGATAACTGGCAAATAGAGGGAGAAAATGTAGAAGCAGTGAAAGACTTTGTATTCCTAGGTGCAAAAATTACTGCAGATGCTGACTGCAGTCAGGAAATCAGAAGACGCTTAATCCTTGGAAGAAGAGCAATGACAAATCTCGATAAAATAGTGAAGAGCAGAGACATCACACTGACAACAAAGGCCCGCATAGTTAAAGCAATGGTGTTCCCTGTAGTAACATATGGCTGCGAGAGCTGGACCATAAGGAAGGCTGAGCGAAGGAAGATCGATGCTTTTGAACTGTGGTGTTGGAGGAAAATTCTGAGAGTGCCTTGGACTGCAAGAAGATCAAACCAGTCCATCCTCCAGGAAATAAAGCCAGACTGCTCACTTGAGGGAATGATATTAAAGGCAAAACTGAAATTCTTTGGCCACATAATGAGAAGACAGGACACCCTGGAGAAGATGCTGATGCTAGGGAGAGTGGAGGGCAAAAGGAAGAGGGGCCGACCAAGGGCAAGATGGATGGATGATATTCTAGAGGTGACGGACTCGTCCCTGGGGGAGCTGGGGGTGTTGACGACCGACAGGAAGCTCTGGCGTGGGCTGGTCCATGAAGTCACGAAGAGTCGGAAGCGACTAAACGAATAAACAACAACATCTGTCACCAAACGGTAGGGGGCGCCGTGGATTTTGTAGATATGGGTGAGGAAGAGGCGTGCCAACTGCTGCGCAGAGGGGATGGATGTGCAGGGTATGAAGTGTGCTTGTTTGGAAAAATAGTCTTTTACCACCCAAATTACGGTTTTCTTTTGGCTTGGTGGCAGGTCTACTATAAAGTCCATGGAAATTTCCTCCCAGGGGCGGGAGGGGCTTGCCACTTTCTGCAGCAGTCCCTGGGGTTTCCCCACCTTCCATTTTGACCTTGCACAAGTGGGGCAGGTCTTAACATAGTCTTTGACATCTTTTCTTAGGGCAGGCCACCAGAATTGCCTCCTAATTAGGTGTAGGGTTTTAATGAACCCAAAGTGTCCAGCCGTTTTGTCATCGTGGGAGTGGTTTAAAACCTCCGCTCTCAATGATTCTGGCACGTATAAGGTTTTTTGTTTCCAGGCAAGCCGTTCGTAAGAGATACAAGGTGCTGATTGTTTTGCAACCATGTATCTTTCTCGAGGGCTTGACTGAGTCTTTGTTGCCAGTCCGGTGACACTGACTTGCGCCTCCCCCCGTTCTCCGGTGGTTGCGCTGAGGCACGGTTTTTTGACCGGCTGCGTGTAACAGCAGGGCAGCCCAGCTGTGTGTTTGTCCACACAGTCCCCACAATGTTCGGTGCCTGGCCCTCATCTTGAGGGCGTCGGGAAAGGGCATCCGCCAAGAAGTTCTTTTTCCCCGGAATAAACTTAAGTTTGAAGTTGAATCTGGTAAAGAATTGCGCCCAGCGTATTTGCTTTGGGCTGAGGCGTTTCGGGGTGCTGAAAGCCTCCAGGTTTTTGTGGTCAGTCCAAACCTCGAAGGGGCAGGAGGCCCCTTCCAGGAGGTGCCTCCATGTTTCCAGGGCTGCCTTGACTGCGAACGTCTCCACACGTGCCATCTCCTTTCCATTTCAGAAAACTTTCGGGAGAGGTACGCGCAGGGCTTCAGCTGATTGTCAAAATCGCGCTGAAGGAGGAGCGCTCCTATAGAAAAGTCTGAGGCGTCTACTTGGACGACAAAGGGTCTGGTGGGGTCGGGATGCTGTAACACTGGCTCTGCCGTGAAAAGGCTTTTTAGGCGCTCGAAAGCCGTTTGACAATCAGCTGACCAGTTTAACAGCGCCCCCGGGTTTCGTGATCTTCGGGTATCTCCCAGGCCCTTTGTCCGGAGGAGGTTGGTCAGTGGTAATACAATTTCCGCTAGTCCCTGCAGGAAACCCCTGTAAAAATTCGTGAATCCGAGGAAACTTTGAAGTTGTTTCCTCGTGCGTGGGCATTCCCACGCTAGTATAGCCTGGACCTTGCTGGGGTCCATTTCTATCCCCCTTGTCGAGATGCGGTAGCCAAGGTATTCGATTTGCTCTTTGTGAAACTCACACTTGGAGAGCTTGGCGTATAGCTCTGCCTTGCGGAGTTTCGTGAGCATGGATCTTACAAGGCGTTCGTGCAACCCAAAAGGTAGGACCCGGTATTGAAACGACCCCAGCGTGCAATTGAAAGCCGTCTTCCATTCATCCCCCTCCTTTATTCGAACCTGGAAGTAGGCTTCCCTGAGGTCTAGTTTCGTGAATATTTTACCCTTGGCGAGGTGGGCTAGGAAGTCTTTTATTATGGGCAGGGGATATTTATTTGATATGGATGCGGCATTGAGCCCACGGTAATCTGTACAGAGTCGGAGGGACCCGTCCTTCTTTTCCCTAAAGAGGACTGGTGCTCCAACTGGCGAGTTAGCCGGTTCGATAAACCCCCGTGCCAAGTTCTTATCAATAAAGTCCCTTAATGTTGCCAACTCCCTCTGAGTCATTGCATAAACTTTCGGCTTTGGTAAGGATGCCCCTGGGATCATGTTGATGGTGCAGTCCGTTTTCCTATGGCGGGGGAGTTTGTCAGCTTCCTTTTCACCGAAAACGTTGGCAAAGTCTGCATATCTGGTTGGCAGGCCCTCCGGGAGTGCTGCCTCCATGTGCATTGAGGTTGTTGTTGCCCTCCCCATAGCAGCGCAGGGAACCCGATCCCCTGTGGGTGCTTTGTAACGCCCGTCCAAAAAGGTGATCTCTCTTGTTTTCCGATTTATTTGGGGGTTGTGGTGCACCAGCCACGGGATCCCTAAGATGAGTAGAGGTTGCCCCACCGGTGCCACGATGAAAGGGAGGCTTTCCTCGTGGTCGCCAAGCCTCATCCCCACTTTCTCTGTGTGTTGGGTGACCGGGCCCCCTCCCGCTGCTGATCCATCCAACTGCGTGAACACCAAATGGTGCTGAAGTGGATAGCAGCGGAGGTTGAGCGTGGCTACCAGGTCCGGGTGCATGAAGCATTTCGAGCAACCGGAGTCAATTAGCGCCCAAACCTTTTCGATTTCCCCCCCGTGGGCCAGGGTGACTCTCACATATAGGGTAGGACAGTTTTCACTCACCCCAGGGTCCTTGCGCCCTTTGTTTTTTTCTTTCACCTGTCTTTTGGCGCTCTTCAAGGCAGGTGGCTGGCGTTTCCCGCCTGTTCTTTGCTTCCACTTTCCTCGTCAGTGTAGACATCAGGGAATTCCCTTGCCGAGGTTTCCCCTTTTGCGGCTGGCCTTTTTTTTGGTGTTGGAGTTGGTTTGAAGGGAGCCTTCCCCAGGCTGTCCCTTTCCCTTGCTTTCAGGCAAGCGGCCGCCTTGTGGTTCGTCTCCCCACAATTGAAACACTGACCATTGGCAAAACTTCGGTCCCATTCATCCATGCGATGTAGGGGTCTTGGGTTTGCCGGTCTTACAGCTGTGCGGGGTCGTCTCGCCGCCTCTGCGTGTTGCGCTTCCCTCCGCGCCTGGAGGAAAGTCTCCTGGGCGTCCTCTGCCTCCCCTGCCAGTCGGATCCACTCCACCAGAGTGTTGGGGTTGTTTCTGCAGAGTGCCCATCTGAGTACATTTAGGTTCAACCCTTCTTTGAATTTCTCGATGAGGGTTGATTGGGACCAAACCTCGACTTTGCCGGCCAAAGCTTGGAACTCCATGGCATAATCTGCCATGGAGCTCTGTCCTTGCCTGAAGGCTTTTAAAACTCTTTTTGCCCTCTCCCTTTCCAAGGGGTCCTGGAAATGCATTTCCAATGCCCACAGGAACTCCTGGCAATCCTCGAGTTCTGGGGCGCCCGACTGGCACATCTGGACATACCAGTCGGCTGCTCGTCCTTGCAGTTTGACAGCTAGGGCGTTTACTTTGCCCTTCTCCGTCCGAAAATAGGGGCCCCATTCCTCCATGTATATCCTCGCGTTTGTGAGGAAGAAGGAAAGTTTCATGGGGTCCCCATCGAAGTTGATCCCAAAGTCCTTGACTGCCACTCTTGGTGGGCTCCAAGCCACCGCTGGGCGATGCTGGGTACTGTGGGCAATCGAGGCTCCGTTGTTGGGATGCGGGGGTTCCCTCCATCTGGCGTCGGGTTGTGTCAGCGCCCACTCGTGTCAGTCTCCGTTGTGTTGGAGTCGTCTAGGTGGTGGGATGGGGGGGGTGGGGTGTCGCACATCTGGCGGGTACCTGGGGCCGGAGTCTGCCTGGTGTTGCGTCGTCCTCCGGACCTCTCCTTCGTCTCTATGGCTGGTGCGTCTCTGAGGGGGGGGTGAGGGGTGTTGGGCTTCCGGTGCCTTGTCCCTCTGCTCCCCGGCTGTGGGACTCATACACCTCTGCTAACCTGTGGAGCAGCTGTTGCATCGCCTCCAGTTTCTCCTCGACCGCTCTCATCCTCTCCGCCATTTGCGAGCTTGCCCTGGAGTGGTTGTCATTGTCCCCTGACACCTCTGCTTTCGGGGCGACCTGCGGTCCCACCAGTGTGCCTGCCACCCCAAGGAAAGATTCGTCCGTCGCGTTGAGGGTGCACCACAAGCCTTGGGACTCACGGGTAACGTTCGCCTCGTCATCTCCCTCCGACGTTGATCCTGAGTCCCCTCGGACGTCGCTCCGTCGGGGCTCTGGGCATCTCTCGTTCGCCTGGATGGGGGTTTCGTTGACGGCTGCTGAGTGGCCGCTTCCCCGTGAGTTGTAGTCTTCCATCCTAGCGTGGATCCCTCACAGAACTGGCCTGGATTGGTGCTAGGGGAAAAAAAATTTTGGACTCCCGTCTTTATGTCAGGGTAGCCACGCTTCAAATAAAACACAGACTCGCTTAGAGGGTCTAAGGATTTCTGGCTTTATTGAAACGGAATGCATACAGAGCGAAAGACGGGAATGCTTATGGGGTGACAGGTTGCCCTGTTTATACTTTGCTGGCGGACGTTGTGCTTCTCCCCCCCTTTAGCCAAGGCCAGATGCTTCCCCTGGGGAAATGGGAAGGTATCTCCTCGATCTTTGTTTAGATGTTAAATTCTGTTTGATGTTACCTTGATCTTTCATTTGGGTGTTAGATTCTGTTTTATGGGTGCTATTATTGTGTGGGATGTGTGAATGTGTCCCCAGGGAAATGGTGCGTTGGTCTTCCTGTCTTTGATGGGTGTTTAGTGTATGCCCGGGTGATTTAAGGATTATGTTTATCCTTTCCTTTTATCTAGAGTGCATGTTTCCTGTTGTGATGCCCATAGGCCTTGCAATGGGGGACATGACACTCCCTCCTCCTTGCCTTTTTCCTAAAAAGAACTAAAGGGCGGGGGGCGGGGGTCAGGTCTGACATGCTTTTTCGAATTCCTTTCCTCCTTTGCGCTGAGATTTCTCCTATCTGACCGTTGCCTTGGCTGCGGCTCTTCCTCCTCTCCCTCAAGGTTATTCTCACAGCCCATTACATCACTATTTGTTAGGCTCATTGGAATGCCCCCATGCAAACACTTGCAGAAAGCTGAGAGCAGGTTTTCACAGATGGCTTAACTTACTTAATGTCAAAACACAGCCTCAGTCACATCCCATGTTAAGGAGACTCATCAGCTGCTGACATTTGACAGGAGCTGAGGGAAATAAATCTGGACAAGTAGACCAGAACCTTTCCTTAACTTGCCATAACCATCCAGGTAAGGATCCTACCATTTGGTGCAACCAAGAACAAGCAGCAAAGTGATTGGCAATGGGGGAGCCCATTTTATGCTGATGCACTTTTCTGCTGGCCTGAGGACTGGTAGATAGCACTTTAACTTGGCAGTGAGAAAGGCATATTTTTTTTATCAAATCTTGTTTATAGTTAATGGTTTTAAATTCATATATTTATTTTAAAATACGTTTGTCTCTCTCTGTTTTAACAACTGACCCCAAAAGGATGAAAGTGACTAAAACGATGGTTATAAATATGCTAATTTATTGTAATAATTGAACTGCAGAGCAATCACATTCAGGAGAACCATATCTAATTTCAGATTGGCAGGGCAGGGCTGAGCAACAGTGAGTTCTGATAACTGTTTTTCTATGAGCAATATGTATTAAGAAGGCATGACAAGGGTCTGAAGCAGAGCATTGTCTGTGGACTATTATCTTCCCTAAGTAGTTCAAGACACTTAACTTCAGAAGATCACGGATGAAATATTCCATCTAATAGTCTCTATGAAATGCATTACTTGTCTCATTTAACTGCAATACTTATGATGAATACCTCTCTAAATCTAAAGAGAAGTTGCCTTAAGGGTGTTCAGCTGGATGCCCATAAGCTGCAGCATATTTCTACCTAACCATACTACCAACATGAAACATAACTCTTACTTTTAAAGGAATACTTTAACGATACTAAACTAGGTAGGGTGGCGGGGATTACTTTACTTTTATCTCGACAAACATGTATTTTCTAGCATACTGGAAGATAATAAATTATTCCATTATGTTGTCTTTAAAAGAAAACTACACCAAAATAAACTCAGTGTCATTCTTCCCCCAAGTCAAGAAGAAAGAGGAAGCCCTTGAATCCTTTTTTAACATAGTTGATAATGAAGGATACATGTTTACTCTGTCTTTGTTGTTTAACTGTAAAAATAATGGCTTTTAAATCAGAAGGCTTCTGGGGAAGATAAATATGTGCATCTGCTCTACCCTCTACCCTGTATTATCATCATCATCATCATCATTATTATATTATTATTTCCATATATATGGATCCTGAAGAACAAGATCCACTCCATCAACATTTATGCCCTGCCAGTCATCAGATACCCTGCCAGTATAGTAAGCTGGCCAAGGGAGGACATGGAGGCTGCTGATGTGAAGACCTGGAAGCTCTTCACAATGTACAGAAGTTTCCACCCCAAGTCCAACACCCAGAGACTGTACACCAGCAGAAAAGAGGGTGGGCAGGGTCTGATGAGTGTCAAAGCCACTGTCCTGAACAAAACCCAGAGCATCCAGAAGTACATCAGTAAGACAACACCCAAAGATGAGCTGCTGAGAGAATGCCTGAGGCAGCAACAGACATGGGAGGAAGATCAAGCAAAGGAAGTGCCATGGCAAGACAATATCCTGCATGGGATGTACTACTGACAGATAGCTGTGTTCATACTTTGTCTGGGACACTGATCTCCAAATCAGTCTAAGTCTGGTTCCCAGCCTCACAGCACTTGGGGTCTTTCCAAATGGGTATGTGTCAGCTTCCTACCTCCCCTTCATCCAGTTCTGAAGTTTTACTAGGACTTCACTTTGGCCATTGCCTTCCGCTGTTCTGTTGGGGTGTTACAAAAATACTTCCCTACACTAACATATATGTCTTTGTGGGGACAGCTCAGTAGAGCTTTTGAGTCAAATGCTCCTTTACAGCTCTCTGCAAAATCCTGGATGATTTATATCCAATGTATCCTGAAGAACTTCCCTGCAGACAGGTTCTATTGCTTCTCCAGTCCCACCATTGTTCAGAAATATTTTCCTGGATTGCCAATGTTGTGCCTCTATATGCCCTATCCATAAGTAATGTTCAAAATCAGGCTGGTTTCTCCATAAATATATTTCTGCTAGTAAGTGAGAAATAACATTTTATAATCTTGAATCCATCACTTTCCAGCATAATGATAAACTATGACAATGCCATGGAGAAGTCAGGAGCAATCTGTTAAATATATACATTATCTACTATCCAGTTCTCACAAAGCATGAAAACTGTGTTTGATCTCATTGCTGGTATGCTACTGCTGAGCCAAATTGTCCAAAGTATCACCAATGATAAATTAATATGGAAGCCTAAGCATTTTCTGTGGCTAGAAAAACATGTGCAGCTTCGTTAATAATCCAAAAGTTATGCTGTGGGGTTAAGTGTGTGACTCATCATAGACTCATCAATATAAAGGATTATTTTTGTTATTATCATTCAGTAGCTTGATATTATGTTACAATTCAATGTTTCCATAAAATAAAATATGGTTGTTTATTTTTTTAAGTTTTCTGAAGGAAAGGGAACAACTATATTGACTATTCAATGGAATACATGGCAACTTGTTCTACTAAATTAGGCTCTAATTTAAAATTTGGGGCATGGCCTCACTGATAACTGCAATGAAACAAGATCTGGATTCAGCAAGGCTTTCCTTCTCACAGCAATGCTGAGAAAGAACAAGACCCTTTCCTTTGACTAATGCCTATTTTACCTATGGAGGGAAGAATCCCATTCAATCACTACATTATAAGAACCAAAAGACATTTTGTAACTTATGTACAAAAAACAAGAGGGAGAAGTTGAAGTCAATTATATAATCTTCTGTAAATTTGGTAATCACTGTTCCCAAACTACTGAAACTCGGGGACAGTTGGAATCCTTTAATCTAGCCTTCCTAAGCCTGGTAGCCTGTAACCAGATGTTTTGGTCTGCAACCCCTATCATGTCAACCTGCACAGTTGGGAAGAGCTGTGTGAATTCCATTTTTACTGACCTGGATGTGGAGGAATATGCTGCTAACTGCAGGTATGACTACTGCAATGCACTCTAATAGGGCTATTTTTGGTTTAGCTCTTCTGTTTCAGTTATGATATCAGCCAAGTGTCTTTTTCTTTTTGAAATATGAAGCTTTATTTTAAACATTTAGTCATTTTACATTCTTCAAGCTGATAGTAAAGAATCAAGAGCATAGATACAGAAAAGCGAGATACTGAAACACAGTACAAAAAAAAGTAAAACATAAAAATACCATGAGATATTTCAGTAACTCATTTCCCCCTTCCCTTCCATAGTCTCTAGACACTAATCATTACAGTTCTTGAATATTTGAGCTTTTCTTGAGATATTGGAGAATATTGCTTTCATCTGATATTTTTAGATTGATCTCTTAATTCCTTGTTTTTTTTAAAAAAAAATTCCAAATATCTAAACCTGCCTTGCTGTGTGATGTGTTGTGTGTAAGGGAGCCATTCCTGCTTGAATTTAGTTAAACTTCTGTTACGAATAATACGGTCAGCTTTGCCATTGCTGTGTATTCTCTGATTTTGGCTTGCAGTTTTGTATTGTCAGCAGGGTTTCACTTTTCCAACACTGTGCCAAACTGGTTCTTGGCCCTGTCGGCATGTATCTTACTCAGTTGTGATACTTTTCATTTATGCTCTCTGGCATTTTTCCTAATAAAAATATTTGTAGTTTCAATTAACATTTTATCTTTAAAATTTTCTGAACTTTTTAGTATATTTGCTTCCATCCAAGTTTTGAATTCTTCTCCTAGGTTTGTTTTTTCCAGGACCTCTAGCAAGAAAGTCCATTCCAAAATGTCAAAGCCTTTTTCCATATCTAAGAATATTACTACGTCTTCATTTTCTTGTTATTAATGTATTCAAATGCATTTTTTATAAAGCTGTTGTTGTCTTTCATCTCCTTTGGAATGTAACCTGTTTGATCAGTATGTGTGATTTTGGAAATGCACTTCCTCTTGTTCACTTGTGTTCACTTGTTCAGCTAATATTATGCTAAATATTTTATAATCATTCAATAAATAAATTAGTTTATTTATCCAATATATGTAGCTGCCTGTCTCAAATATATGACTCTGGAAGGCTTACCAATGGTTAAAAACAATATAAAGATACCAAAACAATATAACAATTTAAGAAGAATAAAAACAATATAAAGACCATATTTTTTAAAAAATAACAAAATTCATAGCAGAAGTAATCATATCCATCAATAGCAATAAATACAGCCACTGCACAGACTCTACCACACTCCAGGGTCCTCACATCTGTTGGCAAAACCACATTTTCAGTGACTTGCAAAAAGCCAGTAGGATGGGGGCCAATCTGATCTGGGGGGGGGCGATGATGTTCCACAGGGTGGGAGTCAAGACAGAAAAGGCTTTCTTCCTGGCCCCAGCCAGACAACACTCCCTGGATGCCTCTCCTGCCAGACCTGATGGGACAGATAGATATGATTGGGGAGAGGCCATCCCTCAAATATTCTGGTCCCATGCCATGAAGGGCTTTATAGGTCATCACCACCACCTTGAATTGAACCCAGAAGCAAAGTGGCAACCAATGAAATGTACAGTGAACAAGGGGTCCACATAACTGTCCCCCCAGCCACATTTTGTGCCAACTGAAGCTTCTGAATACTCCTCAAAGGTAGACCAATGTACAATGCATTGCAGTAATCCATAGGAGAGGTGACCAAGGCATGAGTGACCATGAGCAGGGCCTTCCAGTCCAGGAACTAGTGCAACTGGCGCACAATATATAGTCGTGCAAAGGCACTCCAGGCCACGTCTGCCACCTGTTCCTTAAACAGAAGCCAGGAGTTCAGAAGGACCCCCAAATTGTGCACAGGTTCTGTTTGGGGTAGTGCAACCCGAACCAGAACAAGAGATGGAAAGTCCCCAGAGCCAGGGGGCAACAACAACCAAAGCAACTCAGTCTTGCTTGGGTTGAGCTGAAGCCTGTTGTTCCCAATCCAAATCCCCACAGCCTCCAGACACCAAGACAGAACCTCTACAGCATCACTTAACTGGCCAAAGGTAGAGATGTAAAGCTGGATATCATCAGCATACTAATGGTACCTCACCCTGTGCTGTCAGATATCCTCACCCAGAGGCTTCATGTAGATGTTAAATAGGAGTGGAGAGAGTACCAAACTTTGCAGCACCACACAAAGCAGGGGCCAAGGGCGGGACCTCTCCCCCTTGATCAACACCAACTGCAACTGGCCCTGAAGGAAGAGAACCAGCACAGAATAGTGCTGCCCACTGCCACCCCCAGAGTTGATTCAGAAGGATACCACGGCTAATAGTATCAAAAGCCGCCAAGAGGTTGAAAAGAGCAAGGATGGACATACTAATCCATCCCACTCCCACCAGAAGTGCAACCAATGCCATTTCTGTCCCATTCCCAGGCCTGAATCCCAAGTGAAAGGGGTCTAGATAATCCACTTCCTCCAGAATCCTCATAAGCTGCTACATGACCACTTTGTCAACAACCTTCCCTAAAAGGGGAAGTTTGGAAACTGAACAAAAATTATCCAGAACAGGTGGGTCTAGCGGTGGCTTCTTGAGGAAGGGCAAACCACTGTCTCTTTAAGAGGAGGTGGGACAACCCCCTCTCTCAAGAATAAAGCACCAGCAGCATCCAACTACACATCACATCCTGGGAGGCCTTAGCCAATCAGGATGGACATGGATCTAATACAGATGGCCAAGCTCATGATTGCAAGGACCCTGTCTACTTCCTCAGGTCCAACAGGATAAAACCCCTCCCAGATAACTGAGCAAGACTGTGCCCCAGTCACCTCCACTGGACCTGCTCCAAGGCCAGAGTCTAACTGGGAACATATCTGAGTGATTTTTTTCTGACAGATGTCCAGTATATTGCCCCAAATAGCCCTGCTGGTTGTTTAGGGTGCCTGAGGCTTCTTGGGTACAGCAGGCTCAGAAGTCTACCTGCATAATGTAGGTCTTTGAAGACCTACATTATCTGAAGTAGGATAATTTGAGCCTGGTCATTTGTGCCTCTAGTGAGAACTTTGGATTGATTTGTTTGATGATCCATTTGTTTTCTTGGCTGTCCACAGTATTTTCAGGAGTCTTCTCCAACACCTTTTATACTACTGATAAGAAAACAGCATGCCCATGTAATCATTGTACTTTGAGACTGAACTCAACTCAAAGGCACTTCTGTTTACTACAAGGTTCCATTCTGGCTGCCCATATATTTTGGGTTCTCTTCCTGATGTTCAAGCCACAGGAAGAAGGGTGGTGGTGTTGGGAATATACATATCAATGTAAGGCCTGTGGAGTCCTTGGTGCTCTCTGAGCCTTGTTTTCTTGCCGACGTTTCATTGCCAGACTAGGCAACATCTTCAATGCCACTGAAGGCACTGAAGGTGTTGCCTAGTCTGGCAATAAGACGTTGGCAAGAAAACAACAAGGCTCAGAGAGCACCAAGGACTCCACAGTTCAACCCTGAGCCACAAATATTTGCTTCTAATGTAAGGCCTACATAAGCTTGGCAGTTTCTGATTTTAGAGAATCCAAGAAACAGTGATCCTGCCAGATGCCTGCTACATTCAAAGTCCTCCACAGCTCTTCTCATTCTGCACTATACTCCGCAAGGCTCACCTCCAATAGTGGGATTCAGCAGAGGACAACATCTCCAGGAGTCAGTTTATTCCTCCAGGTTTATAGGTGGCAGACCTAGTTTTACAAAGACAGTTTTGAAGAGAATGCTACAAGTTCTGTGGAATCTATTAATAATGCCCTGATCAGATACATATACGTGGAATTAAATTATATTTATTAATGTAGTCATTTTTTCTTTGCAGCTCTAAAATGTGTGAACTCTTGTTTAGGATTTTTGAAAGAAAGGTAAAGTGTCCTGAAACATAAGAGACTTTGTGCTTATCCTCTCAGAGGTAAGTTCCTGTAGTAGTAGTAATAGTAATAATGTCCCTGAACCAACTAGATCTCTGATAATAGAAGTTGCTTCATGTATTGCAACCTGAAAGGTAGGACTTCCTGGTAGGGTTTCCAAATTTTGGAAGTTTGTATCGCAGGTATTGTTGTACCTTGTGCAAATGTGCTCTCTAGCAGAAAAGATTTACCATTACCAATGATATCTTTGCCTAGTGTGGCAAGGTAGGTTAAACATTTGCCATCACAAAGACCAACATTCCCTAGCAGGACTGCTTCTCATATTTAGTCCTTCCAGATGGAAAATTGCTAGGAGATTTGTTTTTATGGAATATGTAACAACTTTTCAGCCAAGAAAAGGGAGTCTGCCCTGAGAGAAGCAGTAATTGAGCTTTCCCTATTTTTGTAGCACATTGGCAACCTACCCTATCTGGTCTCCAACTCTCTAGAGGGCAGAGCATATAGATGGGGTATATGGGGTTCCAGGGACAGGGAAGATTGCCTTCCTTCTTTTCTACCAGTGGGATTCTTCTTCTGGATCAGAAACTTCCCATGGAGAGAACAAGTCCTTCTTTCCAGGAAAAGCTTACACTGGATCCAGCCTTGTGACTTTACAATAATATTCGAAAAGTTCTAAAAGTTCATTGGATTAACCCACATTCCATGTCCATCTAACAGTATCAACTCTTGGGCCATCTAGTTTTTAATGAAACTAATTAATATTTTGGGCTATTTTCAAACCTTCAATCACTTCTTATAGTTCCAGCCAGAATAGGTATTTCTGGTAGGGCTTTCTCACCTTCTTAAAAAATTATATGAGGTTGTACAGGGTGTATGCATACAGTGGAAAAATCAGATAGAAGCAGGATAAAACACTGAATAATTTTACTTTTAACTAATAAAACTGTATTATTGAACAGATCTAACAAGTATCAGCATTTTTTTCAACATTACTAAGGCAGATTACATCTAAATATGGTGGCACACAGGATCAGGTAGTGGATCTCTATCTTCCTCTTTTCTCTATTGTTATTGTAGTTGTTCTACTAATCCTCCACACAGAAAAAGGTGAAAGACTCTTTTGAGTAGAGTGTGACTATTGTGGTTTTGTGAATACCTCCATGTAGAGGGAATCAGTATCACTCCTTTCAGGAAATTAAAATGACTGTAGCTCAGCTTTCTTGCTGAAGAAGATAATCAGGACTACAGCTATAATAAATATGATTCTCTTCCTTCTGTTAATCTCCCTGCTAATTGGGCCTCCTTTGGAAGTCCCATAAAAAAGTTCATTATCTCATTTGCCCCATGGCAGGTAGCAACATCAATAGCAAAAATGCCATTGGCCTTTGAATAACATATTAAATACATCTCACTAGATTTATGCCAGGGGAAAAGATCTATGAAGCTGGCAATTTTATATATCTCATCATCAGTAAAAGTAATTGCCTTACTTACTTTGCTTCACTGAGTGTGTAAAACACTGTAACTCCCAATAAATCACATTCAATGTATATTTTTGTAGTACTCAATAGAGACCTTGTTATTATTACCAGTGCACTGGGAACTATGATTCATGCAATGAGTTTGCACATATTTAGTCTCTTGTCCTCAAAGCCTGGTAACGATGCTGCAAGTCATAATCTCCTAATAAAAATGTTGAAGTAACACCATTATTCTGAAAGAAGTCCCACTATGTTCAGAGAAGCATGGAGAAAACTGTAGCCTAAATTAAACCCTAATCCTACCTGGGCAATGAGCCAAGGATTATCTTTAAAAGTATTTGATGCAACTAACACAAATAACATCATCTGCACAATGATGTCATGATGCATGTAACATAATTTTTCCTCCCTTGGCCCCCTGTAGGTCCCTATGGAATGCTTGTTCATGGGGAAAAGGTCATAGCAAAGGTATCACATATTTTGATATGTCAGATCTTTTATCATTAAGTCTGATAGGTACTGGCCATATATTTAAGGGCTGTTTCCAAACATCTTAAGTGCTGGAACAGTTGTACATTCTCTCCATGTTATGAGTACACTTGAATGTTGGGTCCTTGACCTTCAGCTCAGCCATCTCCCAGTTTATGTTTTGCTCTTCAAACCCTGGTTGCCATCCCACATTTGTAATCTGGAATCCTTGATGCCCCATTTCTATTTTATTTCCTCTGTTCTTCGAATCTAATTTGCTAGTAAGAATTCTACATCTTGAGACTGGCTGAATTGAAAATGCAGGTTGGTTTCAAACTGCTTTGTGAGTGACAGAAGATATACTGTACAGGTGGCACAGTGCTCAATATCTGTGTATAAATAAATAAATAAGTTGGTGGTGGGAGAGTGAGGAGGGTTAGATATATCTTTCCAGTTTACAAAGACAGACCCAGAATATAAGATTTAAAGACTGAAAAATGATTTTTGCATTTTTTCTTCTCTGAGTTTGTTGTTTGCTGAAGAAGCTGAAGTAGATCAGTTCTATGAGGATCTGCAGCACCCACTGGACAATACGCCTAAAAGAGACATTATTTTCATCACAGGAGACTGGAATGGTAAGGTGGGCAGTCAAATGACACCTGGAATTACAAGTAAGCATGGTCTGGGAGAACAAAACGAAGCTGTCATGAGCACTGACGGTGAGCAGGAGGGGGCCCCTATCCAGCGGGGAAAACGCATGCGTAGTAGTGAGGAGTTGAGCAGCCATTCAAAGAGACACAGAACAGACCCGCCTTGACTTTTGGGGTTTATCTGTCTGGGTTTTCCCACGCTTCTTCAGTTTCTTAGGATTTTCTGTCTAATGTAGCAGTAATAAAACACTAGAGACCTATTCCTCGTCTCAGCGTGGTTCCTGACTGTTAGGACAGAAGCAGGACATAGGCTGATAGAATTTTGCCAAGACAACTCACTCTGCATAACAAACACTCTCTTCCAACAACCTAAGAGACGGCTTTATACAGGGACTTCACCAGATGGACAACACTGAAATCTGATTGACTACATTATTTGCACCCAAAGGTGGCAGACATCTATACAGTCGGTAAAAACAAGACCTGGAGCTGACTGTAGTTCAGATCACGAACTTCTTCTTGCACAATTTAGGATCAGACTAAAAAGATTAGGGAAGACCCACAGATCAGCTAGATATGAGCTCACTAATATTCCTAAGGAATATGCAGTGGAGGTGAAGAATAGATTTAAGGGACTGGACTTAGTAGATAGGGTCCCGGAAGAACTCTGAACAGAAGTTGGCAACATTGTTCAGGAGGTGACAACAAAATACATCCCAAAGAAAGAGAAAACCAAGAAGGCAAAATGGCTGTCTGCTGAGACACTAGAAGTAGCCCAAGAAAGAAGAAAAGCAAAAGGCAACAGTGATAGGGGGAGATATGCCCAATTAAATGCAAAATTCCAGAGGTTAGCCAGAAGAGATAAGGAATTGTTTTTAAACAAGCAATGCGTTGCAGTGGAAGAAGACAATAGAATAGGAAGGACAAGAGACCTCTTCCAGAAAATTAGAACCATCACAGGTAAATTCCAGGCAAAAATGGGTATGATCAAAAACAAAGATGGCAAGGACCTAACAGAAGAAGAGATCAAGAAAAGGTGGCAAGAATATATGGAAGACCTGTATAGGAGGGATAACAATATCGGGGATAGCTTTGACGGTGTGGTCAGTGAGCTAGAGCCTGACATCCTGAAGAGTGAGGTTGAATGGGCCTTAAGAAGCATTGCTAATAACAAGGCAGCAGGAGACGACGGCATCCCAGCTGAACTGTTCAAAATCTTGCAAGATGATGCTGTCAAGGTAATGCATGCTATATGCCAGCAAATTTGGAAAACACAAGAATGGCCATCAGATTGGAAAAAATCAACTTATATCCCCATACCAAAAAAAGGGAAACACTAAAGAATGTTCAAACGGTCGAACAGTGGCACTCATTTCACATGCCAGTAAGGTAATGCTCAGGATCCTACAAGGTAGACTTCAGCAATTCATGGAGCAAGAATTGCCAGATGTACAAGCTGGGTTTAGAAAAGGCAGAAGAACTAGGGACCAAATTGCCAATATCCACTGGATAATGGAAAAAGCCAGGGAGTTTCAGAAAAACATCTATTTCTGTTTTATTGACTATTCTAAAGCCTTTGACTATGTGGACCATAACAAATTGTGGCAAGTTCTTAGTGGTATGGGGATACCAAGTCATCTTGTCTGCCTCCTGAGGAATCTGAATAACGACCAAGTAGCAACAGTAAGAACAGACCAGGGAACAACAGACTGGTTTAAGATTGGGAAAGGGGTACAGCAGGGTTGTATACTATCACCCTACCTATTCAACCTGTACGCACAACACATCGCGCGATGTGCTGGGCTTGAGGAATCCAAGGCTGGAGTTAAAATCGCTGGAAGAAACATTAACTATCTCAGATATGCAGATAATACCACTTTGACGGCTGAAAGCAAAGGGGAACTGAGGAGCCTTATGATGAAGGTGAAAGAAGAAAGTGCAAAAGCTGGCTTGCAGCTAAACCTCAAAAAAAACCAAGATGATGGCAACCAGCTTGATTGATAACTGGCAAATAGAGGGAGAAAATGTAGAAGCAGTGAAAGACTTTGTGCGAAGATTACTGCAGATGCTGACTGCAGTCAGGAAATCAGAAGACCCTTAATCCTTGGGAGGAGAGCAATGACAAATCTCGATAAAATGGTTAAGAGCAGAGACATCACACTGACAACAAAGGTCCGCATAGTTAAAGCAATGGTGTTCCCAGTAGTAACATATGGCTGTGAGAACTGGACCATAAGGAAGGCTGAGAGAAGGAAGATCGATGCTTTTGAACTGTGGTGTTGGAGGAAAATTCTGAGAGTGCCTTGGACTGCAAGAAGATCAAACCAGTCCATCCTCCAGGAAATAAAGCCAGACTGCTCACTTGAGGGAATGATATTAAAGGCAAAACTGAAATTCTTTGGCCACATAATGAGAAGACAGGACACCCTGGAGAAGATGCTGATACTAGGGAGAGTGGAAGGCAAAAGGAAGAGGGGCCGACCAAGGGCAAGAAGGATGGATGATATTCTAGAGGCGATGGACTCATCCCTGGGGGAGCTGGGGGTGTTGACGACCGACAGGAAGCTCTGGCGTGGGCTGGTCCATGAAGTGACAAAGAGTTGGAAGCGAATGAACAAATAAACAACAACATGAGTTTGTTTATCTTCCCAAAGCAAGATAAGGTTGTTACTACATGTTATTTCAAGGGATCACAGGAGTGAATGCCATGTTTAATACTTATATGTTCATGATGTTCATGACACTTGAAAACATGAAGATACAGCTTTATATTGTCCTAATGCCTTTTCCCCCCTCCCCAAAGAAATAAGAACGAACAAGCTATTATTTGGAACCAGAAAAAAGCTTCACAGATTAACTCTTTTGTCTATTTTTATCAACAGGTGGCACGAACTGATATATGCTAATTTCTTGTTTATTTACTTTTGTATTCAGTGTAGATAACTAAAAAGTGCTTCATGCTGATGGGAAGATTATATGGGAACATTGTTCGGCCATGCTCTTTGCAAAGCAATTCACAGGCCACATTTTTAAAATTTCAGATATTTTATTATGAATTTATAGAGATCTTAATGAGGTTAGAACCTAGACTATAAAATTAACATTCTTAATGGCATGTCAATTTCCACATATTTTACTCCAGAAGAACTATTCCCCAAAAGGCACAATTGGCACTATGCCTTTTACCAGTTTGGGCTAATAACTGAGTTATGACAATGGCCAGTTAAGGACTTCGTTGGAGGTAGAATAGAGGAGAACTCCAATAAGACAAAGTATAGTAGGAGGATAAAAGAAGTCAGGACCTTGATTACCATTTTAATTTGCTCATATTTGTAAATAAATTTAAGAATTGCTATAATTTAGGAGAAATACAATACAACTCACCATAATGGATATGAGATTGTTTTGTATGCTCAGCCTGCTTTCCATGGCCTAACTATTAATGGGCATCTTCTCTCTCTCTCTTTCTTTTACAAGTTTGAAGTAGACTTGGACAAATGGCCCTTCAAATAAAGAACAGTATCAAAGAGAGGGCTGTCTTTTTATAAAATACAATACCACCCATTTCAAAAGACCTGGATATGAATAAACCAACTGCAATAATCCATGCTTTCATAATATACTGGATTATTAGATTCTATTGAATGAGGATTGCTTCTGAAGACAATTCCAAAACTTCTGTTAATGCAGAAGAGGTTGTGAGAATCAGATGCAATAACCACGTTACAGTATTCCTTTCTTGTCTTGCCTAACTTCTGCTTAATTTCTAGACCTGATTTCCAATACCAGGTCAAGTCCATTGTGCCTTGGTCAAATCCTCTCTTAAGATGAATGAAACCTAGAAATAATAATGCCTTTTTCATTAGTATCTAATGATAATGACTTTTTTGTTATTATTGCATGCAAAATAGAAAATCCTTTTCTATTTCTCTGGTCTTTTAATATTGTTTGAATAGTCTTCTACATTTTTAAAACTTAGAATCTTTAAAGATTAACATAAGTATCACAATACTCTGTTCATTAAGTATGATTAACTACCATTGTTTTATACATGTAATTACATAGTCTTTAAATTGACAATTTTGTTCTTGAACATTGACTTTAGTAATATCATTTCTATAATGGTAAGGTCCTTTTGTCAAAAAATTAATTGGTTACATGTAAACAAGAAAATTATCAGGAGGCAACTGATATCTAAGGAATGTCAGGAAAGACCATTGTTACAAAGAGTGTAAGGTGTTTCTTTAATGGAGTAATGCAAATCTATGATATAATCTCTTCCTTCAGTTCTCAGGATAAGGATGAAACTCATGTTGGAGTGAAATGAAGAAAAAATTGCTCATGCCTTACTCATTGCTCATGTGTCTGTATTTCATAAGACCAAAGATAAAAATCTATTATGTGTTCACACAGATTTTTCCAGGCTCTGTTCTGGAGGCTGTAGTGCTAACATATCTGGAGGACACCAAGCTGTGGAAGGCAGTTATGCTTCCTGCACCTTGAACTACTATGGTTGTAAGTAGTAGCCTGCTAGATTTGAGGTTTTCTGCCAACACTTTCATGTATGTTTTACCTATAATTAGAAGGAGTTCCCATTTGCCTTCTGGTCTGGATTACATGGATTTGTAAATACAGCAGTGGCCTTGTGAATTTAAATAAGCCGGCAGGATCTACTGGTCAACATTTTTCCAGTTGACGCATGGATTTTAAAGATACCAAAGCTACTCTGGTCTGTGGTTTGAGTTTCAGCTCTCTGGAATTCAAATTTTAAACAAGTTGGCAATACTGAAAATTACAGAGTATTAATATTGTGGAAAAGCCTGAGACTGCATAGTGGTATTTGAACATTGTATAAAGATACTGTACGGTAAAAAATTGTTAACTCTCCAGTTCCTTAACAATGTTTTCCTCTTTCATATAGCCCAGTAAACATTGCAATTTTCTCCAAAAAATCTTATAAGACATTTCTTCCTGAGTTAAAGTGGAATCCACCTACATTAACCTGGCACAAGAGAAACTTGTCCTCATTGTCAATCTGTATCCTGTCCCTTTTGCCAGTCATTGCCAAGTCACCTGATTTCCCTCTAAGAAAATGGGTGACAAAGCCCAACAGATCTGACAGATCTTGAAACTGTCAAGGTGTTGGAATAAAGGGCAAAATATTACTTATATATTTGACAGCTAACAATGACTTAAGGCTGTTTCACTAATGGGTTGGGGTCAAGGTGAGGATGATGTAAAGGGGACAAGGGAAAACTAAGTCGTTTCAGCACAACTGTGCTGTGATGAAATACAAGTGGGGAGAGAGAGCTGTTGACAGAGGGTTAGACATAGAGTGGTAGTCAGGGCTTAAGTGTTTGTAAAGTTGGTTCATGGTTATAATAACTGTTCCAAAAAGATAAAATATTGATTTTATTTATATTTATATTGTATGTTTTATATTTAAATTGTAAATTTAAAGAAACCTGTGTAGAAATGGAATTGAACTTTAGGTGCTTTCAGGCCATGCAAACTTTAATTTCTCATTTCCCTTTCTGCTATAAACAGAATTTGAAACTAGGCCTTTCCCCCTTATAACCAGTTCTTATGGATATGAGTATCTTCTACTGCCATTACCTCCATATTCATATTAATCTTTTCTCATTTTCTTTTAAATTCTTTGCTCTTCTGGATTTCTTTACTACAAGTGTTCTATTACCTCATTTATCACTGCCTATCTTTCGATGCACTGTTCAGTTTCTCTTTTCCCTTTTCTCCCCATCTCCTTTATCCTTGGGGATTTCCATAGTAATATTATTTTCATCTGTTAGTTAAGTTTATCTTTCCAATCAGCAGTATTAATCTCCTACTTTATATTCAACAGCACGAATATGCTTTCTTTGCATTTTCTTATGAAATGTTCTTCCAAAGATTTTAACAAGTAATTATCTTGCCTCATTCATAAAATATCATGGAGATTCCAGGTATGATTATGTTCTGCTTACACGTCTCCTATATTTTCCTACCACTTCTTTAGCCTTTTTTATTTCAACAGAGAAAACATATTGAGGAAAAGATGGAGCAGCTCTACTGTGCCTTCTAATCAGTAATGCTATCAGATTTCTATATCCAGGATGGACAATATTTGGAGAGCCAGCATGCGACCCACCTGTGCAAATCCAGTCCTAATTTTCTTTCACCCCTTGCAACTACTTTTTTCCTATTCAAAGAATAACCTTTCTGTGATTTGTAGTCCTGCATCATTTCTCTTTTCATTGCTGTTTCTCTACTGTGAGGTTGCCTCCTTCCTTGTAGTCTCTGGGCCCTTTTTTAGGGCCCGAAGAGCTCCTAAATTTGGTTGCTGGAACTTGATGTCACAATTTCCTACCATTTCCAATGGAATCTAAAGAAAGATGTGCCAAGCCTTGAACAGATGTAGCATGTAGCACGAAACTGTGGAAAACCTCCCAAACCTTTGAAGATTACTTTGTACCTTAATAATTATTTTTAATAAGAATTTTATTTTATTAGATTTAAGACAAAGATAAAACTACAAAAACAAAAAACTACAAAGAAGAAAAGAAGAAAACTAAAAAAGTGTGAAAAATACAAGATAATTTTTTTTTAAGATTACAAGAAGAGGTGACTTCTGACTTAATGGCAAGGATATACAACAAATTTTCCATAATCAGTCCCTTACTCTATATTAAACCAAAATCACATTATAAAAATAACTAAATACAGTTGATCCATCCCGTTATATTAAATACCTCCCAATCAACTTCCCCCACAAAGATAACATTTAATTATTTCCTTCCTACTACTATTCCATACATTTCTATCTCCTATAATAAAGATCAAACTAAAAAGCATATAAATTGTCTGCCATTATGATTAATAATACAACAATTATAATAATCTTAATTTTATTTATTTATTTACTTTCTATCCTGCCTTTATTATTTTCGTAAATAACTCAAGGCGGCAAACATACTAATACTCCTTCCTCCTCCTCCTTTCCCCACAAAAACCACCCTGTGAGGTGGGTTGGGCTGAGAGTGACTGGCCCAAGGTCACCCAGCCAGCTTTCATGCATAAGGCGGGACCAGAACTCTCAGTCTCCTGGTTTCTAGCCCGTTGCCTTAACCACTAGACCAAACTGGCTCTCATCATATTAAGCCTAAAACCAAGCATTTATTATTATACCTTATTCATCGTAATCCAAATCATTAAAAATGAAGTCAAACAAACCCTAGAAGCAATCCAGATAAATATTCTTAAACCCTTACCCCACTTCAAAATAAACCAAAACATTTACATAACCCCACAATGCACACACAGCTTTTTTCATAAAGAAATCAAACAGCCAACTGCCCCCCTTGAAAACACTGACTTCTCAACAGAAAGCCTCCCATACATAATAACCCCTTCTTTTCCATAACATTCCATCATAAAATCAAATTCACTTATGGTTCGCAACTCGATCTGTCCCTTTAATTTCTTCAACTCGACTATCCAATCTTCATCTAGCATTTCAAGAGAAGCCCCGATCTCCCTATTAGAAGAACCATTTCTATCATTGTTAAGCTCTTCAATTTCTTCCATGACATTCCCAACCAGCTGACACATTTTAAACCTCATGTTTTCCACAATGTTCTGAATGCCTTGCATAAAAACTTGACAGGAATCAAAAATAATCTGTTTAAGGTCTCAATGGAAATCCAAGAAAACCTGATTAAAATCCTCCATGTGTCACGCAGTAGATTATGGTGCCCCCTAGGTACTTAACCAGAGAAAGTGGGAGATAATAGAAAAATTTCAATACATGTTTACACAAGTGAAAGTATGATAACAGGCAGTTCCCCAGGGAAAGTAGCAACAGAAAGCTGAAACTTCAAAATAGCAGATTCAACATGTAGGAAAATGCTAAAATCTTCAAATTTAGTACAAAAATAGTAACAGGGAGACAATTACATAGTCTCAAACTTCCTTAATATTTGGATGGAAAGCAAAATCCAAAACTTAAAAAAAAAAATTAAAAAGGAAATTAATCACAAAAATAATGATAAGTACCAAGATAACGTGTTTCTCCTTGCTATAGAAAGCCTCTCTTAGGGTACACATACTTTAAAAATAAATAAATAAATTGGGTGATATAGAAATGGGTGGCTGGTCTTAATGTCCCTTTAAGGTCACAGCACGGCTTGGAAATGATGACGCCCCAGCCTTCCGGCTGCTCTTATCAGTCAATCAGAAACACTGTTTGCGATTTTCTGGCTGCAAGCAGCCTTCCCGAGGACAGATGGGGTGATTCCAAGTGTTTTCCTTTCTCTGAAAAAACACTCCAGAGCTTCAGGAAAAACCTACCTGAGCTCAAAAAATTGCTGTGTTGTCAGTTCTGCTCGCAGAGCCCGCAAGCACAGCTGTTCAGACTGCCATGTTCCCACTGGAAGCCTGTACCTTAATAATTTTAGAACATTTTCATAACCTTATCATACTTGCCATCCTTTGAAAGCATTTGTCCTTAAAAACAGACATAAAGAACAAACACAAAAAAAGAGATACAATTTTGTAAGACTGCTGTTTTATTGTTACATCAGTCTTGACTATGACTCATAGTGAGTTAAATAGGAAATTAAACACAAACTAATTAACTGTACTAAGGCAGAACTAGGCCTTCATACACCCCACAGTCTGCAAACGCAATTATTGACATAGAAATATAAATGTAGTTGGCTTCTGGTTTCAGTAGAATTTTAAAAATAATCCTTTCTGAGGTGGAAATGAGAAATGCCTGTAGCAATCAAAGGAAAATTTCAAGATTTCAGTGCTGATCCCTAAACAAACAGTAATAGAAATGAAAAGAATCCTTTTTTAACCAAAAACATTTATTTTTTCAGCCTTTTTTTAATAACTTTATTTCTTTTTCCTACTGTACACTCCCACAATATTTCCACTCTCCAGTCCCTCACTGACCAATTTGAAGCTGATCTGCAATCATCTTCATTTCTGCCTACTGTCTGCCCTCAAACACAGAGAAGAGATAACATGAATCAATACATTCCCTCAGATCTTCTTCCAGGCTAAATCCAACACTCAACTAAATTAAAAAATCTAATCTATACTAGCTGATTTTTCAATTAAATGTTGCTTTTCCACTGGTACTTCCATACATGATGACTACAATATTTCGTTGTCTGTAATGTATTCAGCAGCAAAATACATTAATTTATACTTTAATTTATAGCTTAACTGCCTGCATCTCAAAAGCCCATCTTTCTGTATGCTCTGCAGAATTAATTGCAATGTTTTCTTAAGC
Source organism: Candoia aspera (assembly GCF_035149785.1). Taxonomy (NCBI): domain Eukaryota; kingdom Metazoa; phylum Chordata; class Lepidosauria; order Squamata; family Candoiidae; genus Candoia; species Candoia aspera. The sequence goes on along the minus strand of NC_086154.1, from coordinate 207,675,094 downwards.
AAGACATTTGCTTTGCCCTGCCTCCCAGGCCTCAGGTGACAGAGCATTCTGTTCACAAGTCCTTAAAAGGAAAACACAGCTTGACAATTTCACAATCTCCCTTTAAAATAATTGCTGGGAGAGGGGTGCATAAGATCAGACAAATATATACAACACTACAGATACCTCTATGAAACTTATCTGAGATTAAGCTGCTGTTTGTTTTGATTTTCTTTGGATGCATGGAACCATTTTTCCAGGAAGTGGCGGTTAAGGATTTTTGTTGCTCCAGGATTTGCACTGTTTGGGCACTAATTAAATTACATTTTTTTGCACTCTCTTATTAGCACTCTGGCAGGTTTGCTCTGACTGAGTCATAATATGCTCTGCATTCTGATGTCTGCAGTGGGGGAGATGGTCACACAGCCAGCTTCAAAACAGTTTGAAAGGACTTGAGAAGCAGTGCTGCCTGGATGTGCCCTTAACTGATTTTGCAGTCTACATGATCACCACAGGGTATGCTCAGATTCTGAAGATGTGATGGTCTATCTAGGTTCAACAGCCTATTCTCAAAGTTCCCTTACACTCATGAGCTCACACAATGAGCAAATTAGAAGCCAAACCTCTAAGCACACATGTGGGGGATGGGGGGACTAACCCTACCATTTGTGTCTGAAAATGGAAATGTTACAAATAGCTCTTCTTGGGAGATGTTAAATTGTACCTACAGGTAGTCCTTGTTTAGCAACTGCCTCATTTAGTGACCATTTACAGTTACAATGGTGTGAAAAAGTAACCTTGTGACCAATCCTCTCATTTATGACATTCGCAGGTCTGTAAAACAAAGGAAACCTGAAGTAAGATCATAAATACACTTGTGCTTTCACTTAGCAACCACTTCACTTAACAACTGAGTTGTCAGTCCCACTTGTGGTTGCTAAACAAGGATTACCTGTACAGGAATGAGGATGAGAGCAAAACCGGTTGGGTCATCTTCATTCATACACTGATAGCATTCAGGATTTGTTTGTGCTGCACAATACACATGTTTTGGGAAAGAATACAATCCATCAGGCACATAATTGGTTTAGATTTTCTCCTTTCTATTTTTTTCCCTTTTTGCTTTGTGATTGTTTTGCAAAATGAAAATACAAACTCTAGAAGGTAATTAAATAGAAACATTAACAGTCTGTAAGGCTAAAAGCAACCAAAAAGAAAAAAAGAAAAAGAAAAGGAATTTGGAAGTGTACCAACTGGGAACCGAACCATTGAAATGCAGAAATACTAAGGGTAGAATGTAGTCCCACCAGGCAGAATAACAAATCCTGACATAATGCCTTTTCTGTTTACGCTTGTCTAAGCCAAGCCATTTGGGAGGGGAGACTGTATGAAGTAGAGTGATATCATAAACACAGTCCAATAAACACTCATGACGCTGTGCAATCCTTAACACTCATCACAGATAATAAGAGGAATTGATGGAGGGAAGGTGGTGTGTGTCTTATCTTCCCAGATAAATTGCAGTTTGAGAACTTCAATATTGTACATGATGTCTGTATAAGTGAGACACTGCATTGTTGAATGGGAACAGGATTTCCTTACTGGGGGGAAACCCCACTCATGTTATTTATTTATATCCCATCCATTTCACACCACCCTCTCCACTATCACTCTTGCTATTTGGGGAGAAATCAGTTTTGCTGCAGGGACATCTGCATCTTATGCTACACAATTTAGGCAAAATTGACCTTATTTCCACAAAGCAGACCAAAGCAACTTGTTTTCTTCTGCCCTAAACAGAAGAATGTGAAGGTTCTGAAGATATTCTTTTTAATGACAACCAGATTTATTTAAACTGTTGCTTATAAAGCCAAGCATGGAAGGGTGTGGCTGTGCTGAAGCTACAAAATTGCACTCGTTTCACTACTTGTTTTGTCCTTGGCCACTAGCTGAAACGTATCATAATTTCAGCCCCTCCTCCTACCCACTTCTTGTGTTATTACCAGTGGCTGAAATGATAGTTTCACAAATTGCTGAAAGTTTTGTGCATAAAGTATACTCTTGTAATTTATCCTTACCAAGCTATTAGCTCTGATCCTACATGAAGATCCTTTCAGGAAACAGCACACAGGTGAACCAAGCGACAAGCCATTCTTTCAAAATACTGATGAGTAGGCCACATTCAGTTTTCATGTAAAAAGAGAAAATCTAATCACTGCTGTATATATAAACTGTTACAACTTGTATTAGCAAAATTAATAGCCACCTGCTGACACTGGGAAAGTCATCTTAATCACTGTATGGTATTGGTTATATTACTGAAAATAATACAAGCCTGAGGATGCTACTCCCAAAAGTTTTTAGATGCCTACCAAGAATGTACAGGATTACAGGCAGAATCATTATTACCCTTTAAAAGCAGTTACTTATTTATACATACATACATACATCAAATTTATATATTGATCCACCTCATGAAAAAGTGACTCTGGGTGGTGTACAACGAAACTATAAAACAGTGAGCATATAAAAACAATTATTATTAAATAAAAAAATTAAATTAAAAAACACAAAGGCTAAGAGAGAATGGTAGATATTAACAACAATGGAACCACCTCAGTAACTTGCTGGTCCCCTACGGCCCCTAGGCCTGATGGCATAACCAGGTTTTGAGGGACTTCCGGAAAATCAACAGGGAAGGAGCCAGCCTTACTTGGGGGTGGGGGGAATGTTCCATTAGGCGGGCACCCTTGCAGAAAAGACTTGCCTCCTGGGTCCCACCAAATGTAGCTCCCTAGCAGAAGGGACCTGTAGGATGCTTCTTCTGCTGGATCTGATATAATCAGGGAGAGGTGGCCCCTCAGATAACCTGGCCCCATGCCAGGAATGGCTTTAAAGGTCAAAACCAGCACCTTGAATTGGACCCCGAAGCAGACTGGCGACCAATGCAGCTCACAGAGCAGAGGTGTGACATGTACTGTTCTGGGAGCACACATAACTGCCTGCACCATTGCATTTTGCACCAGCTGAAGCTTCCAGATACCCTTCAAGGGCAGCCCCATGTAGAGTGCATTACAGTAGTCCAATTGGGAGGTGATTAGGGCATGAGTGACCAAGAGCAGAGCCTCCTCCCAGCCCCCAATCTAGGAACAGGCACAACTGGGCCCGTTTTCTTATTTATTAAAAGAAAAAAAAAATACCCAGTCATGCTAAGTTGTTTAGAGGGAACTTGGGAAGCATCCCAACTTCTCTGGACTAGAGCAGGAACTTTATCAAGTTTATGAGATACTTTTTAAATGCTTTGAAAGGTGAGGAGACACTTGCCTGAACGCTGCTAAGCTACACACAAAACTAAATTATTATAATAATTATTTAAATAAATCTGTATGCCACCCTACTCCCAACGACTCTGGGCCGCTGACTTAATAAGTGTTGTCTGGGGAGGAGAACCTGGGAAATCCCATTAGAGTAGAGTAAGAAATCACCAATGCTAGCAGCGGGAACACATTCCTAAGCCTCGTTGCTCTGTTTTCAGGCTAGAGTATGGAAAAATCGCTCCTCCCTTGCTAGAAAACCCGGATTAGAACAGTTCATATCCTCACCATCGCGCCCTAGCCGTGTTTAATCCAAGGAAACCTCGATGGACATCCACACTCATCGCATTCCACTAAAACTCAGAACGCCCGCCTCTTTCGGCTCTCGCTGCTTTAGAGAAAAGAAAAAAAAAAGCAGACGGGAAAGACCTGCTCCACCCATCTCCGCCTGCTCTGTCAGCGCTCTTCCCCCTGCTCCTATCCACGCTCGGTGACGTACCTCCACTCGTACCCGGAAGGAGCTCAGGACGATGGCGGCGGAGGCTGTGGGGCAGCAGTGGGTGTTGGTGGAGATGGTCCAGGCCTTCTATGAGGTAAGGGCCAAGAGGCTGGGCTTGGATGGGCTCCACTGAGGGTTTGGGAACATCGCCTCCAGCCCACCCCCCACCCCCGCCTCAAGCGTGGTGGGGGAGTCCGAGACCTCAGGCGGAATTGCCTGTCACCTTCCTCCCCCATAAGGGCTGTGGTTGAAAAAGGCTCCGGACGGGAAGGGGAAGGGGAAGGGAAGGTCGAGTTCTCTTGAGGACGGCGGGAATAGGAAGAAGGACTTGGGCTGGGAGGCGAAGGAATCGTCGTGTTGGTTTAGGTATGGCTTGGGGATGTATTGTAGATATTCTCTATACTTACGTGACCTCAACCAATGAAGCGAACAGGATAATTTATTTGTCTACTTACTTCAGTTGGTGTTCGGTGTTATCCGTTTCTGGGATTAGATCTTGAAAAGGCTTTAGAAGTTTTACTTTTTCTCGTCTGTCCCTCCAAGATAGCTCCCCCTCCCCCATTTCTTTATGTTTTTATTTTTGACTCTGAAGGAAGAGACTCTTACCCACTGTTTGCCCAAGTTTAAAGATGCTCTACCGATATCTGTCCATTCCAAATGCATCTTGTCATCTTGGCTTTAGATCAGGCGAGGATGGGTTTTTTTGTTTGTTGTAGGTGTTGCTGAAGAATTATTAACTATGTGGTTATGTAGAATAAATGAATTCTGGGTATCTCCCTACATCCATTCTTACTGAAATGCCACAACAGTTATAAGTATTAACTTAACATTATTTTGAAAATTCTTGTCCAATTTTGCACAGAATTTAAATCTCTCTGAATTTTTAAATGGATATGTTATTAAACATCTCTTAGAATAAAAAATGCCAAAACAATAATTAATACTGTAATGATCAGGATGCTTCCTAGAAAAAAATCAGCCTGTTCCACTTAATCAAAGGGATATTAAATACTTCCATATTTATTTGTGAGGCTGACTTAACATCCTGAATTTTAAAGTTTGTGGACCATATTAACTCTGACTGACCCATGTCCTAATGTTGAAAGTTTATTTAAAAGTTAGGTTTAGAAGCTTGTACCAGAAGAAACGGTCATGGAATATGCAGTTGGCAAGGACACAAACTTGCCTTAAATTGCTAATAGTATAATTCTACAGGGTGGATTGTGATATAGTAGTCAACATATTCGACTAGAAACACAGAAACCTAGAGTTATGTCATCCTCATCCATGGATGCTCCCTAGATGATTTTCGACCAGTCATTCATTCTAGGCCCCATCTACCTCATAGAGGTGTTATTTTGGAGAAAAGTGGAGGGGAGACTGCTATGTATATCTCCTTCAGTTCTTGGAGGAAAGATAGAAAATAAATTAACACATGGACACAAACACACTTCCATATATACACACACATGCATATAGGCACAAATAGAAATATTATCATACACAATACACACATGAACATATATAGTGCCAGTCCCCATAGACCTGGAATTCAAAGCAGGTTGGTTGTTGGGATGAGGTGTCTTGTTCTGAATGTAAAACTATTCCAGAAACATGACCATATGATTTGTAGCTATAAACGTATGCTTCACAAAACTGGTACAAGTATTGTTGGCTGAGTGAGAAACTTGACTTTTTGATCTATGCTTTAGGACTGGAGATGTACACTTGTTTAGTCTCACAAAGTAAGTATAGTATGAATTCACTTAATGCTGGTCAGCACAGTCTTGCATGAATTAAAAATGTGAATACATTTGAAATGTATACATTTCTCTACTGTGATTTTGGAGATTTCTCTACTCATTTTGCATGAGAGGACAGAGATCAGAAAAGATACTGTGTGCACACAATGGGCATTCATTCACAAACTTAAAATTGTTTTCTAACCTAAAACAGTTAAGCATTCAGTACTGAAGACTTGGCAGAGGCTTGGAATAAAATGGAGTTTTAATTGTGTTGCTTAGCATTTTAGTTCATATTAGTTTTATCAGCCTCAAATTAGAGTTCCAGCTGTGGGCAGCTTGATTTGTAGTTTCAAAGCTGTAGAAATTTCTGCATCACAGTAAGGCATGCATAAAAATATATGCAATCTCTTTTCAGTATCTCTTATGAAATACTTTTTAATCAGATCATATTCGGTCTCCAAAAGTCATTCTTGCACAATCATAATAGTTGTGTTTTAAATAGAGCTTAATCACTGCAGAAATTGTGTGCTTGTAATGTGGACTTTTTGAAATAACTTAGGTTATTCATTGTTCATTAATTATTTCTCCTATCTTTTTGTTTAATTTCTAGGCTCCAACTTACCACCTTATTTTAGAAGGTATTCTGATCCTATGGATAATCAGGCTGCTTTTCTCTAAAACTTACAAGCTTCAAGAGCGATCTGATCTTACACCTAAGGTCTGAGTTCTAAAACACTCTCTCTCCCTTTCTTTCTTATTCTCTCTCTCTCTCTCTCTCTCTCTCTCTATATATATATATATATATATATATATATACACACACACACATACATACATACACACACACACACACACACAGTGTGTGTGTGTGTGTGCATTTGCTATAACAGAAAACAGATTTAGGCATTGCTGCAGCGGAAGTTGGATTTTTGGGTAGCCAGCTGAGGTCAAGTGAGCTTTCCATCCTTCCAAGGTCAGTAAAATGAGTACCCAGCTTCCTGGGGAAGGTGATGACTGGGGAAGGCAATGGCAAACCACCCCGATATAGTCTGCCAAGAAAACATCGCGAAAGCGGCATCTGCCCAAACAGACATGACTTTGTGCTTACACAGGGACCTTTCACCTTTTTGTGCTTTCATAGCTGTTGTGTTTCTCAAATAGGGGTACTTCAAAGCATGAAAGTTGTAACTTTGGCAACTCCTTCATAAATATGTCTTGATAGCATGGTGTTGCCCTACATAGCTGCTGTTTTACAGGTAAAGCTGTGCTTGGTTTAAGGAGTTGCCAACAGATGCTACATGCATGGCCAAGCATTGTCTAAAACACCTTTTTGAATTAAAAACAAAGGAAGGACATGAGCCAGATGTAATTTGGCAATTACATCTGGCTCATGTCCTTTTTTTGTTTTTAATTCCAGTGTTTAAACAAATATAATTCTGTTTTGCAACAACATACTAACCCCTCCAGGCCATGCCAGAATGATTCAACAGCACAGCTGATAATGTTCTAAACAAACACACATTAGGGCTGCAACCCCACCTAGCTCAAGGAGGATGCTGTCAGGTTAGCTCATCAACTCTAACCAAGAGGGTGGTCTCAGAGAGGTGGGCATTTTGAACTTTCCCCTCACTGCCAACCATCTTGAAAAATAGAGTTATCTCTGAGCCCACCCACTCCACGTCATTACCTGCATTATTATAGAACCTTATACAGGAATTCTAAAAGAAGGGGCTGGTGTATCACCCTCAGAATTCCAAGAGCTACAGCTGCAAATGTAATCCGGGGAGGGTTGTCTGTTCGAGTTACAGGTGGCAGAAACTCCCTTTATTGAATTCCAGCAATGACATGGAACAAGGATGCATGTCCATTGTCATTTCTGCTGTCATAAAAGTAGTACCTGCCCAGCATTGTCTTTCACAATCTGCTGGACCAGAAGAACAGCAGCTGGCCAACACATCCTCCAAAAAGACTTCTCATCCTGGCACACTACCCAGATATAAGTAACTCCAAAGAAAAGGACTTTTGCTGCAGTTGCTTCAGGAAGCCCTGGGGATGTAAGAAACAGAGATGCATATCTATCATTGACTAGTGCCTAGTATCTCAGCACCTAATACAGAATTATCTCCTTTTACTTTATAATTATTGATTTTATACTTTCTAGGCATAGTTGGGTTTTAATGTTTCAGTTGCTATTTTACAGTTTTTATGCTGTTTCTTATGCTGATCAAAGACTGTTGTATAAGAAATTTAATTCAATTCAAAAGCATACTAGCTGGTTAATCAACAACTTACAAATGTGTACTAAAGTTGTATAAAAGCTGTAGTTCAAAAAAGTATTGTAAATGATACAGCAACCAATTAGTATTCCTAATATTTTTAGGAAAACTATGAATTATGAAAAGGAGAACTTGATTTAAGGGAATGGTATAAAACTACCTTTAGTAGATTTTAAATGAAGGTGATTTCAATCTGGTTAGCTTAATCTCTTGCTTTAATTTCTTTTTTACCACATAGTGTATAAATTTTGGCATCTGCTTAGACCCCATTTTTCATTCCTTTCATAATACATTAAGGTTAAGGTGTTGTTACAAAGGAAAATTAGAGGAGGGACTGCTATATATGCCATGTTGAGCTCTGGAGAAAAGGCAGGATATATTGTATATATATTGAATAAATATATTGCTCAGTATTCTGTCTCTGTTTGCTACAGGAAAAGGAAGAGTTGATTGAAGAATGGCAGCCAGAACCACTTGTTCCTCCTGTACCAAACGACCATCCAGCACTGAACTACAATATTGTTTCAGGGTAAATTTGGATTATCATAATTTCATATTAGATTTACAGCCCAGTTTTTTGCATGTTTAGATGAAATATAATGGCATTCCAAAGTATATGCTTCTAGCAGATGTATTTAGGATTGTGACCTTGATCACTTTCTAGGGTAATTATGGATTGTTATCTTACAAATTTCAAGAACTGGGTTTCAGCACAGATTTAAACTCTAATATAGAACTGAGTTGTGAAATATGTCAAGTAAGCACAGTAAGTTACTTCATTTGCATCACTCTGCTTTGCAGATAAAATATGGATGCCTGATCCTTAGAGGTGCTCGTGAAATGAGAAATTTGTTTCCTTGGAACTTAAAATGAACAGACTGGCTCAGAAGTTCAGCTAAACTGTTCTAGGTAGCCTGTGTTGGTCAAACCAAAGCCAAGTACTTTTTGGTTGTTCCAAATGTTGACTAAAAAGCATCTTGGAGGGACCCACAGGGAAAGTAAGGCCACACTGATATGCCCCACCAATCTCTCCAATTGGTTATTCACATGCTTAGCCCAAGGAAGGAGGCAATGGAAAACCACTTCTGAAAAACCTTGCCAAGAAAAGTGCAGGAACTTGTCCATGCAGTCTCAGAATTGGACATGATTGAACAGATTAGAAAAGAATTGTTAATTTACTCAAACATTATTAGCACTAGTAACCCCAGATTTACTTAATTTGTTAAATGTTTCAGTAATTATCAACAGGCATAATCCATTCAAAGGGTATTAAATCTCAGAATACGGAACCTAAGACAGATACTCATGGATGTTTGGTATTTTCTACTCCACACTTATTTCAACAGTTCCCTGTTGGTTTGGTGGAAGAGCTTGTACTTTGCCTGCAGGACATCTCAGATTCAAAATTTAGCACATAGCGCTAGAAAAACTGGCTGCAATCCTGGCAAGATGCTGCCAGTCAACGTAGGCTGTATTGGACCAGATGGATCAGCAGTCTGACTGTGGTAGCTTCCTGTTTTACTAATGCAGAAAATGGAAAATCTATTTACAGTAACATTAAAAAGGACAGTTTGTATAACGAAGGAGGATTTTAACTGCTGCTCTTTTCTTAAACTAATTAGCTCTCTACCTAGTTCTCAGATACTTCATTCCTCCCCTTTTTCTCTACCAATTTTACATATGCACACTTAAATCTGAACTAGTTTCTGAAAAAATACTGGGTGTTACGCATGTTAAATCAGTTCTTAATACAATGGAGGTTAATGGAACTTCATCATAACTAAGCATATGAAGGATTGTAGCCTTAAACATTAAATTTTGAGGATGCTTGTTTACTGTGCCATAAGTTTAAAAAGTCACAGAGGAATTTCATTATACCTCTAAGCCCACTTGGTGTTCTAAGTAACATTTGTCTATTTATATTCTCTATAAAATACACCATATTACATTGGTATTTCCTTATGTTGCCCTTTTTTACTGTTAATGTCAGGGAAATTTCTAAGCAAATTATGGATGTTTGGTCCCTGCTTAAAATGAATGCCAAAGTCTTTCTGAGAATGCCGTTATTATGTGGTAAATATTATGCATGGAATACATCTGCATGATGCATACAATTATACATATTAATAAATCATGAGATATTTTCTGTCTATGTGGCTTGATTTAGTCTAACAAAATAAGTGCCTTTTGATGTGGGATTGCACCGTGGTTTAACAAAGAGAAATGTTACATTCTTTAAAGCAGTGTGTGAAGTATCTCAAATAAACTGAATAAATGGCAACATGACAAAATTATGTTATTTTGAGGAATTCACTGCTTAAATGAGGTACCTTAATAAATGGCTGTGCTGAATTAGCTTTAATTTTCAAACATAGTCTTTTACATAGTTACAAATAGTTACAGAATAAAATTCTTGGACATATTCGATGACACAGGAGTGCAAGTAGTATGATCTTCAGAACATCTTTAATGAGATTGGTGTACCTAAGTATACAACCATAATAAATAAATTGATTGATACTTCAAAAAACCCCACAATTAAATGAAAGGATCTTTAAACTTAAAGAAAAACTAATAGAAACCAAAAAAAGAAAATAATAAAAAATGCCAAACAAACTAAAAAAGAAAAAAAATTACCATATATATTAAACTTATCAATAACCATTGGTTTACTAATAAATACCATAGACTACTATAAGTGTAGGAATTATAATTAGCTGCTCATGATAGTGATATGTAGGCTATGAAAAACTTCAAAATATATTATCAACTACATTGACTAAGCAATAAAATAATAAAAGACATTCCTTGGAATTCTGAAATGATGCATGTTGGGATAAAGAATTCTCAGTCCATGAGCAATATAGAGATCTGAAATGACAAAAATCCGTCAAATGTTAAGGTTATGATAGATGGTAGTATGCAGTCATAACTTGCTAAGTGATTACAGCAAAAGAAAAGTAAGGATTATTATTAGGTAAGGTTAAAAATAGACAAGCAGTTTTGTTCTCTGTTTATGGTGCAACCACATTTGAAACACTCCATGTACGATATTACGGTGCTGGAAAGCATACTGAAAAAGGTTGCAATTGATGCAACTTCTTGATGAGGAAAGGCCAGTGAGTTTCAGATGAAAAATAATATATAAGTAGAGTCCTTGGTGTTCTCTGAGCCTTGTTGTTTTCTTGCAGACATTTCATTGCCAGACTAGGCAACATCTTCTGCAAGAAAACAACAAGGCTCAGAGAGCACCAAGGACTCCACAGTTCAACCCTGAACTACAGATATTCTCTTTGATAATATATAAGTGTTGTGGGTATAATAGTTTTATGAACTCTTGTGTAGTTTGGAGCAAAAGGATAGTTTTTTTCTTCCCTTCATGTTAGAATGTTACTGAATTATATGAATTTAAAAGGAGATAAGACAAATCCAGCCTTTTCCCATCTGGTACTTTTAAGATGTGAATGCAGCTTCTAGAACTTCTGGAATGCTAATTGGGAATATTGAAAACCTCATCCTGAACATATCTGGAGAAAATTATGTAAATTAATAACAGTTAACCAATATAAAGGTTTAGAGAAAGTAAGCCTCTTAATAGCAGGTGATGGATGACTTGAAACTTGGCTATTGTGTAACTGATCTTCATTTGATTTGGAAGAACTTTTTGGTGTGCTGTTATTTGGAGTTATTACATCAAAAACGACCTGTATTTAAAGGAAGAGGTCAGATTGAGTCTTGAGCTAGTAAAATTGTGGTGTATAGGAAGAGTTGCAGTACTTAAATACAGGTTTTTAATGTTAAGGAACTTGGGTTATGAGTTATGTTGCACAGCTCTTTTCATAGGCTAATGTTCACCAGCCAAATGTAGGGATGTACCTAGAGCTCCCAAACAGTTGCCATATACTTTTTAATACGATTGAAGGGGACAAATACTAAATCCCTGTGGATAACTATTTTATTTTACATTAGTTAGATAGGTTAAATGTAAAATATATCATATTTTATTTTTCTCCTGATCATCCATTTATTTGCTTCTGGCCTTACTTTATTACAATATTCAAGGTAATATGCGACCCTCAACCTAAAAAAGTGTGTGCAGCCCTAGCCTAAAATGATGTGCCCATCTTCAGGGGGTGGGGAAGGGATATTTTTGTTGGAGTTTGCGCAGCATGTGCAGAGTGCCGGAAAGTGTTTGGCACGGGAGTTCAGAAAGAAGACATCAGGCATTTCATCAAAAAAGTTGTATTCAAAGAAAACAGAAATCATAAACAGTTTCTCATCCAGATTCCTGGATGGGGTTCAAAAGCTTCTTAAATACAAAAGAGCATATTTACAAGTACATGCACACACACAAGGGTTGAAGAGAAGCTGCAAACAGGAGAAGCAAGGTTATTGGACACTTAAACCTTGTTGACCAAATGAGGCCTGACCTTTGACTCTGCCAAACACTTAAGAAATTATTTGTTACCATGGATACCTGGGTTTCTTTAGCTTATTCCCAAGCAGAAACAAATAATACCAACAGTTTTGATGACTGCAGTACTTGGAAGCTTTTAGTTGTACTCACAAGGATTAATATTATGATCCCCAGTTATCACAGAATGTGTGATCAGTTCTTTCACATAAAATATTGAGACCACCAGTCTTATAAAGTAATGGCTTCTAGTTGTAGTATTTTGAAATTGCTGTAATTAAAACAAAGGCTGTCATTGAGTGGTATTGAATAATTCTGTTTGTTTGTTTACATTTTTATACCGACAAACTAAAAATGAATCCCAGTCATTTACATCAGAAAAATAGAAAGCATAGTTAAACTAACATCAAAATAACACACAAATCTATAACGGTGGAATATGCTCAGTGGTGATCATTCACATCTCAAAGGCCCTTTGGAACATATTTGTTTTTAATAATGGAGGGCACCAGCCTAATTCCCCAAAGAAAACTGTTCCATAACTGCAGATAGACAGACATCTCAAACCCAAACCCCGGTCTCCCACGTGACAGGTGGGGATACTTACCACTATACTATGTGGGTATAAGATGCAGGCAGGAACAGCATACACTGAACGCCACAACCAAGTAGCTGGCATTGTGTACAGGAACATCTGCACAGTGTACGGGCTAGACCCTCCCAAGTCCAGTTGGGAGGTTCCACAGAAGGTTGTGGAGAATGACAGGGTTACGATCCTGTGGAACTTCCAGATCCAGATGGACAGGCAGGTAGTGGCCAATCAACCAGACATCATGGTATTAGACAAGGACAAGGACACAGTGGTGGTGATAGATGTAGTGGTACCAAGTGACAGCAACATCAGGAAGAAGGAGTATGAGAAGCTGGAAAAGTAACAGGATGTAGAAAGTAAAGGCCAAAGTGGTCCCAGTGGTGGTAGGAGCATATGAAAAGAGCTGTGCAACATAAATCATAACCCAAGTTCCTTAACATTAAAAAATTGTGTTTACAGTACTGCAACTTTTCCTAGAACATAAACCACAATTTTACTAGCTCAAGACTCAATCTGACCTCTTCCTTTAAATACAGGTCATTTTTGATGCAATAACTCCAAATAACAGCACACCAAAAAGTTCTTCCAAATCAAATGAAGATCAGTTACACAAAAGCCAAGTTTCAAGTCATCCATCAACTGCTTTTAAGAGGCTTACTTTCTCTAAACCTTTATAATGATTAACTGTAACTCATTTACATGTCTCCTAATATCTCCCTTTACCTCACATACCTGAGTGACCATTAAAACAGTGGTTTTCAAACTTTTTTCAGGCCATAAAACATGTTCATTTAAAAAACAAATCCCAGAACCCATGATCAAGAGAGGTAGGTTGACTGATATAAACCCCACCCTTTCCATTGTAGCTTAGTCACTATGGGGGGAGAAAAAAATCTCCACAAGGGAATATGGGAAAACTCTTCTTAAGAGAGCAAAGAGTAGGAAAAAAGGCTAAGTTCCTTGCAAAGGATTTTTCCTTAGATCCTTGCAAAGAGAGTTTTTTCCCTTTAATTCTTTGTGGAAGGGCTAAGTGAAAAAAACCCTCCACAAGCACTAAACTTTTTTTTCCCCTTAGTCCCATGGAACCCATTCAAGTCCTTGTGGAACTCGTAAAGTTCCATGCAACCCAGTTGGAAAAAACTCCACATTAAAATATGTTGCAGGCATGCGCATGCTGGATGTGTTCAGCAGGCCCCTTCTATGTGGATAATGAAAAGAGATATTGCAATGCCAGCCAAAAGTGTTTCCTTGTCAACTTTCTTCTGAGCACAAGGCTACCCCATTTCAGTGGGTCTTGTGAATGTCAAAACTGACTGGCAGGGATGAAATCTTTTCCTTGAGATCCAAGCCATAATAACATCTGGCAATATTTATTGTATGGCACTTCAGTAAATTAGTGTAGAATATTTGTAGGACTGTTCGTTGTCACAGTCTCTTGATAGATGATTGCTTTAGAATGAGTTTTCTCTCTAGTTTATTTGACTGACTTTATTTGATGGCTTAGTTTGCAAGTCAATTGATCTTTCAGAGACTTAATTAAAATTAATTCATCCTGTGAATTCATCTTATGAATTAAGCAATGAAACAACAGATTTTTAAGCACACTGGATTTTCTTAAGTGGCATATTAAACCTTTTTCTTAGGATGTAATTTTGATATTAGTTGGTGCATGTTTATTATATTGTCTGATAGCACTGTTGTTACTCAACCAAAATACTTCTTTTTTAAAAATTTTAAAAAAATAGATAAAACATGTTCCAAAAACTCTGAAAAGTATTCCATGAAAGGTATGAAATGTGACTGTCAGCAATGAAGAGGTTCCTTTGGAATTCAACAACTGATTGTGAAATTAAATTTAAATTAAATTAAAACAAAACAATTTGTATTAATAGCAAAAAGAACAAGTATTCTTAACTAATATATAAACCTCTACAGCAAATAGTATCCCCACAGTTACTGATCGAAGAATTCTACATTTGTGTGTGTGGTTCCCCAAATTTGTTCACTTTGCAAACCATTTTTTTTATATATTTAAGGCCTCCAAGACACAACATTATCGTGAATGGCAAGGAATGCATAAACTTTGCATCATTTAACTTTCTTGGGCTTTTGGATAATGAAAGGCTTAAAGTAAGTGCCTCCACAGATGTCACAGTATAGACTTTATGTTAAAAGAACTATTTGAATGACCCATGGATGCTTATAATAATTTAGAATGTAATTGTTACTTTAGTATTCCTCCTCCTCCTCTCTGTATAGAACCTTTGAACAACTGTGTTGATATCTCTTAGTATTACATTTATTTACAAGAGTGCCTCTAGACTGCACATAGGTGTCATAGGATCTGGCCAGAAAAAAACAAACAAGGATTAGTTGGAGTAATAGGAAGTATCCTGGTGGGCTAAAGGGAGGTCAGAGTACAACATCACCATTCAGCTTGTGGTAAACCAAGTTTTCATTTTCAAAATAGTCCAGCAGCCTTGTGGGAGTGTCCATAGCATGCATGCCTGCATACATACATAGCCATCATGTTAGTCCCTCTTGGGTAAGCAATCTTATATAAAGTGGAGAGAAGGAGTTATAGTAAGCAAAAGAATTTACAGGTAGAAGATAAGAGAGAAGAAAATGTAACTAAATCTAGGTTACACCAACACCATTCACTGTACCTTTCTGTAGCTTTTGTCCTTTCAAATCAGTCTTGCTTCTGCTGTGTCTGTACATTGATTCTTACATTGCTTTTTCTTCTGTAAAGTTGCCATCTCTTTTTTCTTTTTTGGCAGGGGAGGGGGAGTTCATTAGCTCCATCCAATCATGAATTTCTCCTCTCAAGCCTATTCACTCTTCCTTCATGTATTTGTTTTGCATTTTAATTCTCTGTATATGATCAAAACACTTCAGGTTTTTTTTTTACTTTTGTAATCTGTTCACATTTATTTTTCACTCATTCATTTTTTAAATCTATATCTGTTGTTTTACCATGCACACTTATTAAGTTACCATTTCCCACTGTACTCAGCTTGTTTTTATGTCTCCTGATATATCCAACCCCTCATAATAAATAAAGCAAAAAACTCTTTTAGATATAGCCCTTTTCACTTCTTTTGATAACTTCCATTTTTCTCAACAAACCATGTTACCTCCTACCTTTCTATCAGCATTTGCACATCTTAAAATGTCTCCATTTATTTTCCTGTCTTTTGTGAACCATCTTTTAAGTACCCAAACTCAAGTAGTTGCTCTAATTTTTCCCACATATATAATTTATAATAATTCTCTCCTTTTCCCTGTCAGAAACAACTACTTTGATATTTCATATATTAATTTTCAGATTTGTTGTCCTTATTGCATCATACAATCTCACCAACATTTGCTGCAATTTATTCTAGTTCTTAGCAAACAACATAGCATTGTCTGTGTACAAAAGTACACATACATTCATATTACCAAGCAGCACATCTCCAATGTCATCACAGACATTTCTTAATACATTTACTCAAATACATTAAACAGAAGAAGGGGCATTACATATCCTTCTCTTAATATCTAGTGTAGGCTGCCCAGAGTTGTTCTGGAGTCAGGCACCTCTAAATCTCACGAATGAAGCTGCTCAGTGCTGAACCATTTGCTGAGCTTTCTCACACATGCTTTACTTCCATCGTATGCTGCTCTTCACACATATAGCAACCAGACTTGAGCTCCATATTTGGACGTAACGTTCCATAAGTCAAGTGTACTTGCTTTACCACACTTTTTCTCTAAATCAACAACTGTACAAAAAAACTTTTTTCTTCTACGTACATTTCTCAGAAACCTGCTAAAGAACAAAAACTCTGGTCTGCATATTCCCTGCCTGATGTAAGGCCATACTAGCTTTTCCAAATGTTGCTTGTCACATATCATACCCTTTTGATCAGAACTCTGCAACTTCCTAAAGACTTAAACTAATCCTCCTGTAGTTTTTTTTTAATTCACTCTTGTTACTTTTCTCTAAGGCAGTGAAACGTCTGCAGACCATCAATGTCTATAGAAGCCAACCATGTGGTCCTTCATAGCTTCCCTATATTTTCAGGCCAAAGCCTCTAATAGCCTCAGTCCAACATTCCCTTTTGCATGATGAACTGACAAGTGTCTGCTCACCACCTCAATCCCTTCTTCTCTGTGTGCACTGATAGTCAGCTGGTGGAACCCTGCTTACCACCGGTAGCCCTGCTTCCCTGTGTGCTCCAGATCAACTGGTTCACAAGAATGTATGGCTGGAAACTGATTTATTGAAGTGTACAATTGGTACAATAAGTAGCAACCTGAGTACCATTTTTTTTTTAAAAATGCAAATAAAAAATACTCGGTGAATATCTAAAAATGGGATTTCATTGTGCTGGAGATTCATTCAATCTTCATCCTTTAATATTCAGATGTTTGTATTGAACAATATTCTTGACCAGCAAGTTGGTAAAAACTTTAGTTGAAAGGTCTTTAGAACAGAAGGCATTCACAAATGCAATCATAAGCATTATCTTTTTAGCCAAAAAAAAAAAATTCCACGCTCTTAAAAATATAGGGAGGGAGTGTTTGCTTTATTGGTGGTCCATGCATTTTCCAAATGTTTATTTAGTGGTTCACATGTATAGAAAGTAAAGGAACCAAAATGATATTCTTTCAATCATCAGGCAAAGATGCAGTCTTTACACTTGTAATAAGTCACATAAGGAGACCCCATCCACATATTGGCATTTCTCCAGTTACATCTTCTACACCTGCAGCCTTATCATTTTTTAGTGTTGTCAAACGTTTACAATTTTCTTTTCATCAACGGTTTAATTCTACTCTTCAACATTAGAATGCCCTTCCTATACAAATCTCTAAAATACTCCTTCCAGCATTACATCCCATATTATTTCATTTCTTTAATTTTTAGTTCTATTCACTTTTCTCCTTGTTAGCCCTTTTCATCCACTTCTGGAACAATTTTTATTTCCATCAAAATCATGCCAAAGAATGTTACTTCTTTACCATCTTCTTTCTCTTAAGATCTTCAAAATTCCACCCACGCATGCTATGGGAGGTGATAGGATGTCTGAATGAACAAAAAAAAGTTTCTCTGGTCCCACATGCTGTCTGTATGAGCCCAGGAGATTATTCCTGGGGGAATGCAGACAGACATAGAAAAGTTATGTTATAAAAAATAATGGTGATATGAAAGGATCAATATAATGTATGATATCAATGTGGTAATCATTTTATTCTACAACAGAATTACATGTAATATTTTATTGTTATACTTCTTTGAAGAATGCAGCCCAGGCATCTCTGGCAAAATACGGTGTTGGCACATGTGGCCCTAGAGGATTTTATGGCACTTTTGGTAAGTATTGCATACTTTTCAATATAGGATTGAATGTGTTAACAACTACCTTGATTATAACTTCATGTGAAAGAATTGAAGCTGGGAAGCCCTGGTGATATGTTTGCACAGTTTAAAGAGATGCTTCTGAAGCTCCTTACATTCAGCTTTGTATTTAACCATCCTGAATAGTTTAGTATATTTGCAAACTTGAGCAGTTTGCTGCTTTTTTGAAAGTCAGGATCATTTAAGAGCAAGTTAATACAAATTGGCCCTGACACAGATTCTTAAGTCAGGCAGCATGCAAGCTTAATATATTATTATTACTATTATTCTCCATTTCTTACTTACTTCCATTGAAAAAATTGTCTGTTTAGTCCCTCCTCCTCTTCCTCTTCCTCCTCCTCATTATTATTACTATTATTTTATCCTGCCTCTTAAATACTTCAATCAGCTCAAGGTGGCGAGCATACATAATATTCCTGCCTCCTATTTTGCCCTCAGCTCAACCCTGTGAGATGGGTTGGGCTGAGAGATTGTGACTGGCCCAAAGTTACCCAGCTGGCTTTCGTGTTGAAAGGAGTTCTAGAACTCAACGGTCTCCTGGTTTCTAGACCAGCACCTTAACCACTACACCAAATTGGTTCTCTTTATTCCTATTTGTTGCTTTCTTTAGCCAGCTATCGGTCCCTAAAAGGACATGCACTTTTCTCCTATGATTCCTAGTTTATTCAAGGGCAGTTGATAGGTAGAGGGTGAGAGACTTTATCAAAGGCTTTTTTTAAAAATTAACAATTCATACATGCTCCACCACAGTTCCTGTCGATTCACACATAACTGCAGTGCTGCTGTTTTGCTAAAAAATCCTGGGTGGCATGCTGAGATTTAATTATTCCCACCTTATGATTCTGATGAAGATTCATTTACCTTTCATTTAATTTTCATAGCTTTGAAAAGTGTTGTATAAGGAGGTTTAACTGTTGTTGAAGATTGAAATGTCTAATACTGAAGTATTACTTTCAAAGAGACCACAAGAGGGCAGTCTGCTGACTGGTTGAAGCATTTAAATTAGCTTTTTACACAGTAATGCAAATATTCTAAAATAATATATATATATATATGACAATCATGGTATTTTAATCTAGGCCTGAAACAGAGGATTTTTGTAATTCAAATCCTAGTATGAAAATCCCAGTCTGTGCTTAATCATGATATTGTGATGATATTTCACATTCCCTTTACATCTCTTTAATGACAATAATAGTACTATGATCCTAAGCATTTACTTTATCTTCATAATGGACTGACTTTCTGGAAGTGTAAGTCTTGCAAGTGTTTTTATACATAATTAAAATGTCTTCCATGATGCCATGTGGAAATGTCAGGTCTTACAATGGAGTTATTCACCTTACTATAGTATTTTGGCATTATGGATCAATCATTTTCTCTGTAAGAACTGCCCTGATAAATGTCCATGCCTAACTGACCTTAGCTGATCTCTGAAAGCCAGCCAGGTTTAGATCTGATTAATTCTTAGGTAGAATTTTAAGAAATATCAGGGCAACAGATTAATCTTGAAGTTGGAAAAAAAAATCCTAGAAGGCAGCAGTGGCAAACCACTTCCATATTTTTGCCAAGAAAATTGTTTGGGTGCGTTCAAGAAGTCTCTAGGAGTTAATTTTATCAAATCAGTGGGTGGTAGTAAAATTCTTTCTAGCTCCTTTATTGAAGTTAAAATCTGGGGTGAAACTTTACTATTACTAATAGTAATACTATTACTATAATTATTATTACTATTATTACCCCTTCACACAAAGCTGGTTCCTGGAGAAGCCACTTGTAATTTGTGCGAAGGGGCTCAGAGGGGCATGTTTGGGCACGAAGGGGCACCTTTGAGTGAAGGGGCATGCTTTTGCTGACTTCACACGAAGCCAGCAAAAGCACACCCCTTCACTCAAAGGTGCCCCTTTGCGCCAAGGCACACCACTTGTTGTCAGATGTTGGTGAACGCTGGCGTGTCACCCAAAACTTCATGGTGTGTCACCTTTGACACGCATGTCATAGGTTCGCCATCACTGTCTTAGGTTCATTGTGGATAGCTTAATGACTTTGGGGGGAAAAAACTGTTAGGAATCATTAGAAAAGGAAGTGAAATAAAACTGTTTCTTTACAGGATTCTATGATACATCTGCATCTGGAATACTGGGTATTGTTCTCGTTGCCACATGAGCCTTGGCTGTTCTTATGTGTTTATTTGCCCTACCCGAGTTTGCATTTACTTAAGGGACAAGAACAGAACAGTGAATGACTTCAGCCTTGTTAGGCATTCTGTTATCTGTAACTCAATAGTATGTGAATAGTCCAGATACTTCCCCTGCTGCTGTTGCGTTAGGGATATATGAAGAAGGAAAACCTTCACAAGTATAGCTGCGTGTAGGTCGACTTCAGCACAAGCCTGGACCTAGCATTAATAGTAATATGCATGCAGGCTTTCTCTAACTATATAAATGTTTGCAAAAAACTAATGTCATTTGTGTAGTGGAGGCAGCACCTAACAGAATGTTCATGTGCTGAATGCTCCAGTTAATGTGAAAAGAAATCAGACTTTTGTGTGAGGTAAAAGAATAGGATATCAGTCAGTATATGTTACTCCACTTTCTGTAGGAAATAAGTAATAATAGTGTCACACTTCCAGTACTAAAGAACTTGAGAAGCTTCAGTGGATTTTTCATTGTGTTAATAACCTTCAATACTTGTGAGATTTTTAAAGCCAGAATTCTGCTCATATATATGTGAACTATACTTCCTAAACAGATGTACATTTGGAACTGGAAGAGCGACTTGCCAGATTTATGAAGACTGAGGAAGCTATCATATATTCCTATGGATTTGCTACAATTGCCAGTGCTATTCCTGCCTATTCAAAACGGGGAGACATTTTGTTTGTGTACGTACCCATTCCTGATATTTAGAAAAAAAAAATCTGGAGAGCTAGTTATCTATATACTACTGAAACTCTTGTGTCTGTCTGTTTGTAACCTTTAGCTAGGCGAAACGGTGCATCGTAGGGCAACAATTTTTGAACCAAGGTACCTCAAATGGGCTGACTTACAGAATGCGTCCAAAATCCAGGACCAATAACTCCTGTGGAATGGAAATTTGGCAAATGTTATAAAACATTTTATGACATAAAAATTATCATAAAACATTTTATGACATAATACAAAATGTCATAAAATATTTCCTATAGACAACACCTGATGTTTGTGCTATACAGTTCAATATGAATGACATGGGCTATTTTCAGGCAGATACATCTCTGAATATCTCCCTGAATTTTTAAGAACTTTTCCAGTGAAGTCAGTACATTAGAAGCTCTGCCATTGTTGAAGGCATTGAGGAATCTGGTAAGGAAATATCTCTGAAATGATGACTTCATAGTTGTCTAGTTAAAGATTAAAGTTCGATATTAAATAGTAATTTAAATTGTGGAGTTGTATTCCACAAATAGTAATTTTAGGACCAGTGTAGGGATTATAGAGAGCCAGTTTGGTCTAGTGGTTAAGGCTCTGGCCTAGAAACCAGGAGACCGTGAGTTCTAGTCCCGTCTTAGGCATGAAAGCTGGCTGGGTGACCTTGGGCCAGTCACTCTTAGTCCAACCCACCTCACAGGGCTGTTGTTGTGGGGAAAATAGGAGGAGGAAGGAGTATTAGGTATGTTTGCTGCCTTGAGTTATTTATAAAAATAATAAAGGCAGGATAGAAAATAAAATAAATTATTATCTTGAGCTCTTCATTCATTTGTGTAGAAAAAGAATGCACAGCTTTCTCTGGACACAAGACTTTTCAGTGGCATGGTGGGGACTATACCACAATTATGTTTAATTTAATTTACACTAAAATCTAATGAAAATTAAATATAGTTAATATGATTACTTTCTAGTCATGTATTTATTTTTTTAAGATCATCATCATGTCTGAAAAATTAATTTTATGATCAAATAAGATTACTGAATATATTTATAGCATATAGTTATTTAATAAGCTTTTTTGTAGGAAAAATGTGAACATGGTGTTCCAGTACTTAGAGAAATTGTCATGGATAATTTTTCAAAACTCATTTAAATTGTTTAAGTTTTACTTAAGAGCTCTCATTTGATCTTGTCAATTTCAAAGCATTGCTTTGGTATCATTTTCAGTTGCTTGTTAAACTACAATTTTAATCATTTATGAAATACTTTTAAAATGACTACTTCTTACAATAGATTGCTGTTGCAAAATAAACTGTTTTAAAAATTACTAGCAGCTGTTCAAATGCTTTGTCAGTATTCCCATAGGATATAGCCAAGTAAAAAGTGCAGTTGACAAGAGTGATTAGAATAAATTAATATCAGACAGGAATTTCATCTAGGAAAGTTTTGTTAAATTGCTTATGTTTGTCCTGGGCCTGTAACTATGATCCTATGCATATACTCAGAAGTAAATACCACTGAGTTCAATCAAATTTATTCTCAAGTTAGTGTGTAGGATTGCAGCTTGAATATTTTTTTTCTGATCTGTGTAACATAACAATGCACAAACTTTTATGGGCCCAAGGACTGCACTTTGTCTGAATGTTGCAGGAACCTCATTCCAAAAGTAGATGAAGCCAGACAAATCATCATGTTTTTTCTTACAGCACTTATACCTCACAAAATGCAATAGACTGCAGGAGGCTTACAAATAAAACAAAATATCCATAACTAAAATCCAATATAATATCAATAAATCAATTAAAATTAGCAGTAAAATTGATTAAAATTAGAATTAAATTGCAAAAATATTAGGCCCAAAAGTACAGTGGAATAGTAAGGAAAGGACAAAAAGTTTGATTTATTTCACTGTAATTAAAATTAGTATCAAAAGATTACTTCAAATAAATTTAACTTCTCCTTGTTAAAATTTCAGTTCTGTAGCCATATTTAGTTTGAGGGGCTATCCCTAGGGGCTTTGGGGGCAGAATATAACCCTCAGGCTGTGAATGATTGCAATAGCTAAGTATTACCAGCAACAATAATTCATCCTTACTTATATTCAGTAAGGTAGCAGACTAAAAACCCCAAAAAAGCTCTAATGAAATAATTTTCAAAGTACACATTCAGTTTACCTTTATAGTTAAATGTTCAGAATTAATGTGGAACCATCAGCAAAGCTCTCACTTAAGAAGCTTATAAATATCTAAACGTCTCTGGCAAGAAGCTTTGGCAGCTGCCTGAACTGAAAATAATTTTTCCCCAGCACAAATTCAGAGTTCTCTTTAGCAAGATTTGTTAAAATGAAAGTAATTGTAGAATTCCAGCAAGTGAATTACAGGTCATCCTTGTTTAACAACCACTCATTTAGTGACCATTTGAATTTACGACATTACTGAACAAGTGGCTGTAAGTATGAGGACCATGACTGGTCCTCATACTTACAGCCATTGCTGCATCCCTGCGGTCATGTGATCCTGACCCCAGCTTGTGATGACAATGTTGCAATGTCCTGCAGTCATGTGGTCGCTATTTGCGACCTTCCGCACCAGCTTCCAACAAGAAAAGTCACCATTTGCAACCTCCTGCTGACTGTCATCAGGTCGCAAATGGTGACCTCATGACATGCTTAATGATGGTGCAGGATCCGCTTGACAACAGCAATCGGAATTGCCGAAACTGATGTTGCTAAGTGCTGTGGTCACATGATGTCATGCTTTATGATTGTGTCACTTAGTGACAGAAATTCCAGTCCCAATTAAGCGAGACTAGCTGTACTTTTCAATTTAGAACCAATGTTAACTCATTGTGTATTAGAATAGAGACTTTCTCACAGCCCTATGGTGCACTAGAGGGGAGGGGACTTTCTTCATTAATAATGAGAAGTCTGGAATTGGTTGTTTATATAACTGTCACTTTAATCTTAGTCTGAAAACCAGCTTTTATAATCCTTATTGAAAAGGAAGGTTTTTGCCACTTTTCAGGTGGACAAGAACTTTTTCAGAAAGACTTCTGTTTCAGCACTATATGTCATGAGTAAGGATGGTGAGCAGGGGGCTCCCACCCAGACTGTCAAGCGCATGCGTAGCACTGAGGAACTGTTCAGCCATTCAAAGAGACACAGATCGGGACTGCCTTAACCCTTGGGGTTTATATGGCTGGGTTTTTCCCACGCTTCCTCAGTTTGTTAGGATTCTTGTTAAGTACTAGTAATAAATATTAGAGACCAAGTCATTGTCTCAGTGTGTTTCCTGGTAGTTAGGACACTATACTACAAAATGGACTGATTTCTGATAGCAAATCAGAACTTTGGAAACTTGCCTTGGATTTCTGAAGTGACAAAGGGGTAGATGTCATTTGCCCTCTCTCAGTGTTTGGATTATCTTGCCCAGCTGGTCCATATAGGAGTTAAACGCTTTAGAAGAGGAAATGAATCCAGAGGGAATGTTGTAGTGCTAAGACAAAAGGAAGAACTGAAACCATTGCAGCACATTGCCTTTGAGTCCTAATTAAATTAGGCAGTCCCAAAACAAAGAGTCAATATTACTGAACACTGACTCTTGAGAAAGCAGGAAACTCAACAGCAGTACTTTGTCTCCTACAAGTGAAATTAAAGAGTTCTACGTCATAAACGGAGCCTTCCAGACTGGAAGGAATAAAATTAATTTTAAGAAAATATGCCTGTAGCTGAAACTGCCAGCACATAGTCAAAGCCTTTGCTTAGATATGATAAACTTGAAAAAGATACAGCTTTTAAAGAAGTAATTTTAGAACATCTGCCTTAAGAATTGTTGAAACCATAAGCTCTAATAAGATTTTTTTTTTAACCAACCAGACCTCACTCTGATTTGCCTGCTCTGATAAGCCAAATGGGGCAAAAGTTTCACTTTAAGAACTTTGTCTACCTGGCTTGCACAAATATAACAATAATTTATAACTTTTTCATACCTGAATATAGTTTAATTGGAGTTAGGAATGCAAGTGTAGAAAAGAGTTACATGAAGCACCAATATGTTATCACGCATTGTGGAGAAACGTTAGCCTTGAAGAGTTAGTCTAAACCGAGGGCGAACTGAGAGAATTCTTTGTGTATTTACAGTGATGAAGCAGCCTGCTTTGCCGTTCAGAAGGGGCTACAGGCATCCAGAAGCAACATTAAGTTTTTTAAGCATAATGATATAGCTGATCTTGAGCATTTACTACAAGAGCAAGAGATTGAAGATCAAAAGGTACCGGTCTTTTGAAGAAATTTGAGTACAACAAGCAATATTTTTTAACTAGATAGCATATCTGAATGGCTTCATTGTTCATTATTTATCTTCTAAGCCATCCTGAAACCTGATGTGTAACATTTGAAATAGATTTAGGTGCTGTATTTAATTTAGTGATTGCATTGCTTGAAAAAGGCAGTGACATAACAAACAGGATAAAAATCTGCCAGTAGAATTGGATGCCTTTTATTTTGTACACGGGTGCGCATACCCAGCTACGTTGTCACTGATAATCAACACAGGGTTAAAAATGCTCAGTACTTTGTTTTGTTTCTGAGAAAAGTCGTAGATAGTAATCCTTTGGACCATGCTCCTCCCCTGGGTAAAGTATTTATTGAAGTAAATCATCCTTTGTTTTAGAAGGCTAAGAAAAAACAGCAGTAAGCATTTTAATCAGGTACTTGTTAAAAGAGTGCTTTACTGTATATAGAGAGCATTTTCTCAGTTACCAGTATGCTTACTGCACTTCTGATAGAGTGAACATAACTTGATTTTCAACATACTATCTACTTCTGATAACAAAAAGTAAGCTAAGACATTGTTTTTCATTAAAAAAAAAAAAGGTGAGGTATTTATACTAAATTGTTTCTCTACAGAATCCTCGAAAAGCCCGTGTAACACGAAGATTTATTGTGGTGGAAGGGTTATTTGTTAATACTGGGGACATTTGTCCTCTGCCAGAATTGGTAAGTAATTCCTTTGTTTGTTTGTTTTTTAACACAGCAAGCTTTACAGACTGCAAAGCTAAAAATGAAAAAAAATGCTAAGTTGCTTACTGAAAGGGATTTGATCTTCTATAAATAGATGCTAAAGGTGATCTTCCCTGTGCCAGCTTTGATGCTGGTTCCAGTAAGATGGTGGCTGAGGCAGAGAGCTGAAGAGCAGACTTGGCAATGGCAAGTCAGAAGGCAATAGTTCTGCTGTATTCCATTCTCTTGTCCTGCTGGAAAAAGTTAACGTTCAGATGTTTGCCATAATTTAAAGGCTTAGATTTTGAGGGCCAGCCCCTGGACTTTCTACACTTTTAGGCAATACAGTAAACATCTTTTACAATCATAGTGCTCAGTGTTCCACTGAACAAAAGTCAACGAACTGAGCATCAAATCATTCAGCATCAGAAAAATCTCAGTTTTGTAAAATCAACAGTTACTGCTTATGACTTTCAAAATCAGGCTTAAAATCATAGCTGCTGCAACATCTGCAAGGATGATTTCATCAAGTTTTGTACAGGAATGAGAGAATGTCAGTATCCTCTGTAGTCTAGTACGATTTCTACCAGCTTGAAGCAGCAGCAGATTCCACTAATTAAGAAAACGCTTTCACAATTGCCAAGTTTATGTAACATAAATAAATTCAGTTTCTTGGCAAAGGAATATTTTTTCATAGAACATAAATATTGACAGGTCCACCATCCTGGGGTCATTTTATACTGAGGATGCAGGCTACAAATGGTGCTTTTAAAAAATTCCCCATGGTTAGTTACTCAAAATCCTACTTCTTTCCATAACACACGACGTCTTAGTGAGAAAGTGTATTAGAGTGTTTCTGTGTGCTGTTTGAAGGATATCCTTCTCTCAAACCTCAGTGTAACTGTGGCAAAATAAAATATTTAAAAATATAAACATACCATAAAAGGCAATCTGTCTAACTTACTAACACTAGTAGCATTGATGTTACCTTACCTAGACCACAAAAAGTCAGTTTGAAACAAAAAATGCAGCTATGGTTCTAGAAGATACTCTGTTCATCTGTGCGTAATCAGTGGAAATCTACATCTAGCAATGAAAATGCGTGAAGGTTGAGTGTTGGGCTGAGGGCAGTCAGTGGTAGAATATTTTGATAAATTATGAAAGTATTTGGTAGAGTGCTTTTCCTGAGCATTCGTTAATCTTGCATTGCTTTGTGTGATATGTTAATGCATAATCTGCAGGTAAAGTTAAAATATAAATACAAAGTGAGATTATTTTTGGAAGAAAGTCTCTCCTTCGGAGTATTGGGAGAACATGGACGAGGAGTTACAGAACATTTTGGAGTCAATGTAAGTGTGTGACGTACCTGGATAATAATAGAGCTTAATGCTAGGAGCCAGGAAGAAAATACGTTTTGATCTAGTATCATTTTTACAGCAATGTCTTTACAGAAATTAAAGAAAATATATGAAGTGTACATGGCAGTCTTGTGTGTTGCATACATAGTAAGCAACGTAGCACCCACAGCATTCATGGAACCTCAGAATTAGAAGAATTTTTCTTTTTTTAATTTTGTAAGATCTTCTCATCTCATGAGATTTCAGTGTTCTCACAAGATCTCAGGAGAAATTTGGCCATTTTATAATTTTAAATATTTTATTGTACTTTATATGAGTACCCATGTCATTAGATATGATCGTGCAGTGGTGCCCATCACCTAAAAAGATTCCTTGCCTCTGGCATAGATCCTCCTTTTAAATACCAGTTTTTCATTGAAATGATAACTTTTTGGCAACAGTATTTTAGAAGAAAGACAGGTTATCACTGTCTTTAAATGATTTACTCCAATGTCCTCAGTTGCATTTTGGAGAGTTGTCTGAAAAAAACCTGTATAAGTTTAATAAGAATTTGCTTTAGATTGCATCAAAACGATTAAAAAAACTAATTAAGAACAGTTATGCCATTTTTCTTAGTGCCATGGAGAAAGTATATATAATAGTATGACTCCATAATATGTATGTTGCAATTTTGTAAGCTACCCAGAGCCACATATATGAGATCCGTGGCCATATAAATCCATTAAATAAAAATGAATAAAATAATAAAATAATAATAAAATAAATATTAAATTTATAATTTATAATGCTTAAAACCTTTGGTTCATTTTACAAAATACTGCGAGGAACCAGAGGGCTACCTATAGTGCAATTTGTATGTTCAAGAGCTTTTTAAGCCTCTTAATTTCAAGTCAGCTGCGTGACTTTGGGCCAGTCACTCTCTCTCAGCCCAACTCACCTCACAGGGTTGTTGTGGGAAAAATAGAAGGAGGAAGGAGTATTATGTTTGTTCCCCACCTTGAGTTATTTATAAAAATAATAAAGGCGGAATAAAAATAAATAAAATATAAATACAAAATATAAAGAATCCACAATTCTTCCAGAAGCAGTGTTAAGAAATTGACTACGTCCCTTCACATAAAAGGAAAAAAAAATGACAAAATCCCAAAAAACAATAAATAGTTAAAAACAGGAGAAAACACAGATAACCCAAACTAAGACAACCATGACCATAACAGGGGTCCCATGAACATATTAATGCCAGGCCTGGTACCAAAGCCAGGTCTTAGGGCTTTCTGGAACCCCAGGAGAGAGGGCACCAACTGTATCTCTGGGAAGATGCCGTTCCTGAGAGTGGGACCGTGACACAGAAGGCATGCTTCCTCAGACCCACTGTGCCATGAAGGGCTTTTTAGGTGATGACAGGCAACTTGAATTGCACCAGGAAGCTGACTGGCAACCAATGTAGCTCATGTAGCAGTGGTAATACATGGGCATAACAAAAAGTGCCTGTTACTGCTCGTGCTATTGCATTTTATACCAGCTGTAGCTTCTAGATGGTCTTCAAGGGCAGCCCCATGTAGAGCAATTGCAATAATCCAATCATGAGGTGACTAGAGTGAGTAACTGAAGGGACTCCCAGTTGAGGAAGGGACACATCTGGCACACAAGATGAACCTGTGCAAAGCCCCTCCTGGCCATAGCTGCTACCTGCCCTTCGAGCAGTAGCTGTGAGTCCAGAAGGACCTCCAAGCTGAACACCAGTCTCAAATGGGGAAGTGCTATGCCATCCAAGACCAATGTTGAAAATGTCCCCAGTCCAGGGGCCAAACAGCCACAGCTACTCAGTCTTGCCAGGATTGAGCCAAAGTCTGTTCTACCCCATTTGGACCCAAACAGCCTCCAGAAACTGGGTCAGTACACCAACAACTTTACCTGTGCAGCCTGAGGTTGAGATATAAAGTTGGGTGTTGTCAGTATGCCAAACCCCAAACCGACAGATGACCTTAAATTATTCTGGAATAATGTGCTGTGTAATAATCAAGAAATGGCACTCTACAAGTTACCAGAAAATCCTGTAATTTTATGCTGTTTAATTGAAATTGTGGAACCTGTAGTTTACAATATAAGTTGTATTTAAACAGTGTCTAAAACAAGTATAGCACAATTTTGGAACAGAATAAAAGCACTGAACTTTTGTGTTTTTTCCTGCCTTGTACTATTGATTGCATTTTTGTTCTTTGTATTTGCTTTTTCTATATATAATATTATTTTTAAAAAGACAGAGGGAGAAAAATGAGCTGAGGTTAGAACAGTCTCAAATACACTTAGCTCTTTTAGATCTTGATGGGTGGAATAAGAAACTTCAAATGGAAATATGTGGTAGCAGAAATGCAAACTGCATTTCTTCTTTCTTGTAACTTCACTGTCATTCGTTAGGGATTTTTTATTATTTAGCTGTATATAACTAAATTCTTTGGAGAGTTAGTATTTACTTTCTTATAGCTGTATGACTGTAACTAAGCTTTCACTTTTTAACATTAAGCAATTGGCATTTCTTGTGTTAGATTGATGATATTGATCTTATAAGCGCAAATATGGAAAATTCTCTGGCTTCTATTGGAGGATTTTGCTGTGGACGATCCTTTGTTATTGACCACCAGGTATGTGAAAAATCCTTGAAAGGCAAACTGTGATGTATATTACGAAGTTAACTTTTTGTGGAGCACTGTATCCAACATAGGTAATTATTTGTATGCTTATTTATTGATTGATTGTTACAATTATGTCCCACTGCAATCAAATAAGTCCCTTGGTGGTTCTCAAGATATATAAAAAAATAACTAAGCCGTGGTAAGTCTAAATAAAAACATGTATAATCAATTTAAAAATCTATAAAAACTATCCGACAGGAGAGACCAGAAAACATATATTGTCAAGTTGAGCCACATATATACATTGTTGGCTGATTCTGCATTGGAAGCACTCCATGAAACAGCTGTTTTTTAACATTTTCATGAATTAAATCAGGGAGGTGGCCAGTCTGCTGGAAGGCTGCTCCAGGTGCTGTCACTGAAAATCAGCATCATTTAGCTCAAACCCCTTTACTTCATAGAAATGAGAAACTATTAGCTGTTTGTCCTGAGGCAACCTTATTGGGCAGGCCTATTCCAGTTAGAAGTATCAGGATGAATGGGAATACACATCCTCTCAGTCTTGCACATATCTGGTACAAATTGCTTGCTCTCCATGTTGTCAGTTCAGAATTATATCAATTGTTGGCAGCCATAGGACTTTGTGGGAATAGCATGTCAGTATCAGATGCTGGGAATTAGCTTTTATTTGGTACAGGAAAATCCATGCACCTTCCTCGTCAAGAATGAACTGCCCTGACATGGTGTAGCTGACAGGTGAGGGGTGGAGAAAAGATATAACTAGAAAGATGTTAGAATAACAGCCAATTGTTCTGTTCCTTTCCTGATCTAATTATCATAATTATCACAGACACTAGGCTAGTTATATTCCCTTTGAAATGATAAGGAGACTTAGGTTGTCTGTGTACAGGATGGTTGTAACTCTGAAGAATTTTTAAATATAGCACTTTGAGATTTTTTGGCAGGTTTAAACTGATCTGTCAGACCATGTTATATATGTAGCTTTTGCTGGTGTGGACAAAGATGCAGTTTTGAATTAATCAGACCATGGACTTTACATGTAGATGTTGCCAATAAGAATGTAGACACAGCTATAGATTAACTGTTGTATTTACAGAGGCAAAGATTGGGTTTTTTTCCCTCAAATACTTTTGAAATAGAAAAGTAAAGTTAGATTTATTAAGTGTTAATGCAGACATATTTGTTGCTACGATTTATATGTTGCTTAAGCTAGCAAGGCTCAAGTTAGATAAAATACATAAATAAGAACTCATCTCTGTCTTTTTGGATACAGTGTTCTTAAATTCAGGTTTCTCTTCCTTTCAGTTAAATAAATAGTTCTTTTAGGAAAAGCTGCATATTTATCAATAGAGAATTTATATAGAGAATAAAGAATACTTGGAAGTTTACTCCTTTAATCTTCTCCTTCTCAGAGGTTGTCTGGTCAAGGCTATTGCTTTTCCGCCTCTCTGCCTCCCCTCCTAGCTGCTGCTGCTATTGAAGCTCTCAGTATCATGGAAGAAAATCCAGGTAATTTTTCAAGAACTGAATAATTTTAGAGAATCAAATTATGTTCTGAAAAGTACTTGAGCTAGAGACATGGATTCACATTCTGGCATGGACTTACTGGGTGGTTTTGACTATGTCAGTCACAGTTGCCTGCAAGATAATGTGGGATTGCAGTTCGTATTCGTCTCGAACTGAGAGTTTTCAGAATGATGTCTATACTGGAAGTATATAGATTATAAACTTAGGTCTATCTTAACTGCAGAGAGGAATGCATAATGTGGTAGCAAAGTTTGCAGATGATGCATGCTTATCAAGAAAGGCTTTCTAGCAGTTTAAGGGACTGTAAGAAATGTTAAAAGAGCTTCATTTCATGCACTACACCATGGAAGAAGAGAGAACAGTCATATTCTTTGAAAAACGCTATCTTATCGCCCACTCAGTCATTTGTCAAGGCTAAATATACACAGCTCCTTTATCTTTCTTCACAGGGGTTGATTTCTAGTTTCCTGAACATCCTCATTACCCTTTCTTTGAACCTGGTCCATTTTCTCTTACTCCTTCTTAAAATGTGATACTCAAAACTGTTCACAATAGTCAGAGTGGGATCACACCAAAGCAGAGTGGCTTCCCATAATTTACGAATTATATTTTAGTTGATCTAGCCTAAAATTGCACTTTTTTTTCCCCTTTTTGGTGATAGGAATAGCATTTGTTTTTCTTCATCTAGCACTTCATCAGTTCTCCAGGATTCTCCATAGGTAGTACATACAGGATTATTCAGACTGTCAGCTAGTTATGCCAAAAGTTTGGGGTGTAATTCATCTGATTCTGGAGATTTAAACAAATTCAAAGTAAAGACATATTTCCTACCACGTTTTTTGTCAATTTCTAGCTTCAGTCCTGCCCCTTCAGCCTGCCCTTCACAAATTTCCTGGTGGAATACATACTTACTTGATTACAGAAAATAAAGTCAGTCTGGCTTTTCTTCATGTTGCCTTTATTGGCCAGTTGGTATGCTTTTCCTATCCTTTTATTTTGAAAATATCTAAATCCTTTTTTTACTATTCTTGATATCCTTCACTATCTCTGGCTTATTCTGACCTTTGACTTTCCTGAGGCCATCTCCCAAGATCTAGGTTACCTATTTGTACTCTTCCTTTTTGAAAGCTTTCTTGCCATCTGTTCATTTCTAACATGTGTCCTATTTCTTTTCAGATCTTCCATAAGCCTTTTGTGTAGCTTCTTTTGCTATCCTACATTTTTCCTCTTCACTGAATTTGTTTCCAGTAGTGTTTTTTAGTATCTCTTTTAGGACTTGCCCACCATAAGCTATTTTTCTCATTAGCTGGAAGAGTTTTCCCCCTCCACAGGGTCCTACTTAACATTGCTCTGAACTTAATAAAATCCACTTTTTTGAACATTCAAAATACTTGTTTGATTATGAGCAGTTTTATTTTCCCTTAAAATCATGAAGATTATATGTTATTTTCCTCCAATGTTTCTGCTACTTCCATTTTCTCCACTATTTTTCTCTCTTGATTGATATAAAATCGAGAATAGCTGACCCTTTCCCCCCTTCCTAGACCTTTGAGGGAGAATGTTATCAGCAACACAAGTCAGGAATTTCCTGGAAGATTGTGCTTGGCAGAATTTCTCTCTCAACAATGTCAGAGTAATTAAAACCCCTATTACTACAAATTCATATTTCTTAGAAAGGTCTACAGTTTGCTTTTGGAAAGCATCATCCACAGCTCCTCTTTGGTAGGGAGGTCAATAATAGACACCAACAACGGTGTTGCTTAATTTGTTCCTGTACTTATTTTAACTTATAACATTGGCAAGTTCATTGATTTAGATATCTGAACAGGAATGGATATGTTTAATGTACTGTGCAACCTTTCCTCTTTTCTGTTGCTTATGTCCCTTCCAAACAAATGGTACCCTTCACTTCCTATATTCCAGTTGTGGGAATCATCATATTTTCCCTGCTATACGAAGAACTCAAACTCATCTTGTTTACTTTGGTACTCTGAGCATTAGTGTATAGGCAGTGTACTTTATGAGGCAGCATTCTTTCTGATTTTTCTTTCAGCCTTTCTTTAAAAGGCTCCATTTCAGCAACACTTCTACTTATTATAATGTATAAGTCTTTATCTGAGATACTTAATGAGAGGATTTCTGTTTCTGCCTCCCATTAGATTCAGTTTGAAGCCCTTTCGTGTATTTCCCCATGCTTTGGCCAAACACATTTTACCTGTATTTGTTAACCCCATCGTATTTCAGCAGTTCATCATCTAGATAACTCAAACTATGATTCCAGAAATCAAATCTCCTGTGAACATCACTTATGTGGCTGGCTATTGATCTGTAGTATTCGTCATTCCTTTTCTGGTCCTTTTCTGTGGGCTGAAAGGATGGATGAGAATGTTACCTGCAGACACATACCCAGAGTATTGGATTTCTTTCTTTAATATTTAAAGTTTGATCACAAGGTTATAGTTGTTCTTTGCAAGAGCACTTGTCTCCAAATGTATCAGCAGGAAAAGATAATTTTCATTAGATTTGATACATCTTGGATGTTGTTGTTCTGTTGCATCTTCAGTTCTTGCTCTTGGCAGATATCACCCTTCGCAAGCTGATGGGTCTGACTGACCTATTTTTCTCTCAATTCTTCATACCTGGACTGTGCTATATAGGGCACAGTTGGCATCCTCTCTGCCCTTTAAGGATTCTCCATCCTGTCTCCATTTTAGTGTTGAAGTCCTGTCTCTATAAAAAAAAAAATCAATCCTACCCTGATGTCATTATATCGTCATCATCACATCTGAGTGCTCTTTGTTTGCCAAAATAATAATTTTAAAAGTTTGGTCTTCAGATGCACAAGCTTGCCAGCCCCAAATATAGTCTCAGCCATAGAGTGGGTGGAAGAGCTTTAGACAAATAGAGAATTCATTGCCATCAGCATTTTATATCTCTTCTGTGCCATCATGAACTTTCAGGTTTTTTAAAGAAAAGCATCATATGGAAAGAAATTGGCCAGGAACAGTCTTGGAACCATAGTAACAAAGCCACTCTGCTCAGAGTGGTCCAAAAAAGACAAATTCAGCATTAGGATCTGTTATAAAAGGTTGAAAGATTGTAAATAAAATTAATGACATTAAAAACACTTAGGATGTCATCATATAAAATTGTGTCTGCAGTTGTAGCTGTCATTAAATGAATATTAGAGAAATGAGAGAGGAATAGAAGATGAGCAGTTAAAAAATTCATAGAGCCATTTTTTGTTATGAAGCTACAATCTGCTTCCTTTCTGCAAGTGACTCAGTGCATTAGAAAGAGAAAGTGCTTGACTCTAGAGCAAGAACACAATTTCTAGGCTGAGGGCCACATTTGGTCTTTAAGCCTTAAGCTGGGAGTCATACTCCAAAAAATAGTTGGTATGCATAGGACAAAAACTAAATTTGATTTATTTTATTTACATTTAACTCAATTAAATACAAGTATGCTAATATGAAAGGGGACGCGGTGGCGCTGCGGGTTAAAACGCTGAGCTGTCGATCGGAAGGTCGGCGGTTCGAAACCGCGCGGCGGGGTGAGTTCCCGTTGCTAGTCCCAGCTCCTGCTCACCTAGCAGTTCGAAAACATGCAAATGTGAGTAGATCAATAGGTACCGCTTCGGCGGGAAGGTAACGGCGTTCCGTGTCGTCATGCTGGCCACATGACCCGGAAGTGTCCTATGGACAACGCCGGCTCTAACGGCTTAGAAACAGAGATGAGCACCGCCCCCTAGAGTCAGACACGACTGGACTTTACGTCAAGGGAAACCTTTACCTTTACCTTTATGCTAATATGATTACTTTTTAGTGATATTTTAATACTTTTCTCTCTGGTTATATTAAACAGTATAACCTGGAAGCTGTACCTCTGTTCTGGAGTCCCAAATTCTAAAATCACCATTCTCCGTGCTTCTTTTCATGAAAATGAAGATAAGAGAGTCTTCTTGTACATCAGTGTGATGTTGCATACTTGACATGTTTGTGGCATTTCCTGCAAACTTTTTGCTACAGAGCAGTTCTATAACCCTTAATGGAAACAAGGGGAAACTCTTATTTTTTGGTCACTTAGTTTGAGACAAAATGTCCAACTGTTGCCATGTTGCCATATACAGTTGTTCTATTCTTGGATGCCTTTATCTGTTCTTCAAAGCCTGGAGTAATACCTGGGACCCCCGTGTTTCTGGGACCAAGAATCTAGAGTGTTAATGTATTTGTATCTTTTCTTTTAAGACTTCTGAAAGTGGAAGATTGGAAGAAGGGACAAATTGCAGTCTAGTCTTAAACAGCTATTTAAACTGATATGTCATGTTTAAATAATTAAGTTGATATTCAAGGTTTTTTTGTTTATTTTTTGTTTAGGCATTTTTCAGGTTTTACAACAAAAATGTAAGCAAATATACAAAGCCTTACAAGGGTAAGTAAATTCTTTGTCATCTTATTTAAAACTTGACTTTAAAAAGAAAATGACTTTTAAAGGGTTTACAATAGTGGAAATGTTTACCGTTTTAAGCTCTATATTTCAGCTACTTCAGTAAGAACAACTTCTTTTTACTACAGCGATATCCTAGACTGGTATAGTTAAGAAAAATATTTTTGAGTTGAAAATAATTTGTTGTAGTACATTGTAGGCCACATAGTCAAAAATTGGTCTTATATTAAAAATAATTCTTCCAGGTATTTCAGTGATACGCATGTATTAAAGTGACCACTGCGCTTCAAACTGTGTGATGCAGATAAACATGTTGTATACAAAGTAGTTTTTAGGCAATCACAGCTAGTTTTCTCTTGGAAATTGCATTATTGTCAGAAAATACAACATTAATAACAGAAATACAATCTGTTTTAAATGAAAGTTGGGACACAATTAAGATGTAGTTACTTTAAAAACAGTTTGCTTATTACTAAGCACCTTCAATGTCTTCTTGAAAAATATCCCATTTGCATTACAAAGGTTTAGCACATGCATTAATGCAGAGACTATTGACAAGGTTATCTGAACCTCTCTTATGTGAAAATCATGTCTATGTACCCCAGTATATTTTAAACAAGGTATGTCATGTTCCAGTCCTTTGAGTCTTGATTAGGGTCTTTGCTGTTCCTATCCACCAATCTGTCCTAGGTTTCTCCTTTAGAGCTGTAACCCAGGGCTGAACACAAAATGGAAAATGTTTCATTTCAAACTTGAAACCAAAATATCACATTCCAGATGTTCTGCTGAACAAAACCTGGAATATTTTTTTGCTCCAAATTTTGCCCAAAACAATACCTGGAGGGATGTTGTCATGATTTTTATGGGATAGTGGAGCCCTCTCTTCCCCCAACAGCTTCCAACATAACATATCCCACTAGATTGCCCATTCCTTCCTCCATCTTCTCAGACATCCCTTTCATCTTAATCTTCCCTTCCTGTTTGTCTCTCCTCAGCTGCTGTTGCTGATGTTCCAGCCTGGCATACCCCATCACCCTACCTGCACCTTGAACTTCCCGATGGTTTTTTCTTTCTTGCTGCCCTGCCCCTTCTCAACTACCAATGCCCTTGGCTTTTCTCACTTTTACCTTCCCCCACACACTTTCTGGAATTAGTGTGTTGCAGTTTATATCCAAAACAAAATATTCTTGCATTGTCTCATACCCATATTCATTAGCTGTAGCATGCACAGAATAATTTGGGCATGAACCATTTTACATATCTCTATTTTAACCCCAATTTTTTGCTACATCTTTTCTAGCTTACATTTTCATTGTGCAAAGATCGTGCAGATTTCCGCTGTGTTCTTTTAGAACAGCGGTTGTCAAACCTTTTGGTCTCAGGACCCCTTTACATTCTTAAAATGATTGAGGACCCCAAAGAGCTTTGGTTTATGTGGATTGTATCTATCAGTGTGTACTGTATTAGAAATTAAAACTGAGAAATGTTAAAATATGTATTTATTTGACTTCTTGGACTCACTGAAAGGGTCTTGGGGATCCCCAGGGATCCCCAGACCACACTTTGAGAACTGCTGCTTTAGAATATGATCAGCTTGCTTATAAAAGCTAACTGCTGTTCTCCCACACAATCTCTAATTGATTGACCTTTTGTCTGAAAGGGCCTGTGTCTGTCTCTTTGCTTTGCTTATTCTTTTCTGATGAGATGTGTACTTGAGTCAGATGACAGTTTATTTTAAGTAACTGACGAAAGTAACAGAAATCAACTTGAGGTTTGTATAGCAGCCTCTAGAAATTCAGACTATGTTTATTACAGAGTGTTGTTTGGCCAAAACCTGAAAATGTCAAAGCTTTGATTTGGCTGAGGTTCAGAGGTGTCTTCTCACATTACCTCAGCTGTTCCTTTTATACCCATTATTTTCATTTCTGAAATATTTTAGCGGTCTGTTTTGTTAAAAATGTCTGACAGAATTCAACAATAAGCATGAACAAATTGCTTCCGAGAATAGCACATTGATTTCACAATTTTCATCTTGCTGCTTACTGGTAACAGTGGCCCATGATACAATAC
This sequence comes from Candoia aspera, assembly GCF_035149785.1. NCBI lineage: Eukaryota > Metazoa > Chordata > Lepidosauria > Squamata > Candoiidae > Candoia > Candoia aspera. The sequence continues at coordinate 207,636,908 of NC_086154.1, read as the reverse complement.
TGTCTTGCCTGTTAGTAATTTAAACATTCACATTATTCTAATTCTAGACCTGTTGTTTGTTCATTATTAAAAAAATTCATATCTACTGAACCAAGTGGCAATTTGCAATGTGTGCAATAATTGTTATAATTACCAACAGCACTCCATTGGGATTATAACTTCCCACATTATTTCAAACTGCTCTTGATTGATTGCACATTTATTATGAGTTTCTTGGATTCTATGCTGCTATTGCATTATTCTTCTTTAAATAGTTATACTTCTGTGTTAGATACTGTAACATGTACATAATCAGGAAATTTATCTTGTATAAAAATCTGGATAATTATATTTTAGGCTCAAATTTGCTGATAGAATTTCAGTTAATATTGCCATGCTTATATTGTCATCTAAACATAGCTGCTGGTTCTCTCTTGTTAATGGCTTTCTATTAAAAAGCTTTCATGACAAATGACTATTATATTGCAAAATCACAATAAATACAAATTCATAGCATTTTTAATCTGTTACCTTTTGGAAATTAAGATTTTCTGCAAGTAATCCCTGCTCCTTTCTAAAATAATGGGCTTAAGTCTCTTCATGCACACCTTTACATTGACTTTATATAATCCATTTAGGACATTGTCCACTTGCTCTAAATTGGCCATTTCGATTTCATTTAGTTAATTTCAGTCAATAAGATTAGCAGTTCTGGGTTGACAGTGCTTTTGTGATTAACTGATAGCAGTAAAAATTCAGGTTAAGAAATGCCTTTTTTTCCACCCATCCTAGGTTAGAAGTATATTTTTGGCACATAGAACTCTAAGTGGCCTAGTGTGGTCGAGTCTTTCAAATTGTGAGTCATAAGCTAGAGCAATAGCTTGTGTAGCAGTGGGAGAAGAGATAACTTCAGGAACAATGCTTAGTCATGCTTTGGCTTCATGGAGCATTTCCAGAAGTAGCATTGTATGCTCTTTAGAGTATCTGGAACTAGATGATATCATAGGAAAATTACCATTCATCTAATCTAGGAATGTTTTTATTTTGTCGCTTAACAAGTACATGTAGAAAAATACTGATAATACTGATATAGCTAACCTGAACAGGAACAGAAAAGTAGATCAGGCGGGATAGCTAGAAAGGCCATTCATGGTTTGCCTCTACTCAGTCTTATGAAAGATTGTGGGAAGTGATCTTAGTGATCAGGTCATCTGCCTTGAGGTGAAGTGTGGACTTGATTATGTAATTCCTGCTTTGCAGCCTTGCGCAAAACCAAGTAGTATGTTATATTCAGTTCACTGTTACAGCAAAATTGTTAACGATTTCACATTGAGTTTTATTCAGTGACATTTCTAACCCTGTATTTGGTTTACTGTGGTTGCTTTTTTTAGAATTCCTGGTCTACGAGTGGTGGGACAGTCATTTTCCCCAGCATTACATCTCCAGTTAGAAGAAAGCACTGGATCTCGAGAAAGTGACATGAGGCTACTGAAAGAAATCGTAGATTATGTAAGATTCCTTTTGAAAATGTTGAATTCTTCTAAACTGGACTTGTTAAGAAGCATGGCCTAATAGTTTAGTGCTTTGCCATGAGTCTTAAACTAAGTTGCATCTGCCCTCAATTTCTGCTGGCATGGCTGCAAAGAGAGGATGGCAAACCATGATCATCACAGTCTGAATTTGGCTTGTTTCAGTAAACTTCATTTTACATTAATCATAGTTTATTATGAATTGTGCTACAGTATGAAACCAGAGTTGTTAATGGCAGCAAAAGGTTCTACACACTTCAAGGGTGCACTACAGAAGTGAGGTGGGAGTCAGCAAGTTAGATCTTCTGCACATTAAATTTTGGCTCAGTTCATATATCACATGAAGACATCGTCTGTTGAACGAGCCACAGTAGCTGGATTTATGCATTATGCTAATCCATAAACTAAAGCATAATAGTTAGAAGCAGACAACATGCTATGCACAAATGGGGATGGTGTTTTTACTAAGTGGAAGAAAGGAATAGTAGTGAGAACTGATAGAAGAGTGGTGCATTATGGCAAGGGGTGTGGTGGTTGTGAGGAAAGCTAAAGAGAAGATAGCAACAGCAGAAACTAGGATAAAAACTGGGACTGAAAAAAAATCCTACTATATATTAACAGTGTTTAATAATCAGAACATCAAAGAGGAGCTCATATACTTAGTTCTTTAACTGGTTCCATGTCTTTTTTCCAGTGTATGAACAGAGGTATTGCTTTAACTCAGGCTCGCTATTTGGAAAAAGAAGAGAAACATCTCCCTCCACCCAGGTTAGTACTAGTTTATTCTACTAAAACAAAACTGCTTGGGTCCAGTTGTATGATAGAGTTGCTGCAGATTGTGTTGGAACCTCTAGAGTTTAAATATTCAATTTAAACGTTTCTACTATGTTTCTAGATTGTCATTAAGCAGAGATTAAGAAAGTGACAGGATTCTTTTTTATTCCCTGGCTGAACAATGGAAACTAATCTGAAGCACAAACTTGATGATCTGGGCACAAGAAAGCAGAAAACAATAAGAAACAAAGAAGAACTTTTACATGAAGCTCCCTCAAACTTGATGGAATCACAAAACATGTTAAGCTATGGTTGATATTGAGTCAGTCCATTGGCCAGTTGATCCCAGTATCATCTGATTGGAATAACAATCCTTCTTCACAGATTGACTGTCCTGTTTATATGTATTTTTATTTATCCATTTTTAAAATCTACCTTTCTCCCAACGGAAGCAGACAGAGCAACTAGCAAAGTCCAGAAAACAGTCAGAATTACAGTGACAATAATCTGCATTATTACAGTTATAAGTAAGATAGCAACAAAGGGTACAAATAAAAGAAATCCAGCCAATATATAACGATACGAAATCACAAGGTACTGAAAGGGAGAAGTGTTAAACTGCAAATAAAACCTCAATAGAGAAGACAATCTATATTCTTAGGCCAGGCTCTCTCACTTGTTGCTAATCCATGCCTTAGAAGTTCTTGGTAGAATTTAGATAGCCTATGAATTGATTTTAAAAGATATGCAGATTTGCATGGGTTTGAGGGTAGAGACAAATATAATCTCTCAAATAACTTGTAGGGCTTGGAAGATAACCACATTATCAATTGCATTGTGAAAGAAATCAGGAACCATCACAGTTGATATAATAAATCTAATTACAGCTTTTAACTTAATTCAATATGTACAGGTCAACCTATACTAATCTCTAGATATAGTAAGGCAGTTGTTTCGCTGTACAGCAAATAGATGTCAATTGACCTGTTTTTGTCCCTTCCAGCATACGAGTTGTAGTGACTGTAGAACAAACAGAACAGGAATTGGACAAAGCTGCCTCCCTCATCAGAGAAGCTGCAGAATCTGTGCTAAACTGAGGCCGGATCGCTTGGATTTCTGTCTCACACAACACTAGGATACTGTTTTTTCCTCAGTGTGATGTCTTGCTCTTCAAAGATTTGAGTTATTCAGACTATCATCTGACGGAACTGAAAGCTTGACTTCATTGGGTCATTTCACACACAAAAACAGATATACAAATACTGGAATACAGAACGTGCACTGTATGTACAAAACTTAGTTCTGTTTTTAGATGGTTTAAATTGGGGATCATCATTACACTGATATTTCACATGAGTGAAATGTCGTCTCTGTTCTTAACAGTCGTCTTTCTTTCCCTAGTTTTCTAAATGCATAACTAGCTTTTTTGAAATACAATGTTAAAGAACATGAAAAGATTATGAAAGTTTACAGAATACTCTTAATTTAATCACTCTTAATAAAATACATTGTTCTGAACATTTTTCAAAAAAGTTCCTTTTGTCAAAATAGATACTTAAAATGATATTATGGGATCCTAGTTTAGAATTAAGTACTTAAGGAGCTGTTATTACCCTGGTATATGAATTTTTGTTGAGAACATTCCACCTTTGAAATTCTCGAAAACATCAGCTTTTTAAAAATCTTTGTTGAATTTAAATCACATATCTCATTTCATTCCGGTACCGTTATGAGTTGCCATTTTTCTTTTTTTGCCACATGCTTCACTTTTACACCAGTGTCCCAATCACCAATACTGTGCAGTCATTAAGGGCCATGATATGGACACAAAGTTACCTATTTACACTTCAGGTGGAGTGTGCAGTGCTTTGTATATTAAGAGTTTTACACAGGGTTGATGTCTTCATTGAATGCAGTTTGAGAGCCAGTGTTTGACAGCAAGAATAGAGATTGGGCACAAAGAGAATGTAACAGCAATTTGGTAGGTGCTTTAATCACTGGATAAATTAGTTTAGTAATGATCTATGTTATATATGCTTACTCATCAATACTGCTAAAAATTTTAAGAAATTAGAAATGTGTACATGTCATTGCATGGGGTACATATCATCTGTAATAAAGTACTTCCAAACTTTATACCTAGAAGCTACTTGCTTGAGATCACAATTAAAATCTTTGGTATATATTTGCAGAAGATTACAATAAAACAACAGTCAGTTACACTGCAGAAGGTACAATATATCAACATTCTTGTAGCCTTCAAGGTAGCTGAGATGTTATAATATATGTAATATGATTTGCCATAAGTAGGGTTCCAAAGTCATGATTAAGACTATGTTTAAGGTTTTCCAATATGTCCAGGTTAGATTCTTTACCCTTGTGCCTTCTTTGGTTGCTGCTAAATGGATTCCAGTGCTATATTTGGACATATTTTTTTAATAAAAGATATATTTGATCCAGTATTTGAATTATTTCTGAATTCTTGGTTTGATATGTTGTACTCAGTTGTATGCGTCAATTACAAGAGTGTTTCTGATTCAAAAAATAGCTGAATCTGATTTGGATTGATTTGGACACCTCCTGCCACAAATTTAAGTGTCCTTTTGACAGTTATTTGAAATCAATAGTTGGTTTAAAGTTTGTTACATAATTGGATGATGTTGTCGATCTAATTCCTCCAGATTATCTCATCCCCAACCCAGCAGGTAAATTCTGTGGCACTTGAGCCCTAAGTCCTATTATCGTCAGTAAGATAATAGATAGTTAAGTTGTAAAGATAAATAATTACAGTACAGAGTGTTCTTCAGATTTGGCCAAATTTGCCAAATCTGAAGGCAAATTTATGATATGTAAATTGAATACACCAAAATGGACCAAATCTGAATCTCCAGACTTTATTTAGGAATATAGAAATGGGGCAGAATTAATTTTTATGTATCACACCTGAGTGTGCAGCATCTGACCTAGCGTTTCTAGTATCTCTAAACCAGTACTGTCTCATCTGTATATGTTGTCTCGAAAAACTTGCAGTGTGAACTATTGTTTAGAGATGAAAGTTATAGAAAAGTATGGGAACATAATTTGAGACTACAATTAGAACCAGCTCTAATAGCCTTTAATGTGAACAGAAAAAAACCCTTACATCTGTATCAGTCCAGTTCAGGGAAATCACACAATATTTTGCACCAATAGCACTTAGATTTATGAGTCTGAATTGCATCAATCAGTCTTCTGAGTAGGGTGATTAATAATAGAGACTGTAATGTTTTATGTGATGGAATGGAAAATAAACCTGATGGGAAAGATTGTTGAAATACTTAAAATTGTAAAGAAAATGCCTCCTCCAAAGCTAATAAGAATAAAACACTCCAGTGCTAAGAAAAGAGGTGTTTTCAGTCTTCCTGCTCAAAGCCCTGAAATGCAGAACTTGCCAATCCTGAGTCACAAGGATAGCTGCATAACTGTTCGGTTTTATATGTGGGGAAGATTGTAATGAGAGATTCCATTTTCAAAGCGATGAAGTCAGATCTCTAGATATAAAAAGAATTTTAGAGAGAAAATGGGAAAGTAGGAAAAAGAAAAGAAGGCAACAATCCTAGACAGAATTCTTTAGTTTGAGCACATACTCAGAAATGATTGCAGAGAATATATTTGGAATAAGAGCATCTCGGTCTTCTCCTTCTATGTAATACACAGGACCTTGGGTCTTTCTCCTTCCTGACTATTGCTTTGCCCAGGGAAGGAAAATGCTCCAAGAAGGATGTCCTGGATCCAGCCAGCAAATCAGAAATTAGCAGTTAAACCTATCTCCCTAATGACCTTCAGTGGATGTGTGCAATAAGTCTGTTCCATTTGCTACAAAAGACTGTCATGGCCACCCTTCTGGAAGCAGTGATATTTTAGTAAACGGCAGTGTCTGTGGAAAAAACTGATAGTTGGAAAGACTGGCCAGCTAGTATTAAACATGGCCTTCAGAAAGCTGAAGTTCAAACCTTCAAAAGAATAGACTGAAAAATAATCTTGCTTTATACACACTGCAATTATTTCAAGTCACCTGTGGTGTGTCTCCCTGAAGTTAATGGAGGCATGTGGATTTTTTCCTTCATTTTTTTTTAATGAAGGAAAGTATTTTAGTTTGAGGTGAAACTTCAAATTTCTCCGAGTGCAATGATTCCAATCTGGATCTGATCCTGTGCTCTTCTACATAAAAGGCCCCATTTCTGCATTATGTAATTACAGGTAGACCTCACATAGCAACTGCCTTAGCAGTTATAATGGTAATAAAAAAGTAACTTTGCGACCAATTGTCACATTTATGACCTTCACAGCGTCTTTCAGTCACATGTTTGCCATTACAGTCAGTATGTGTTGTCCTCTGCCAGACCTGTTTTTCCTTCTCCTCCCCTCGCAGAGCACAGAGATTGCCTAAACAATCTCTTCTTGAGCTGCTTTTCTCTGCACTGCAACTCTAAAACAGTGTTAACTGTTCTGTGACCTTAATTAGCCTGCTTGCAGCTGCTGCCTGAAATTGACTAGACCCCAATCAGTTTCACACTAAAGGCTTTTGTTTGCCTCCTAAGCAGCTGGCAAACAGCCAGCATTAGCACATTCCTTTCCATGTATATTCCCCATGCTGCTTACTCTCTTGTACTCCCTTCCTCTCCGGTGAA